>NC_141088.1:25339868-25409868 GCF_041138505.1 Cibotium barometz | reverse complement strand
AGCACTCATGTATAGGGAAGTGTCTAGCTATGTGGACGAATCCACAAAAGGGAGTAAGCCCAAAGCTTTGCGAAAAGCTTCGAACTTCTCACGAGGCAGAGCCTTTGTGAAAAGGTCTGCAAGGTTATCCTGTGTTGGCACATAAGCCAAACTGATCTCTCCTGCAGAGAGTCTCTCCCTGACATAATGGTAGTGCACCTCAATGTGCTTCGTACGAGCATGGAACACTGGGTTCCGCGCAACTGCCAATGCGCTCTGACTGTCAGTGAAGATGGTGGTGGCAGATGGCTGCCCAACACCCAAATCAGCCATAAGGCGTCTGAGCCACACACACTCAACCGTAGCTGTGAAAGCTGCCCTGTACTCAGCTTCACAACTAGAAGTGGCCACAGTAGGCTGCTTCTTGCTCAACCATGATATGCATGAGCTTCCAAGCATGAAGCAAAAACCACTCGTGGACACGCGTGTGTCATAACAACCAGCCCAGTCAGAATCTGAAAAAGCATGTAAATCTGGCGGCAATGATCCCCCCTTGGGATAAAACAACCCAAGATGCCGAGTACCACTCAAATAGCGAAAGATACGCTTCACTGCCTGCCAATGCTTAATTCCTGGGCTATGCATAAATCTGCTCACCTGTGAGACTGCAAACTGAATGTCTGGCCTTGTAATGCATACATAAATGAGGCAACCAACAGCTGTCTGATAGAGTGTGACATCAAAGTGATCTCCAGCATCATGAAGACTCAACTTCAAACCTGTCTCCATTGGAGTAGCAATAGGCTTGCAGTCTTCAAGGCCAAATCTCCGCAACAATGTTTCAATATACTTTGTCTGACACAAAGCAATACCTCCATCACACTGCTTAAATTGTATCCCCAAATAATGATGCAAATGCCCCAAATCTGACATCTCAAAAGAGGCATTCAAATCAGCCTTAAAATCAGCAATATGACTCTCATTTGGTCCTGTGAGCAGCATGTCATCGACATAGAGAGCAATGATTAGATGTACACCATCCACACGTTTAACATACAAAGTGCTTTCTGTTGGACTATTCTGAAACCCATGTGCAGTCAAATATGCATGTATTTTTTCATACCAAGCTCGTGGAGCTTGCTTTAAACCATATAAAGCTTTTTTTAACCTGCACACTTTGTTTTCCTGCCCTCTTTGAACAAAACCACGAGGCTGCGATACATACACCTCCTCATGCAAATCTCCATTTAAGAACGCAGTCTTTATGTCCAGCTGATGTACATTCCAACCATTATGAGCTGCTAATGCACAGATGCTACGAACAGTGGTCATACGACATGTGGGAGCAAAAGTCTCATCAAAATCAATGCCCTTCTCTTGAGCATAACCTTTTGCAACAAGCCTAGCCTTATGGCGATCCACTGTGCCATCAGGCTTACGCTTCAATTTGTATACCCACTTAGTGCCAATGGCCTTCTTGCCAGGGGGCAAGTCACATAAAGACCATGTACCATTCTTCATAATAGCATCGTATTCTGCTTGCATAGCAGCCATCCAATTTTCTGAACTTTGTGCCTCATCAAATGAAACAGGCTCACTTTCATCGCACATACTAGAAACAGCCAATGCATAACAATCTGACGCATAAGAGGCACCATGAGAGCCAGAACGAGTGCGACTAGACAAAGGGGCATCCAACTTGCTGTCACGCAAAGTCTGCACCAGCCATCTAGGCATATTCTTAGAGCCCTCAATCTCTTGTCTCTCATCCTCAAGTGCATCATGCACATCTGCATCAGATATAGGCTGATCTGTGCCATCATTAAAAACCTGCATAGGCTGAAAAACTGCCTCATGAGGTATTGCACTTGACTGTGCACCACTGAAAAGAGGCAACAATGTATCATAGACATCACGTGAGCTGATATCTGTCTCCTTAGTACATGAAACCAAGGGCTGAACTGCATCTTCCACAAATACAACATCACGGCTAACCAAAATGCGCTTTGTCTGTGGATGATACAAACGATAGCCTTTGCTCTCAGCACTATATCCAACAAAAATACATTTGACAGCTTTGTCATCCAATTTTCTGCGATGTTGCACAGGCACTAATGCATATGCCAGGCAACCAAAAACACGTAAATGGCCAACAGATGGCTTGCGGCCATGCCAAGCCTCATATGGAGTGACAACCTGTAATGCTTTGGTGGGACATCTGTTTAGTACATAAGTGGCACACATGACAGCCTCAAGCCAAAAACCATGTGGTAGACTTTGACTCTTAACCATACATCTTGCCATTTCCATGAGAGACCTGTTTTTTCTCTCAGCCACACCATTTTGCTGTGGTGTATACGGCACTGTACATTGGTGTTTTATCCCACGCTCAGCCAGAAATGCATTAAATTCTGAAGACATATACTCCCCCCCTCGATCTGAACGGAGGGTGCCCATCTTACTTTCTGACACATTTTCAGCCATAACCAAAAACTGTTTGAAGCACAAAAACACTTCGGACTTTGCCTTCAAAGGATATACCCATGCATGCCTGGTAAAATCATCAATGAAAGTCACGAAGTAAAGGTAGTTTCCAAATGATGGAGTTTGCATGGGACCACAAACATCACTGTGAACAAGCTGCAATCTGCGTTCAGCTCTCACTGATCCATCTTTGGGAAAGGAAGCACGCTGCATTTTACCCAATATGCAGCCCTCACAAACATGCTTGACAGGTGCCTCAAGCTTAGGCAAAGAAGACACCATTTCAGATTTCTGCAGGCGCAGCAAACTTGCAAAATTCAGATGACCAAAACGTGCATGCCACAGTTTTGCATTTGAAATAGCCTGCGTATCCATAATAGCACATGCTGAATCCTCTACACATTTGCCATCCATATTGAGCTTATACAGCCCTCGACATAGTGAACCAGATGCTACAATGATGTCACCACAAGAGAGATCATGAACAGTACATCTGTCATCCACAAATTTTACAACCAAACCTGTTTTGGCAAATGCGGAGACTGACAGCAGATTCTTTTTGATCCCTGGCACATACAATGCATCAAAAAGTGTAAAGGTGTTGCCATTTGCAACATTCAGCACAATCTGTCCAACTCTTTTAACGGGATAAGAGGAGTTATTGGCACAAGTGACAGTATTCCCTGTGGGAGCAGACTCAAGGAAAGTGAATAAACTGCGCTGCGAGGTGATATGCTTAGTGGCACCACTGTCAAAGTACCATACATCTGAATCTACTGCAGACATACATGTGTCATGCAAAGATGGGTCATAACTGCACTGCGCATTGAATGCCCATTCTGTATCTAGCACAACATTAGCAGATTCATTGTTAGAAGGAGAGGCATCTGCAACAGCCATACCAGCCTCTTTCTTCTTAGCCTCTTTCGCAGCCAGCTTAGGACACGCTTTGATGACATGATCATTTCCCTTACAGTACTTGCAAAATGTCTTCTGTTTGTCACCCTTCTTCTCATCTTTGTCTTCCTTCTTTGGTTGCGCAGCAGTTGCAGATTTCTGCTTACTAGAAGAAAAGCCAGCTTTACCTTTCCCGCTTCTCTGATTAGCAACGAAAGCTTGATCTGCGACACGCATAATATTCCTGTTTTGCCTTGACTGGTCTTCTTGCAGCAAAACAGAAACTAACTCCTCAAATGATAAGGCATTGGGATTGCCTTTCATCATCAAGCGAAGAGTGGAAGCAAAACCCTGATAAGAATCTGGTAGACCATTCAAGACAGTCTGCACAAGTGAACTGTCTGACAGGATTTCATCTGCAGAAATGAGCTGCTCTTTGAAATCCTTGATCTTTGTCAAAAAGCTATCCATAGAATCACCTTCGTTCATATGCTCACTCTCCAACTGTTTTCGGAGGTAAGCAACACGAGCCTCATTTCTTGCCTGATACAATGTGGCAAGTACATCCCAAGCATCCTTAGAAGTCCTGCAGGAGCGAATATGTGGGATAATGGTACGTTTGACAGACAGCGCAATCAAGGCATGAGCCTGCGCATCTCTACCATCCCAACGAATCTGCTCTGCTGAAAGTGGTGGTTCTCGAACAGCTGCTACAGCACTTGTGCCTGCACCATCATCAACAGTACCTGTTTCTGATGTGTTTGCAGCATTCCCAGCCACAATAGGACGTGCATCAATACCCTGCACAATGTTCCATAACCCCTTTGCTACCAATACATGTCGCATCATATATGCCCACAATGGATAGTTGGTGCCATCCAACTTATCCTCAGCAGCCAACATGCGGAATACATCATTGTTGTCAGCCATGGCCAATGACTGTACTACTAGATGTAAATGCTGTCTGTAAGAGGTAAACCTGTATAAAATCGACCTGTGCTATGCAGCACAGCCCAAAACAGACGAATGGGCACCTGTCCTGCAGATTTCAATCTTGACAGAAAATCTGCACAGTAGGACGATATTGCCTGCGCAGTACTTGGAATGCAAAAACGGAGGGCGAAATGACCTCAGATCAAAATTCTGAAATGACCGAGCCCTACGGGCTCGCCCAAAGCAGATACTAACCTGCAGACGCTCGTGAAACCTCGTCGCAATCGGAGGAGATGAAGCGGCAGGTGCCGGTGATGCTGCCCGGGAGGAGGAAGCCTGCTCTGATACCAATTGTTGGAATTAGGGTTGCAGGAATGCACACACAACTTCAAGAAGATGAGGAAGCTTGAGCACAACACAGTAGTGTATTATGAGTGCCAAAAATGAAAGATAACAAGCCCTAGAAGATAATGGGCGTATATACAATGCACGGGGGAAAAAACCTCCTAGTGAGGGAAAAAGTGCCCCGGCGGTCCTAAGTGTGTTCACACACATCACTACTATAATATGGTAACATTCTGCACCCAACAAGTCTTGATATTTGTGCAGATCCCATACTTCAAACTGCACGTTTAGACCTCAGAAATGGTTTCCTTCGACCTGCAGCAACAACTAGTTTGGGTTAGGTTGGAATCTGATTATACTATCACTCAATGTTTAATGAAACCAGACATTATCCTACCCATAAGCTCAAGTAAGCCTTTTGTAGCCTTGATATGTATGCTTTTGTTGCAACTCCACTTATGAGATGACCACGATCATATCCCAAGCGAGTAGCATAAGCAATAGCGTGTTGATCACTCAAAATCCTTCTTTTGTAACACACTTTTAACAAGCTTAGCTGGTCTTTGGATAGTAATGGTACTCCAGCTTTGGATGCCAACATTGCTAGATCCTTGCTTATAGATTCTACTTCTCTTTTTTCCCCTCTTGATTGGACATACTTTAGCTTATCACCATATAATGGTAAGTGTGAAGATGCAGAAGATGAGTTTTCCACTTCTTCTCGCAAAAATAGGGAGGTGAATTGGAGCCATTCTTCCAGTACATCTTGAAAATCGATAAACATATTATGGCCATGTGTGATAGGAGATTGACCTAGCCGATTAAGCAAAATAATAGACCTAATGTCATTTGTATTATTTAGATTTAAAAGGTAGGGTAGAAGGTCATTGCACAGTACGTAGTCGTGCCCTCCTTGAAAACTTTCAGGGAAGAGACAGTTGTCTTTTGGATTAACACATCCCTTGAAAGGGCTATCATCAATAAGCAATGTATTCTTCTTATTGCAAATATCTTGGAACTGATTCCAAACCTTGAGTAAAGGTTTAAACATAGCCTCAACAGTAGGCTTATCTGGCCTATACACTTTTCAAAGATTATGGATATAACATTCTTCTTGTCCCCACACCATAAAGAAATGATATTTCTTATGTGCATACTGTTCAAGAGTGTTTACATAGGCACAAACATTCTTGTGTAGCATGGTGGACCAAATACCAACATGAAAGTACTGGCAAATCTCATCTAAAAATTCAAAACACCCGGGGCGAATAACAACTGTGGTGCGATCAATATCAATTCGAATACAATTTGTTTGTGGATGCCTCTTCTCTTCCTTGTTGAGTAAAACTCCATTAAGATCAAGTATAAGTGCATGTTTCTTTATGGTGATTGCACGAGGAATATTTTCTGCATACAATACAGAAGAATGATAACACTTTAATGTGTTTATATACTTAACAATATTAAAACAAGTGATCCTATATTATCAATGAGAGCTAATTACAACAAAACATCCACAAGTTTACTTTCGTTTCATGCTCCCATACTCATCTATGACGATGGCTCCTAGACTTGATTGCATTTCCCTATTGATTGGTGAAGATTGAAATACTAATCTATCTCCATCTCTCTCAAAAGAATATAAACTTCATAGAGGCCTACTCTTTTGTGTATCGGAACGTAGCTCCTCAACACGTTGCTCTATTTCTTGCGTACTTAACTTGTGATTGTTAGAAGTAGCTATACCTGCAAAAATAACTCTCGCTGAGAAACATACTTTTTAATACAAAATTGCTGAATAAATCATCTTAAATAACATCCTATTGAAAAAGATATACCTTTAGGTTTCTTGGCACCCTCTGCCACCACAGAGTCCTTGATTTCAACTATTCTCTCTTTATTCGTAGCATATGTAGCCTCATCAATTTCTTCAACACCCTCTGCCACAGAGTCCTTGATTTCAACTATTTTCCCTTTATTTGTAGCATATGTAGCCTCATCCATTTGTTCAACAATCTCTTCTTGTCTCTCCTTGGTTGCAGAAGTCTCTTGAAGCTCTTCATTAACTTTATCTTTATTCTCACTAACCTCAACATTAACTTGCAAATTAGGAATGTCCTTAGTCTCTTTAGTCCTATCACTTGAAGGCCTTGAAGATGTTTGCAAAGCTGAATCATCGATGTGATCTACCTCCACCATGTTGTCTTCATTATTTCTAGCATTTAAATCATGAGAGTTGATCTCTCTAGTAGGGCTTTCATGATGATGTTCTAGTTGAGCAATGTTATCTTTGTCTTTCCCTTCTTTATATATATCTGTAAGATTAAAATAAAATGCTATTACTTTTAGGATTTAAATAATACACCAAGGCTAATACAATACTAGTCATTTTTATATCTACACATATATTTTGTATCCAAACTTAGATTACTAAACTTCGACTGATGTACCATAATGAATTAGGAACCATAACATAAGAGTCAAACTTGAGTTTGAGCCTCACTTACAAGGGCAATGTAAAGATCGCTCAACTTGAGATTGTGCCTTGTGTTGGAAGACATCCCCAAGGTTGGACATAAGTGGGAGGTACGGTTGAAACTTAAGTTTGAGCCTCACCGCTACACTAGGATATGGAGTAAGTGTAATTTCTTAATAGTAAGTGTGCGTCATCATTTGTATTAGGCTCAAACTTAATTTTGAGCCTCACTGCTACACTAGGATATGGAGTAATTTCTTAATAGTAAGTGTGCATCATCATTTGTACTAGACGTTGGCATGAAATAAAGGATAAATAGAATAGAAATATTCACTTTAATAGAAAAATGTTAAAAGTGAATCCAAAAAAGCCAATGTATTAATCAAAAGACAAATAATTATTTCAACAAATCCACACTTTGAACAAAACCTATGCTAATATTAGTTGTTGATAAGCTCCTTTCAATGATCACCATTCGTTGTACATTCATAATAAGCACTATCAATGCACTTTTCTACCTTTCTTTGGTTGAGAGCTTGATGGGCTATGAGCATGGAAAGCCTTGTTGACATCTGTATCCCCAATCTTCTCAATGGCCATAGCAACCCCAACATTTGTAGCTTCCATGGCTTTTGCAGAATCCAATATATCATCACCATTCCCACCTTCATCATCATTTTCATGCCTTCCAATATCTTCAAAATTGTCTTCGGCATCCTCATTGAATAGAGCATCATTCCCTTGGTCCTCTTCATTCCTTTTCCCTGCATCTTCAAAGTCTATAGCATCCCCAACTTCTTTATCATCATCTGTGTCATTTTTGTTGTCAATATCATCACCTTCCTCTTCGTCCTCTGTACTTGGTGGATCATGTGAAGATTTTGAAGGTTCTCTTTTTCTGCATCATCTAGTGTTTGCTTTTTTGTGCCGCCACTTGCACCACACCACTCTTGCAAGGACGGGTGACCATCTAAAAGAGCAGAGCACTTTGATTCTAATGACATCGCTTCCAAATCATCTTTGCATAAAGCAATACATCGTCTCTTCTTTAGCAAGCTCTCCTCTAGCACAACTCCACCACAATATATCTCTACAACATAGCTCTGTTCAGGACAAAACCCTGTGATGAGACCATCAATAAAGCCTTTGTCGATGAATTCTCTATTTTGGCCACTAGATCCTGAGATGAATACATTTTTTGTGAGAACCTTATCAATGGCCTCAAACTCGTCAACCTTGCTGATGAAAAGAATAACAGTTGCAATCTCAACTGTTCCAGATGTCCAGGCATCATCTTTTTGTGTGTGGATCACACCAAATTCATAGTGCACCTTTGTTGACTGGCTAGAAATCCCTTCGATAAGCATTCCAATGGTGATGAAATCAACAAAACACACAAGAATATATTCATATTGTGAGTTTAGTGTGTTCAAAGCAAGTGCCAACTTGGAGAAAAATTCTGACGAGAGCTGCTCCTTTGTACCATGTAGGTCCATGATTGCCAGCTGAAATGGTACATGCTCTTCACTACAAAAGGCTATAATCTTTGTCATATCAAAACCCACCCCCCTAATTTTCCAAGGAATAGACTCTTGTTGAGATACAATACCCATAGGTGCTCTATATAGGTGATTCAGTAAAGTTACTACACTTTTTGGAAGTGAAGGATTTTTTTTGAACGATTGAGAGCATCCCTAACAAAGGACTGGCTGTAACTCCTCAATTGATTATACTCATACTCCCCTAGCTTATATGTCTCACACACCTGTTCCCAAGTCATCTTTTCCCTTGTCAGATCAAAATAGAAGGCAGTTATTGCATCTTTGAGAACTCGATCTGTTTTTAGCTTCCAAGCCATCTCCTCCATATCCATTCTTTGATGGGTTTGCTTTCCCTTTTTAAGCAATATTCTCTCGTTAAGAAGTGATGTTTGAATGTCCAAAACTTCACTCTTCTGAAGGCCTAAAATGCACCTAAACAACGTTGGGCCTAGTTGGACTGTTCCTGGTGCCTGCTGAATTTGCCCACTCTTCAAAGTTGGAAGTCTGGGATTTTGATCAAGACCTTTAGTTTGGGTTTCTCCCTTTGTATTTGGTAGCAAGCCTTTTGCATAAAGCCTCATGATCTTAACCCAGTTCTGCCATACATCATCATCACATAGAAGCAAGTGTAAATCATTTTTGACAAAGTTCTTATGTAATGTGTGCTCCGTGGTCTCCACAAAGGCCTGCAAAGTTGCAAAGTAAGAAGTTAGCCCCCTCACTATAGATATCACAAAATATTAGGAGGAATTATGCATCTATGGGTTTTCAATCATTTGGAGCTTATGCTCAAACTTGAGTTTGAGCCTCACTTGCAGTGCTAAACTAGTATATAATGGTGATGCTCGATCTTAGGTTTGAGCATCACCTCCGTATGCAAATCTAGCACTTGCAAGTGAGGCTCCAACTTAAGTTCGAGCCATAATTAGATATGCAAGTGCTACACCATCACAGAGAGGTGAGGCTTGAAGTTCAATTTCAAACCAAACTATTAAGTTTATGTAGTTTGAGAAGAAGCCTTACATGCATCTTTCTTATGCTACTGCTATACTTAAAACTATAGATCTATGAAGAAGTAAAGAAGAAGTAATGTAGGTCTATGATTTACCAAGATATAGCAAAGAATCAAAAGAGTACCTTCCAAGACTCGTCCATCTTGGGTTGATTGACACCAGGCAAAGGTTTACTAGGATGACCGTTTGCATGCCATTGTGCTCGAGCTTGTAGAAGTTGATCGAGGAATGGCTCCTTTTCATTGACTTTGCAACAGATAAATTCGCATCCTTAGAAATGTCACGAGAAATCTTGGGCGGGCAATTTACAATTATCTTAGATCTCCTGAACCTGAATTGCTGACGCAGTGGAGGGGTCACTTTAGCCATATTTAGAGCTTGCAAGCTTTTTGCAGCACTAATGGAGTGTTGACCAGAGATAATCCAATATTCAACTTTATGAATATCTTCTTTTGCGAGTTTATCAAGGGGTTGTTTTGTAGCATGATTACAGGGCATCAAAATTGCAAGTATCTCCTCTTGCTTTGGGTCCTCAATAAAGTCTTGGGTCAAAATACGAACCCAATCCTTATTTAACCTTCTATACACATAGTTTAAAGGAGCAGGATAACATTTCATCACATCAATGCTGAAGACCTCATTTAGACCAAAGGGATAATATCCCTTCTTTATTTCTAATGAGATAATTGCTTTGCTACCCTTGTTTAGAGTCTCAACCTCCATTAGCTCGTCATCGGACGCATCTATCTCCTTTGAACCACTTGCTGGTTTTGTCCTTTGAATCTTTAAAGAGATTTCTTGAACCTTTGTAGAGTGCTTTGCCTTTCTCTTCTTTGCAAGTGCTTGCTCCTCTTCTTGCACCTGAGAGCCTGCCATGTCTTCAGCTGCTATTGTGCTTGCATCTAGGGCTTTTATTTTGTCACCCTCCTTTTTATGTTTTGAGAAGTTGCACCAGCATTTGTAGATGCTTCAAGTGCACTCTTCACTATGGCCCTGCCTTTTTTCTCCACAATTTTCCTAACTTGAGTGGTTGTCTCCTTTTCAGGTATGGACTTTTTTCGTGAATCCAAAGCCTTCTTTGCATGCCTCACTGCTTTCACCAGGTCCTCCACATTATCCACCCCTGAGTCTTCTTGATTGGAAAAGTCAATGATCTTCAATCCTAACTTTACAATACAATTGTCCTTTCCTAGTTTACTGCCAGTCATGTCTGCTGGGTGAAAAGTTTCCAATGATAAGCAAAACTTATTTGCTTTTGTAGTTTCTCCTTCTGGCAATACAGTGCATGTGAAGCATGGGTTTGCTCTTGCATCCACATCATCCTTAGCGCCTACCACAATCCCCATATCTCCATATGATGTATCACCTTGAGACAAAAACAAATGGAGGACTCCTTTGAAGTTTGCACTAGCATTGTAGCTATCCACAAACCATTTTACTCCTTCTTTGTTACTCAATTCGAAGGTTTTATCCACCTTAATTCTAGGAGTGACACTTTTAGCTTGAGTTGTTGTTTCGAGAGCATCCAGAGTAAAGATTGGTGCACCATGTGGTTGCGAGGTAGCGGGCGCTCTGCTAGCTTCCATTCCTGTGAAGCAAAAAAAAGTTTCAAAACCTTAGAAAAAAATGGATTTAAATGCTACATATCAAATCAAAACCTATCAAACTTAAGAAACTTAATGCATGCTACAAAAAGTTTTCTTGAATAGCAAGAGCCTCACTTGCATTTACTTAATCTATACAGAAGCTCGACTTAAGGTGGAGCCTAGATCCAAGTTGTGCACTAATATGCTAGGGGTACGCTAGCATAGAGAGACAAGGCTCAAACTCAAGTTTGAGCCTTAAGGCGAAGTTCCATGTATGGGAGGCTTGAACTTAAGTTGGAGTCTTAAGAGGCCAGAGTACACTAGCATGGAGAACAAAGGCTCAATCTGAAGTTCAAGCCTTAAGGCCAGTGTACACTAGCATCGAGAGCCAAGGCTCCAACTCTAGTTCGAGCCTTAAGGCCGAGGTGTACACTAGCATCGAGAGCCAAGTCTCCAACTCTAGTTCAAGCCTTAAGGCCAGTGTACACTAGCATGGAGAACAAAGGCTCCAACTCAAGTTCGAGCCTTAAGGCCGAGGTGCACTAGCATGGAGAGCAAAGGCTCAAACTTAAGTTCAAGCCTTAAGGGGCCGGGGTGCATTAGCATGGAGAGCAAAGGCTCAATCTGAAGTTCGAGCCTTAAGGGACCGAGATGCACTAGCATGGAGAGCAAAGGCTCAAACTGGAGTTCGAGCCTTAAGGAGCCGGGGTGCACTAGCATGGAGATGAAAGGCTCAATCTGAAGTTCAAGCCTTAAGGGACTGGGATGCACTATCATGGAGAGCAAAGGCTCAAACTGGAGTTCGAGCCTTAAGGGACCGGGATGCACTAGCATGGAGAGCAAAGGCTCAAACTGGAGTTCGAGCCTTAAGGGACCGGGATGCACTAGCATGGAGAGCAAAGGCTCAATCTGAAGTTCGAGCCTTAAGGGGCCGGGGTGCACTAGCATGGAGAGCAAAGGCTCAAACTCAAGTTCGAGCCTTAAAGCTAGAGTACACTAGCATGGAGAACAAAGGCTCAATCTGAAGTTCGAGCTTTAAGGCCAGTGTACACTAGCATCGAGAGCCAAGGCTCCAACTCAAGTTCGGACCTTAAGGCCCGTGTACACTAGCATCGAGAGCCAAGGCTCCAACTCAAGTTCGAGCCTTAAGACCGCTGTGTACACTAGCATGGAGAACAAAGGCTCAACCTCAAGTTCGAGCCTTAAGGGGCCAGGGTGCACTAGCATGGAGAGCAAAGGCTCAATCTGAAGTTCGAGCCTTAAAGGACCGGGATGTACTAGCATGGAGAGCAAAGGCTCAAACTGGAGTTCGAGCCTTAAGGAGCCGGGGTGCACTAGCATGGAGATCAAAGGCTCAATCTGAAGTTCGAGCCTTAAGGGACCGGGATGCACTAGCATGGAGAGCAAAGGCTCAAACTGGAGTTCGAGCCTTAAGGGATCGGGAATCACTAGCATGGAGAGCAAAGGCTCAATCTGAAGTTCGAGCCTTAAGGGGCCGGGGTGCACTAGCATGGAGAGCAAAGGCTCAAACTCAAGTTCGAGCCTTAAGGGGCCAGGGTGCACTAGCATGGAGAGCAAAGGCTCAATCTGAAGTTCGAGCCTTAAAGGACCGGGATGCACTAGCATGGAGAGCAAAGGCTCAAACTGGAGTTCGAGCCTTAAGGAGCCGGGGTGCACTAGCATGGAGATCAAAGGCTCAATCTGAAGTTCGAGCCTTAAGGGACCGGGATGCACTAGCATGGAGAGCAAAGGCTCAAACTGGAGTTCGAGCCTTAAGGGACTGGGATGCACTAGCATGGAGAGCAAAGGCTCAATCTGAAGTTCGAGCCTTAAGGGGCCGGGGTGCACTAGCATGGAGAGCAAAGGCTCAAACTCAAGTTCGAGCCTTAAAGCCAGAGTACACTAGCATGGAGAACAAAGGCTCAATCTGAAGTTCGAGCCTTAAGGCCAGTGTACACTAGCATCGAGTGAGTTCTATGTTTGACTCCTTTCAAATTTTCCAAACCACTTGGACCTTCTCGAGGAGCGACGATGCGAGGAGGAACATTCTCCTTGTTCGATTCAGACACGTCGCTAATAGAAGGTAGGGGAGGTCTATGAGGTGAGCCGGTTGCAAGAGGTTTAGCTCTTCTATGACTGGGCTGACATTGCCTTGCACAACCAGATGGCTAAGACATGGTGAAAATGATATGCAAACAAGACATTTGAGACTATATGTTGGAATTCAGCTCTATGTTATATGTGTGAAGCATGCTTAGGATTCCTCTTAAGTGATAAGGCAACCCCTCTTGTATAAAGCCTCTAGCTTGAGTGGAGTGAAGCATGGGCAGGAGAAGTGAATCGAAATAGTCAGTTATGAGAGATTAGTTGAAAGACTAATTTGAGAAAGTGCAACGATTGACACGTCTCTCAAGAAAATTCATGAGGAATATCCAGAGTCCCTCCAGGACTCTTCTACTGAAGTTCCTGAGAAGTCTCTTTAAGGGTTCTGATGAGTCTCCCAATAAGGTTCTACAGGAATCCCTCGGCAAGCCTTTGGGGAAATTTCTCTTAACCAACCTTTCACTCCCAAATCCACATCTCCCTCTTATCCTTTTCTCTTCCATCACCCCTCCATAGCTCATTTAGGGATCATGGGACTACATTAATCTTCTGAGAGAGCCCAAAACTCCCAAATCCACATCTCCCTCTTATCCTTTTCTCTTCCATCACCCCTCCATAGCTCATTTAGGGATCATGGGATTACATTAATCTCCTAAGATAGCCCAAAACTATATGAAAGCATGAGCACTTGTGCAAAAAGATTCATGTGGAGGGACAAGGAGTATTTAAACTAGTGGTAAAATCACCAACTCTGTTCTAGGCGACTATTGAAAGAGAGGAAAGGGTAGGCCCAATGGACCTCCTTAGGCTTTGTCTAGCCTTACCACAACAGGGTAGCCATACACAGGACTAGTGACAACAATTCCTAGGAAAGACGTGTGTTCATAATAACCAAGTTAACAATAAGGGAGATCTACATACAAATTAGTGACCAGAGAAAAACATGGAAAATATATTGCACGTATAAAAAAAATTCAAGGAACTTACCCTTAGTGGATGCAATCGCAGATGCATACCTAATATTGAAATCCTCGAAAGAATTATGTTGAATCAGTGGAGATGGAAAGACATATTGCAAGTGATTAGAGAAGGCTTGTACAAAATCATCCAGAAGTCCCAATGGTCACATGCATGGACAGAATCTACCTTGATACTGGTGGCAAGGGAAAGAATATGGCATGAGCGTTTGGACACACCAACTTAAATCTTCTCAGCAAGCTTCACCACCACCAATTGGTAAGTGACTTTAATGACACCAATAAAAACGCACATCATACGTTCAATAAGGTGAGGCATACAATCACAAAGAAAGCTAGAAATATTGCATGTGGATCTCTGTGGACCAAAACAGACTTCACTAGGGGGAGCAGACTACCAATTTCTAATCAGTGAAGACTTCTAGGTGCACAAGGATGCTTTGACGATGACGGAAGGGGTGTCAAGCTTAACAAAGATAAGAATCCACCAAAGGGAGGGTTCTGATTTGAGCACACTTCAAGCCTTTCTGCAATGATCCCACCCTACACAACTGGACAGGGTCCCACAGGAAAAACAGAGGATCAGAGTATAACATAATCTTATAGAAACACCATTTGAATTCCAACATCGCCTCACTTGCAAGCAGACACCCCCAACCCAAATGAACAAGCAGCCATGGGTATAGATCATCAATCATAGGGTGCCTAATGCACACGAGCTTTCATACTCACTTTGACAGAATCAACGCCATAAGCACTGTCAAGCATCCTTAAAAAACCAACAAGATGGTTCCATTCAAAGCAAGGATCCGAGAACAGTGCATTAGCCAGCAAATGTCTTCACTACAAGATGAAATCCAAATAGCAGGTGTGATATCAATGAAAAGGAACTTCTGTGCATTTCCATGAGTGGCATTCTTATGTACCCATGTAGCCTAGTAATGGTGGTGATGATGGAGCTTTGCTGAGAAGGGCACAACCTCAGTAGCATAAGAGATGGTACTGTTGCATGAAATGGTGCACTGGGGGTGATACTGCAGATGGCAACACAATGACAACCCTTGGTTGCCCTATATGCCACCTTGTAAAGTCAATTCGCTCTTTTATGTTTTTTGTGGTGAATTTTAATCCATAACTTAGCACTCAAACATAGCAAAAACATCAAATAAATGATTCCATATAAAACAAGCTGAGATTTCAAAAAAAAAAAAGTTATTGCTTTATAACCTTTCTTATACAAAGGTTGTCACCCATTTTCTTTAGAAGGGTCTGTCAATGACCCAGAGGTACATAGAATCAGCTAAAGCTAACCTACCCAGTGGAGCCTAGAATCGGATACAGTTTTCACTAGTGGTTTGCACTAACATGTTTGGCAAGGTAACCTCTCCTGCTTGATGTAAACAATACCACTAACTGGTAGCTGCGGTTGCACCAAAGGAGCTGTGCCAAACCTTCCTATCAAATACTGAAATAGTGGAAAAAAGATGACAAAAAAGAAGACAATGCAAATAGGAGCAAAGATGGACCATCCTATGACCTGCATCACATCAAGAAATGGTTATACTAAAGAGCATACAGCTGTATATTCATTACATGTCAGCTGTAAATTATACATGTATACATACATAGGTGCACATAACACACACACACACACACACACACACACACACACATACACCAAATACACTAGCACACGGGTGGTGTGCGTGGGTGCGCGTATGGACATGTGAGTGCACATGTACACATGCGTGTGGATGGAAGGGGTGTGTATGTTAAAGGTGGGCATGTTTTTTGGGTGGGGGACTTACTGCATGTAAAATTCCAAACAGCAACGCACGAGAACCACGACCTCTTATCACATCCCATAATGATTTAGAAGTGAGTGAGAAATGACGTCCACCAGTTACCAACTCCCCAACTCGCAAAAACACGACCACCAGACTGCTTTTCAAAAAGATTTATAAAGAAAAATCTATAAGCAAATATCTCCAAACACACCATACATTATTTCAATTTAAATCACAGAAAATGATTGCGACATACCCCAACTGAAACGGTGTTACTACGAAATTTGCTAGCATGAGGGTTGGCCAATGGCACTTTGACCGCAAAAGCACAGCAGCAATTGCGCAAAATCCAACAGTTACGCCTGGAGGGGGGGAATGAGTTTGTACAATAAGCAGCTTCTTCACAAACAAGTGAGCAGCACGAATAGCAAAACTAGAAGGTATGTACATAGACAATTTAGGCTGGATCTAGCATGCGGGACTCCAATGCTTGTATTGATTGATTTGAAGTTTACAAGGCAAAATGCTTTTATGGGCGAAATGCCAGATCTTTCTCAACACTCTATTCACTGGGGCAGTGACACTTGTCTATAACCCTCGCTTGCTTCATACACTTCAAACTCCCCGGTCTAACATAATTTGTAAGACTCTCCAAAAAAGCACATTTCAGGGCTGCTAATCTCAGCACCCAATCTCAACCAACCATGCACTGCACGTTTTACACTGTTCCCAAGACTTGAACTACTCACACTGGAAAGCTTATGGCTGTTGCTATGCTCAATCACTTTTTGTTTATGCTTCCCAACGCTTAGTCATGTGTAAGGGTTCGTAACTATAATTGAGATAAGGGCAGTAAAATCCACAGAAACAAATGGCTAGGAATCCATTTGCATTTAACAAGCACCTTGATAATAGGGTAAAGACATCAAGGAGGGACCAAGCCATCTTGGATAAGCATCTAGAGAATATATTTCAATTGGAATGAACCTGTAAGCTTACACACTCCCAACTCGAGCTCCCTAGCCCATGAAAAAAAATTAAAAAGATGTTGTATGCATGACTACTTATGTCTAGCCTTCAGATGGATTAAAAAGAGGCACTTCTTTAAGTTAACTTGAATGCTGATCATGGAAGGAATCTCCTATACATTTAGGACTTGCTAACAAACAAAAAAGACTCAGGATTTCTATGTGTAGCTAGCTTTGAACGTTGTGCAGTAACAGCGCATTTAGAACCTTAAAGAAAACATTAATTCTTACCGCACACAGGAAAAACTCCAATCGTTAATCCAAGACCTGCTGACAGGGAAAGCAGCTTCGGTTCTAAGCCCCTACAAGAGAAACATAAGAACTCTTAGAACCTTCAACATGGAGAAAAAACAAAGGTTTAAGGCATGCATCCTGGTTATAGAAAAAAGCCATCACATACATGCACCATCACTAGCATCTTGATACCTACACTCATAAACCCAGAGAACATGGGGCCATTTGGTCATCTAAAATGATAATTCTTGTCCATGTAGAGAAAAATCTATATTTATGAATGCAAAAATGGCTTTACACATTATGTCCCATACATGATAGGCAAAGAGAGATAAAAGAAAAAAATGCACCTTTTGAGGATGACAATGAAGGGATCCAGAACTCTTCTTCTACCCCATTGCACAATCCAGGTCCGGTGCCAGAGTCTTTCATTGACAATGACAAGCTCGGTCTTGGATTCCAAATCACATTGTGTATTCACAAGCCCCCTTTCCTTCGTGTGGAAGTCAAAAGAGCACTTGGAAAGAAGTTCACATTGCTGCTTCTTTGTGAGAAGCAGGCTCTCAGAAGACATGATTTACCTTTATTAATGCATACTAAGGGGGAGGCATTCCTTTTATTTGATTAAGCTTAAACACATGGAAAAATCAAGTTTCTTCCACCTGGTTGGGTGGAGTAAGCACCCCTTACTAGCTACTCTAGGGCATATATAAAAATTGAGAAAACTCAGAAAAACCCACATCACATTTAGAAGAATCAAAACCCACAACACATTTCAAAGGATGTATAACCCTGGGAAAAAACCGCAACAGAGCCACAGACTTCTTGCAAGTTATATAGCCTTAAAGGAGATTTCTGCAAAGCCCACACATTTCAAAGGGTGTAACCTTAGGAAAACCGACAGCAGATTTTCTGAGGATAAAGAAAGCCTTAGAAAGGCAAATCCTGCACAACACACATCACATTTCAAAGGATGTAACCTTAGGGAGCGAACCCACACATGTCGGTAGAGAACGCATACCGAATTTCACAGGATAAAGGCTGACGGAGATGCGAGAAAAACCTACTTCAAGGCATATAGAGAGCCTCACAAAGGGGGAAAAAAAAACACACACAGACACACACACCAGACCCAAAGCACAGGGTCCTGTGAAGAAGGAAAAGCAGAAAACGTAAGAAAAATGGAAACACTTGGGCCTCACGTACACGCTAAAGCAAAGCAATGAAAAGCGACAGCCCAACAAGAACGTGCGTGACGATATTCACAGTGCCATACATTATACTGTTTAAATATGCTCAAATGGCAATACCTCTCGATTTTGAAATTTGAAATTCGAAAGCTTGTTTGCAATGTGCATGAGCCCAGATCTTATTAATGAGAGATTTAAGCCCAATTTAGGGCAAATTAAAGGGTTCAGGCTTCAACTTTCAAGCCTCTTAAAGAGCACTAGCGGCTAGTGAACACAAGTTTTCAGGTTTACAATACCTGTAACTTAGCTAGGGTTTTCAATTTCGAGCTCTGAATCCCCTGATGTCGCCATCTCTGTTGTTTTTTCTATCTTCCGTTCTTGCCTCGCTGCCTACGGTCTACCCCCATGAATGTGGGTAAGTGAAAGAAATCGGTCCATACCTAGGTCCCATGGATTCTTCTTTTCAAGTCATAAAATCTGGATTTGGTGTGGGGTTGTTACAACAACCACTTTTGACAGTTGGACAGCCTGAAAACAAGCATCTTCACAACTTAAAGGTTCAATCTCTCATGGTTACATTTGGAATTTCATGGCATAGTGTTTGGGATATATCATACATATATATATAGTGGTTATTCAAATGGTGTCCCCTGATGAGAAATCCAAGTTTTTTAGGGCCTGTTTCATTGCACAGTAGTTTCATTGTTTGCACTGCCCAACTTCCTTTATTATTACAACATATGTCATACATAAAATGCTTAGTACTTCTGTATCCAAAGTCCAATGATCATCCCAATTTGTACATGAAAAGAACCCATTGCATAGATCTGGATTGTTGAAAATTTTAAATAGCCTGAAAAAATGGTGATGTTGAAAATTTTAGGGTTGGTTTGGAAAAATGTTGATGCTGAAAATTTTAGGGTTGATCCCCCCCTTGAAAAAAATTTCCAACTGGTTGTGAATTAAATGGGATAAAGAGAAAACTACGATCCATTAGCACTCCGCACCTAATCTCTCATCACTCAATCTCCGTAATGGAAAAGGGCTATTCGCCTCACAACAACTGGTCGCTTCCCTAACACAACCATCTCTTAAGTGGAACCAACCCTTAGGCTAAGGGCACTTTTTCACACTTTGAAAAACTCAAAATCGGATTTTGAGCTAGATTTGTTGCTAAAGAAGTTGTAAGATTGGTTGTTAAAGAAGCCTTTACTTTTTTTGACATTTACAACTAGCATTAAGGGCTTCTTTCCACGCTTCCTAAACTTTCCAATTGATTACGAATTAAGATGAAGACAAAATAGGCCACACAACTAGTGGTTGGTTGCAAGGCTCGAAAAAAAATGGCATTCTAGTGTACTTGTACCAGCTAGAATTAAGAAAAATCGACTGAGATTTTAAGTAGCCTTATTTTAAGAAATGATTTTTTATATATTCTAGTTATAAAACCGCTCAGATTTTTCCTTATTCGATTGGTTGAAAAATATGTTTTTTTCGAGCACTGGTTGGTTATAAACTCGATAGATAGGGTTTTGATATAAACTCGTTGTTCCCCCCACATAATCATGACCAACATGAAACTAGGCCTAAAAGTTTTGCCATTACTTTGACCTCTTGAAGTCTCTTGGCTCATGTTGGGTGGTTGCTAACTAAGTGGAGTGAGCTTAACTACTCAACTAACAACCAAGATGAAAATTTAAAATTTTCACCTCCATAAAGTGGAAACGAGAATCTTTCCATGGAAACCAAAAAGTGGGAACCAAATCTTTCCATGGAAATCAAAAATTGGTTTTTAATTCACGTGCGGTTGATTCAAGGGATGCAACCGCCACATACATGAAAGCAAGCCCTAAACCTAAGGCCAAATTCCTATGCAAATGATAGTTACTGTGGCCATCTCTAAGCTCGATACTTGTTAAGCTTGTATGCATTCATGCACGTCTTTAACTAAAAATCAGATCATTTTCTTGATTTAAAAAATCTTAAGGCTTGTTTACATGCTAACAAGTTATGCGAAGCAATTATAGTCACCTTTTAAAGACAACTAGTCTAGCAACCAAAGGTGCATCAATGTGCATTAAGTTTTGATGATGAGTTGTAAAATATAGATTCTTCTTAAGCTAAAAGCTCTTTTAACACTAAATCCCCCCCCATAAAGATTGTAATCATTTTGGCCACAAAGTTTTGCAGAGAAGACAAAAAGGCAAGCTTTGTTTCTAGTATTGGTAGCAATGGTAGATCTAAAAAACCATTGTTATAATCTCAATAATAAGGTTTCCATAGCCCATGGATGTTTACAGCTCATCACCTCAAGTTTTCATTCCACTCCTAGAAGAGAGTAACTACATGCTGTCGACTTCAGCCCCCTTGCTCGAGCCATTGTCTACTCTAGCCCATCAGCTTCAGCTTTGCTACAACCCACCCGAAGCAATAAGATGTGGCCTAAGTTATATTATTTGTCTTGACTAAATTTTTTATGCAAACTAGATTATGGTATCTCCATATTTCACGAATAGTTAGTCGTATAACAAATTTTATTCAATTGTTTCATATGAAAGCTTTTTATACAAAACAAGTTTTCATACGAAAGTCCTTCGTTCGAACGCTTTTCATACGAAGACATTGCATACAAAAAAGATACTCTTTATAAGAAATGATTGCTCAAAAGCCTTTCATTTGATTTCTTTTTCGATAAAGTGAGAGATAGTGAGAGAGATAGAGTGATTGAGAGAGAGAGAGAGAGAGAGAGAGGAGGTCGATTGCGGCCGTTTACGTAAATTTTCAGCCTACATAGTGTTTGTGTTTGCCCTAATTTCGCAGTGGGTGAGAGAGAAGCAATTCCAACAGCTGTGTTGCTGTGTTGAGGTTTTACTCCCCTTTCAGAGCCATTTGTGTAGAAAGATTTTCCATCCGGGCAATGAGAATTCGTGATTGTGGTGGCCACACACAGATTTACAACCCGTACAATGTTTGTGTTTGCTCTAATTTCTCTGTGGGTGAGCCTAAAGTGGTTCCACTAACTGTGTTGTGGTTTTACCCCCCTTTTGGAGCCATTCGTGTGCAGACAGATTTTCCATCCAGACAATGGATCATCTTCTCTTTGTTTGGAGGGCTAAAACATAACTCTTCTCCTTCTTTTGATGGAAGCATTAATTTTCAGTGTTTAGTAGTGGAAATGAGTCAGGGAACCATAGATATGGATTTTGTAGAGGCACATGTTTCAATAGAAGATGCAGAGAAGTTTGAGGGTGAAGGGCCTGAGCTTGAGCCTGAGCCTGAGCCTTAAGATTAGGCTAAAAGGTAGAGATTGATCGGAGGTGAATATGCAGGGAAGGAGGCTGGTCGGATGCTTCAGGATACCTTGCTTCTTGATGCACCTCAGGGAAGAGAACCATGAGGTGTCTTTTGACTTTCGAGTTGCACAAGCTAATTAGATTTTGTAGGAGCTTTCTCAAACGTATTGAGAAGGCTCATAACATAGGAATTGGGGATGAGGTATGCCCCAGGTGCTAGTCCTGAAACTATCCCACACCTATTTATCTCCTACTCTTGCAACTCCGAGGCTCTCAAACTCCTAGCCACTTTATTGGCCCCTACCCACCCTAAGGAACTTAACTAGAAATAGCTGTTGTTAGGAGAAACTAATGGCATGTCTTCTGAATTATGGAATGTTATTAGGGCTGCCCTATGGACAGTTTGGGTTGGCAAGAACTTGTGGGTCTTTCAAAATATACAAGAAGGTGATGTGGTGCTTGGCCTAAAACAATGTGTAACTGTGTGGATGAGGAGTGCTTTGAAGAACTCCAAGATCAAACTGATGAAGGAGATTGCTGACCTTGAAGTTATTCAAGTGGAAAAGATGGAATTGGGCCTAATCAACATAACCAATGATGCAGTTAAAGTAGAAAAGGATTTAGAGCTCAAAAAAAAAAAGACGGCATGGCCTTGAGCATAAGGGACAATAAGTCGATTCAATACATCCTAGAACTTGTTGAAATGCAAGCATCATTGTAACTGCCAACTTAGGATTGCATTCAGTCTAACCGCCGCACCACCTACTGCTGCCAACCTAGCTAACTCTCCAATCCAGAACAAAAACAACATAACATAATCAATTTTTAATAGCATAATTAACCAAGCTAATCCTTATTCTTTCACATTACAATCTCCTTCAATCAAGAAATGAACCAATCTAAATCAAAATTATTTATTGACCGATACATTTCCATTTACAATATGTCCACACACTAATAAAGCCAATAGTACTCCTCATCTTCTAATCTCCAAATACGAGGCAGCATGAATCAAATAAACATGAAAAAAAGAATGATTATTATGTTAATTAACATTAGACTCTCTATCAAAAAAGCAATGCAAATTAAAAAAACAACACACGCACGTGACATCCCCTCCTATTGAGCTTGATGATGAGAATCCAACTTTTTCTGCCTTTAACTTTGGATGACTGTCATTATCCCTTTATTGCTCTGGGATTCTAACTTTTTCATACTTCTTCCCTGATAACTTAACTGAATCTCCTGTTTAGCCTCAAATTCCACTCCTCCATGACTATGCATCTATTCCACTATTGTCCCCTTGCATGCATACCCTTTTCCCTAAATGCACTAACTTATGATTGTTGACGACTCAGATCGATCAAGGCGGCACCTAACTGAGGTTGTCCTCCTTTTCTCGAGAAGCCATTGAGGTACTCCTTTGAGGACCTAACTTCCATGGGCTAAATGCTGAGGATTCGCCTGATGCCATTCCTAACCTTCCTAATGTTGCTTTCCTTTACCTTGCTTGGACCTGTACACCCCTTATGACAATGCCCTTGAGAACTGTGAACAATGCTCTTATGGTGCGAGTATGATGCCCCTAGGGTGGAGGTTGGTCCTCGCACGATGAAGGTAGGGTGGGTATGCTTACTAGTCCTTGTAAGACTACTAGTTCGGATATGATAACTTTATCTATTATGATGTAGTCATTACCTTGTTAGCTCTTCTCTTCTCTTTCTTGCATGTTTACTAGTGGATTCTTGCATGCTAGATGATTGTCCTACTTGAACAGACTTTCTAGAAGGTTTCTCCCTCTCATTAGCAACTTCTTTCTCAATCTTGATAAACAATCCTAAAATGGGATTGATCATGGTGGTGAAGGACATAGATTAAGCAACATAATTAGGGTGGATTAAACCACACTAAGAACTCCATAAGAGAGAGAGAGAGAGAGAGAGAGAGAGAGAGAGAGAGAGAGATTGCACACTCAACACTCAATTCTATTGCATATCTCAAGTGAACCATATAATGATATAGGCTTTCTAGCCTTATCCCACTTTACATATCATCATCGATGTGGCAACTCCTTTTCCAATCTTTTGGTCAACACTCACACACCATACAATATTATATGTGGCATTCTTATCTTGCACCTCTAGGGTGCGTTCACATACTCAACCATAACCCATTCATTTTACATTGCACATTTCAACACCCCTCCTCAATGTAAACTTGGGTGTGTTCATAACATCTCTCCAATTAATTTTATCACTCACCTCTCACCCCCAACAAATTTGGCATTGCCAATCTCACCACTCCCCTCAATGCAAATTGGAGTGTTCAACAAGTGTGTGTGCATGTGTCTACCATCCTAGACACGAAGTCCATTTTGAGCCGACTCGCTCATAGTGGAACCGCTTAGTTGGGAACCAACCCATGAAGTGCATTGCCTATGCGTGCACAACCACATTACAAACCATTTTGGGCACCCATGGGCTCGGGCAAGGGACCCTCATAAAATCTGAGTGAGAGAAAATACAACCATTTTATGCGTGCAAGCAAGGGAAGGGTACCCACAAAATCCAAGTGATCAAAAATACCAAGGCTTTTGTAAAGCCAATATTTTCCTGATATTTTGAGGCTAGAGAGAAAAAACAAATGTAGTAACATGCACTTTCACATTTTCCAACTTTCAAGTGGCCATTGTGGTGTGAAATTGATAAGGGTTTAACACCTTATTCTTATCTCCTCTTTTTTTTATGTGAGGTGTCCATTTTGTTGCCAACAGCAGGTGAGCTCCTCCAATCTCTCATCACTGCTTGCCAACGACTGGGAATCCCTACAACATGTGCTGTTGCATATCTGCCTTGCTTCTTGAAAATATCGGCCCTTTTTGCCATTGGACTTGAAGTGTCAGCCATGGGAGCTTGCCATTCCCGCCTCTCTTTGCCCCTCTGCTATGGGAGAATGAACGCCTTGTTGAGCTGAGCCTTCATAATGCCCACCACGCTTCTGTTGTGCTTTCTGGTTTTGCTCAAGGCCCCTTGTTGAGTGTGGCCTAACCTTCTTCAAGTCTTTCACCAAATGTGTGCTCGCTGCCTACCATTCGCTCTACAGTAAAGGTTTGCTGCTCTCTGATGTGCTTGCTTTTTCTCTAGCAAATGGCCTTTGTGCTAGTGGAGCTTCCTTGCAACTTCCATGAGCTACTCATGGCTACCTTGTTGCTTCTTTCTTCCTCGTACTCAAGCTTGCTATGCACTCCTTCTCTGGTATGACCTTCCTCCTTGTTGTGGGATTTTTGCCATAGCTAAAGCTCTAAGACATGCTTGTGCTCTCTTTCCCATGCTCTATAAATCTGCTACCCATGTGCTCTATTCTCTACTCATCTAGCTTAGTCTTGAGCAACTATTGCTACTAGATCATCATAAGGTCGCAACCTTCTTTATCTTCCTCACGTGATCATGAATTTATAGCTTCCATATCTGATGGTTCTCCTTTCTATGCCATTTTCAAGGCTCTCAATAGCTTTGCTCCTTTTCTCAGATGCCAAATAATTTTAGCCACAAGCCTTTCTTTGCCTTCTATGTTGTTGACTGCATAGACTCATTCCAATTTGTCTCATATGTCTTGCTTGAATCTCTTTCAAGCCCTTCTTTCCAAGGTTCCAACAGCCATCACTATGACCATTGTGAGCTCCCAAATGACCTCCATAACCTTGCATGCTCTCCTCTTTGTATGTTGAACCTTCAAGGGTGCTTTTCACATGGTCTATCAAATCAAAAAACGGGTGCAAAACCATTATGAAAGTCTCCATTTCTTCCACACAAGTTTACTCATATTCCTTAAGCAAACTCAACTAGCACAACCCTCTCTTTGGTGTGCATAAACATGGGCCCCATTCTCAACCCACCACTTATCCCTTATTTGGATAAGCCTGCACCTTCATAGTCTTTGCCCATTTTGCAAAGAATCCATGGGAGCTCTCATCCCATAAATCAGCAACCCTTCTTTACACTGAGCATTTTTCCATGCTCAAACCAAAAAATCAATGAGGCAAAATCCAAAATACCTTCACAAATCTTTTCTTGACAGCTTCCTTGTTGACACCAAAGACTCCATAGCCTTCATACTTGCTGAAATCTCCATTTTTAGCTTCTTTGGATAGCACCATAAACCAAAATCTCCATGGGCATAATCTCTCTCCAAATGCAATACTAATGACAATGAGTGTGCTAATTTTTTTCATAATAGACCTAAAATAATACTTAATCAAATAAACACATAACCAATAAATCTTTACATAAATATTCACCATGACCAAGAGCCCACCCAAGCTCTGATACCATGTTAAACAATCCTAAAATTGGATTGATCATGGTGAAGGACATAGATTAAGCAACATAATTAGGGTGGATTAAACCACACTAAGAACTCCATAAGAGAGAGAGAGAGAGAGAGAGAGAGAGAGAGAGAGAGAGAGATTACACACTTAACACTCAATTCTATTGCATATCTCAAGTGAACCATAAAATGATATAGGCTTTCTAGCCTTATCCCACTTTACACATCATCATCCATGTGGCAACTCCTTTTCCACTCTTTTGGTCAACACTCACACACCACATTTTACATTGCACATTTCAACAAATTTTCTATGAGAGAGAACCACCACGATTGCCATCTCTTTTTTCCTACATCTAAGCATAGAGAGCTCTACCTTCACCCTCCTATAAAAGAAACATTCTAGTGTGACAACAGCATGAGAGTATGATGGATGGGATAGTGCACCTACAATTCAATAGTCGCATTGCTGATCGAAGGAAATACCCAACAAAATATAATTCGACAAGACTAAGACAAGCTCTTCACACACACACACACACACACATGTGTGTGTGTGTGTGTACTTATATATGTATGTATATATGTATATGTTGATTGAGAGAGAGAGAGATGCATTCACAACAAGGGCTTTGAGTTTGAAACCATGGGTTGCTTAGGTGGGTGGGTGGGTGATTTTATGGTTAAGAGTGTGAGATTTGACACGAGTCCATATTTTCAAAAAAAGATACTAATACTTTTGATATGTTCAAGAACAAAGCGGTCATATTTCAAAATATTTTGACCTCTGTACAATGGTAAGTCACATTTAAGGATAACTTTGAAGGCCCATAGCGTGTGTGTATTGTATACTAAGGAGGACCCCACAAACTTCCACAAACAAGTAACACTTTGTTATTTAATATGGTTTGAATGGAGAAAAAGGGTTATCTAACACTTTTTCATTTCACAAACAAGCAAAATTGGACCCACCAAAAGTGCATCATGGATAATTTCTCCAAAAACGTTTGGGATAACCCACCATGTGACAAGGAGTGAACATCCCTCCCACTGGGCCCAAGAAGGTACCTTCCAAGTTTCAACAAAAAAGTTGTTTCCTTCAACACAAAGAACCTTGAAATGACTAGCTGTTCACCAAATGCATGGAAGGCATGTGTAATTTTTTGCCAAGAAAAGAGAATGACTTTCTTTTTTGAGGTGATAGTTGTCTAGAAATGTTTGTAAGCCCCCCCTTAGGAGGTCACACTCATGCTAAGTGACAGAGTAGCCAATTAAATTTTCATATATTATGATTTGCTAACCTATCCTTACCATGTATTTAATGCATAGAGAAGGAAATCTTTCTTAGTGCATATTGTGTGTAATTAGAATTCATGTGGTGAAGACAAACTTCATATTCAATCTAAAAATCTTGTAGACTCGTCATCTCAAAAACATATGCGTAATTACATATTTGGTGATGAAGGTATTAATTTAAGGATGAGAAAGCATGATATCGTAACTTGATGACATTACAAAGATGAGGATAAACTTTGCGCGGTGACGATGAGTCAATCCCAATATCATTGGTAAAGAAGTTAATGATTATCGTGTTAAATGTGGCATATGTATGGTTGGAGAGATTAAAGTAAGGTAATGATATATATGAAGAATTATAAGGCATTTGAAGCCCATGAGTGGATGCGGGAAGCCTTTGAAGAGAGTGATATTTGAAAAGTAAGGAGGATAAAATTACGTGGAAAATAATAAACAAGGTAGTTAAGCAAGTGAAGGTTAATAAAATGTTTGAGTTAAGCGAGCAGTAGTGTGGTTATTTAACTAGATAAGGGAAAGAGTAATTTATGAGTGTGGTTATTTAACTAGATAAGAAGTAAGGGAAAGAGTAATTTATGAGTGATGATATATAAAGGAAAAAGTAGTTGTGTGATTTAATTAACTAGGTAAGAAGTAGGGGAAAGAGTAATGTTATGGGTGATGATATATGAAGAGTAGGAGGCTTAGTTTAAGTTAAATTAAAACTTTTATCCACCACCACGGCCAGAGCCTCTCAAGGATTTGTTGTGGGAGAAAACGGGATGCTTGAAATTCTCTAAGAATTTTGATCAAGTTGTAGGATCAGGCCCCTAAAAGGCAGCCTACAATGGGGCCCACTATGTACACCACAAGCTCTTTAAATTGTAGGTTGGCCCGATCGACCTCGCCGAATTCATTGATGCGCCGCTTATTGGCCTGCCAATAAAAATAAAATCCCCAATTACATGTTCATTCCTCCTTTTACAAAAACCGTTCGAAAAAACAAAATCAAAAATATCTTCTTCTTTTTTAATCAGAACAAGAGATAATGTGTTATTAAAAAGACTCTATCATATCATATACATCAAGCTTTTTAGAGAAGCTTAACTCAGTTCCTGGATAGTGTTTTTCAGATTAGTTAAAGCCATAATGGCTTGTGCAAGTTCTTCTTCTTCAACCGATAGTTGATTCCCCACCTCATTCCATTCTTGTTCTTGGCTAGCCTGGTTTGCTTTGATGCCATTGATTTTCTCTTCATATTCCTCCCAGGCTTCATTTATTGCAAGTATCTCTTTGACTTCGATCCGAGATTTTTGGGCTCGGCAAACAGTCCTATCCACTTTTAAAATCATCTTCATCTACACATACAGAGCACTCTTCAGGCCAAGGCATTTGAGTGATACTGCATTTTGAAACACTGCATAGTTTCTCATATTCCACACACACCAAAGATATTCAGCTCTTATTACATTCCATATCCTTGATGAACATCCAATAAAATCACCAAGAAGAATTTGCTTCCATGTTAACTGAATGACATTGACCAAGGAGAGGCATTAGTGAATCAAATCCAAAAGACTTTTATTAAATTTGCAAGAGACAAACAAATGAGGGATGCTCTCTTCTTCTTGTCTGCATCAGGGGCATAATCCGTCGCCGATTCCCAAATTTTTTTTGGCTCTAGAGCATGTCAAGATACCTTTATGCATGATGAGCCAAAGTAAGATTGATTTTTTTTGGGGAATAGTTTTTGACCAGATTTTTGAGTGAAAAGTGGAATTCCCACTGTTTTCTATCCCAAAGGATGTTCCATTTATAGTTTAATCTCACATGCATGAGCATTCCATGGAAGTGCAGGGGGGGATGGGTAGCAATGAGTTAGAATGTCCCCAATTAAGTGCATCTAGGGTGAGGGGGTTTCTGTACTGTATGAGCATTGCCTTGTCAGGATCCCAGTGGTTTATCCTCGATTGAATGAACAAGAGATCCTCTCAGTTAATTTTGTATAGCATCCTTAGTTTTTTTGCTGCATACCATGTTTGAGTTGTGAAATCCCAAATATCCTCCCAGCATTGAACTCCCTTTTTTGAAAGTTTGTTGGATTTCCTCAAACTATCAGTGTCCACACTATTATGTAGACAAATGGAGAACCAAATAGAATCCTTACAAAAGAAGCCAACTGCTTTCTTGGTGTTCTTTGAAAGGCAGAAGAGACCTTTTACTCTGTTCCATGAGGACCAAAAGCTCCTCACCAACTCCAATCCAAAGGGTTTGATCATAATGCTACTTAGGAACAGAGGCACAAATGGAATGTTTCTCCATTGTGGTCTCTTCGTCATCTTATGTGAGCACTCAAATTCCTGTGAATAAGTATTGACTAGTCTGAATTTGGTTGGGACAAGCTTCTTATAATCCATTTAGCCTGCCAAGTGAGTGGCAAGGTCTTCTATATTTGGGATCCCAAGTCCTCCTTTATGTTTAGGTTGTGTACAATAATTCCAAGCCACCTTAGGGATTTTATACATGTTCGCATCTCCTGACCAGTAGAAGTTCCTACATAATGACTGTAGCTCTTTGATATTTCTCTTGGATGGTGTCCAACACGATAGGAAGTAGATGGTTGTAGGTATAAGAATGTGCTTGAGCACCAGGAATCTTCCTGCTAAGTTCTGTTGGTATCCCTTCCATCTATCAAACTTTGCTTTAACTTTTTCCCCAACCCACTACCACTGCTATTTTGATGAGACTCTGAAGCCCATTGGAATGCCTAGCAGCCAAAAAATATGACCCTCTTTTAAGATTTGACATCCCTATTGAACAATCCAATCTGGAAGGTCATTGATCATTGTTTTGATCCCTATTTTTTGATGATTGATTCGGGACCCGGAGGCCATGCAGAAGATCTGAAGGCATTCCTAGAAAGTTCTGATAGATTTGTCATCATTATGAATTAATCCATTGGTTTCATTTGCAAAAATATTTAGGCACATTTGACCCTTGTTGTGAGGCAATTCAATACCTTTCATATCCCCTTTCTGCATTGCATCTTGTACAAGCCAGCCTAGAGCATCTGCAGCTATCGCAAAAAGGAGAGAGGCTAGAGGGAACCCCTGTCTTGTTGGAATTAGGGTTGCAGGAATGCACACACAACTTCAAGAAGATGAGGAAGCTTGAGCACAACACAGTAGTATATTATGAGTGCCAAAAATGAAAGATAACAAGCCCTAGAAGATAATGGGCGTATATACAATGCACGGGGGAAAAAACCTCCTAGTGAGGGAAAAAGTGCCCCGGCGGTCCTAAGTGTGTTCACACACATCACTACTATAATATGGTAACAAATCCCCCCTGGAGTGATGCGGTGAACAAGAGCTAGCACTCATGTATAGGGAAGTGTCTAGCTATGTGGACGAATCCACAAAAGGGAGTAAGCCCAAAGCTTTGCGAAAAGCTTCGAACTTCTCACGAGGCAGAGCCTTTGTGAAAAGGTCTGCAAGGTTATCCTGTGTTGGCACATAAGCCAAACTGATCTCTCCTGCAGAGAGTCTCTCCCTGACATAATGGTAGTGCACCTCAATGTGCTTCGTACGAGCATGGAACACTGGGTTCCGCGCAACTGCCAATGCGCTCTGACTGTCAGTGAAGATGGTGGTGGCAGATGGCTGCCCAACACCCAAATCAGCCATAAGGCGTCTGAGCCACACACACTCAACCGTAGCTGTGAAAGCTGCCCTGTACTCAGCTTCACAACTAGAAGTGGCCACAGTAGGCTGCTTCTTGCTCAACCATGATATGCATGAGCTTCCAAGCATGAAGCAAAAACCACTCGTGGATACGCGTGTGTCATAACAACCAGCCCAGTCAGAATCTGAAAAAGCATGTAAATCTGGCGACAATGATCCCCCCTTGGGATAAAACAACCCAAGATGCCGAGTACCACTCAAATAGCGAAAGATACGCTTCACTGCCTGCCAATGCTTAATGCCTGGGCTATGCATAAATCTGCTCACCTGTGAGACTGCAAACTGAATGTCTGGCCTCGTAATGCATACATAAATGAGGCAACCAACAGCTGTCTGATAGAGTGTGACATCAAAGTGATCTCCAGCATCATGAAGACTCAACTTCAAACCTGTCTCCATTGGAGTAGCAATAGGCTTGCAGTCTTCAAGGCCAAATCTCCGCAACAATGTTTCAATATACTTTGTCTGACACAAAGCAATACCTCCATCACACTGCTTAAATTGTATCCCCAAATAATGATGCAAATGCCCCAAATCTGACATCTCAAAAGAGGCATTCAAATCAGCCTTAAAATCAGCAATATGACTCTCATTTGGTCCTGTGAGCAGCATGTCATCGACATAGAGAGCAATGATTAGATGTACACCATCCACACGTTTAGCATACAAAGTGCTTTCTGTTGGACTATTCTGAAACCCATGTGCAGTCAAATATGCATGTATTTTTTCATACCAAGCTCGTGGAGCTTGCTTTAAACCATATAAAGCCTTTTTTAACCTGCACACTTTGTTTTCCTGCCCTCTTTGAACAAAACCACGAGGCTGCGATACATACACCTCCTCATGCAAATCTCCATTTAAGAACGCAGTCTTTATGTCCAGCTGATGTACATTCCAACCATTATGAGCTGCTAATGCACAGATGCTACGAACAGTGGTCATACGACATGTGGGAGCAAAAGTCTCATCAAAATCAATGCCCTTCTCTTGAGCATAACCTTTTGCAACAAGCCTAGCCTTATGGCGATCCACTGTGCCATCAGGCTTACGCTTCAATTTGTATACCCACTTAGTGCCAATGGCCTTCTTGCCAGGGGGCAAGTCACATAAAGACCATGTACCATTCTTCATAATAGCATCGTATTCTGCTTGCATAGCAGCCATCCAATTTTCTGAACTTTGTGCCTCATCAAATGAAACAGGCTCACTTTCATCGCACATACTAGAAACAGCCAATGCATAACAATCTGACGCATAAGAGGCACCATGAGAGCCAGAACGAGTGCGACTAGACAAAGGGGCATCCAACTTGCTGTCACGCAAAGTCTGCACCAGCCATCTAGGCATGTTTTTAGAGCCCTCAATCTCTTGTCTCTCATCCTCAAGTGCATCATGCACATCTGCATCAGATATAGGCTGATCTGTGCCATCATTTAAAACCTGCATAGGCTGAAAAACTGCCTCATGAGGTATTGCACTTGACTGTGCACCACTGAAAAGAGGCAACAATGTATCATAGACATCACGTGAGCTGATATCTGTCTCCTTAGTACATGAAACCAAGGGCTGAACTGCATCTTCCACAAATACAACATCACGGCTAACCAAAATGCGCTTTGTCTGTGGATGATACAAACGATAGCCTTTGCTCTCAGCACTATATCCAACAAAAATACATTTGACAGCTTTGTCATCCAATTTTCTGCGATGTTGCACAGGCACTAATGCATATGCCAGGCAACCAAAAACACGTAAATGGCCAACAGATGGCTTGCGGCCATGCCAAGCCTCATATGGAGTGACAACCTGTAATGCTTTGGTGGGACACCTGTTTAGTACATAAGTGGCACACATGACAGCCTCAAGCCAAAAACCATGTGGTAGACTTTGACTCTTAACCATACATCTTGCCATTTCCATGAGAGACCTGTTTTTTCTCTCAGCCACACCATTTTGCTGTGGTGTATACGGCACTGTACATTGGTGTTTTATCCCACGCTCAGCCAGAAATGCATTAAATTCTGAAGACATATACTCCCCCCCTCGATCTGAACGGAGGGTGCCCATCTTACTTTGTGACACATTTTCAGCCATAACCAAAAACTGTTTGAAGCACAAAAACACTTCGGACTTTGCCTTCAAAGGATATACCCATGCATGCCTGGTAAAATCATCAATGAAAGTCACGAAGTAAAGGTAGTTTCCAAATGATGGAGTTTGCATGGGACCACAAACATCACTGTGAACAAGCTGCAATCTGCGTTCAGCTCTCACTGATCCATCTTTGGGAAAGGAAGCACGCTGCATTTTACCCAATATGCAGCCCTCACAAACATGCTTGACAGGTGCCTCAAGCTTAGGCAAAGAAGACACCATTTCAGATTTCTGCAGGCGCAGCAAACTTGCAAAATTCAGATGACCAAAACGTGCATGCCACAGTTTTGCATTTGAAATAGCCTGCGTATCCATAATAGCACATGCTGAATCCTCTACACATTTGCCATCCATATTGAGCTTATACAGCCCTCGACATAGTGAACCAGATGCTACAATGATGTCACCACAAGAGAGATCATGAACAGTACATCTGTCATCCACAAATTTTATAACCAAACCTGTTTTGGCAAATGCGGAGACTGACAACAGATTCTTTTTGATCCCTGGCACATACAATGCATCAAAAAGTGTAAAGGTGTTGCCATTTGCAACATTCAGCACAATCTGTCCAACTCCTTCAACGGGATAAGAGGAGTTATTGGCACAAGTGACAGTATTCCCTGTGGGAGCAGACTCAAGGAAGGTGAATAAACTGCGCTGCGAGGTGATATGCTTAGTGGCACCACTGTCAAAGTACCATACATCTGAATCTACTGCAGACATACATGTGTCATGCAAAGATGGGTCATAACTGCACTGCGCATTGAATGCCCATTCTGTATCTAGCACAACATTAGCAGATTCATTGTTAGAAGGAGAGGCATCTGCAACAACAGCCATACCAGCCTCTTTCTTCTTAGCCTCTTTCGCAGCCAGCTTAGGACACGCTTTGATGACATGATCATTTCCCTTACAGTACTTGCAAAATGTCTTCTGTTTGTCACCCTTCTTCTCATCTTTGTCTTCCTTCTTTGGTTGCGCAGCATTTGCAGATTTCTGCTTACTAGAAGAAAAGCCAGCTTTACCTTTCCCGCTTCTCTGACTAGCAACAAAAGCTTGATCTGCGACACGCATAATATTCCTGTTTTGCCTTGACTGGTCTTCTTGCAGCAAAACAGAAACTAACTCCTCAAATGATAAGGCATTGGGATTGCCTTTCATCATCAAGCGAAGAGTGGAAGCAAAACCCTGATAAGAATCTGGTAAACCATTCAAAACAGTCTGCACAAGTGAACTGTCTGACAGGATTTCATCTGCAGAAATGAGCTGCTCTTTGAAATCCTTGATCTTTGTCAAAAAGCTATCCATAGAATCACCTTCGTTCATATGCTCACTCTCCAACTGTTTTCGGAGGTAAGCAACACGAGCCTCATTTCTTGCCTGATACAATGTGGCAAGTACATCCCAAGCATCCTTAGAAGTCCTGCAAGAGCGAATATGTGGGATAATGGTACGTTTGACAGACAGCGCAATCAAGGCATGAGCCTGCGCATCTCTACCATCCCACCGAATCTGCTCTGCTGAAAGTGGTGGTTCTCGAACAGTTGCTACAGCACTTGTGCCTGCACCATCATCAACAGTACCTGTTTCTGATGTGTTTGCAGCATTCCCAGCCACAATAGGACGTGCATCAATACCCTGCACAATATTCCATAACCCCTTTGCTACCAATACATGTCGCATCATATATGCCCACAATGGATAGTTGGTGCCATCCAACTTATCCTCAGCAGCCAACATGCGGAATACATCATTGTTGTCAGCCATGGCCAATGACTGTACTACTAGATGTAAATGCTGTCTGTAAGAGGTAAACCTGTATAAAATCGACCTGTGCTATGTAGCACAGCCCAAAACAGACGAATGGGCACCTGTCCTGCAGATTTTAATCTTGACAGAAAATCTGCACAGTAGGACGATTTTGCCTGCGCAGTACTTGGAATGCAAATAACGGAGGGCGAAATGACCTCAGATCAAAATTCTGAAATGACCAAGCCCTGCGGGCTCTCCCACGGCATATACTAACCTGCAGACACTCGTGAAACCTCGTCGCAATCGGAGGAGATGAAGCGGCAGGTGCCGGTGATGCTGCCCGGGAGGAGGAAGCCTGCTCTGATACCAATTGTTGGAATTAGGGTTGCAGGAATGCACACACAACTTCAAGAAGATGAGGAAGCTTGAGCACAACACAGTAGTATATTATGAGTGCCAAAAATGAAAGATAACAAGCCCTAGAAGATAATGGGCGTATATACAATGCACGGGGGAAAAAACCTCCTAGTGAGGGAAAAAGTGCCCCGGCGGTCCTAAGTGTGTTCACACACATCACTACTATAATATGGTAACATGTCTTATAGATTTCTTAAGCTCAAAAGGTGCAGATAATTTGCCATTAATCACTACTCTTTCTCAAGAATTCCCAAATATGTTTGCAACCTTTTGGATGAACCGAGGACCTAACCCCATATCCTTTAAGGATTGGAGGATGAAGTCCCATTCAAGCCTGTCAATCATAGGCTTTATCAAAATCAAATTTGAAGAAGGCAGCATGGAAATTGGTCTCTAGTTGGAAAGGTCTTCTTTTGCTCCCCTTTTGTGAATCAATTTAATAATCCCTTCATTCAGGGATATTGGAAGAGCTCCATATTCGACGCTCTCTTGCCACACCCGAAGAAGAGGTGGGGTAGGCACCTGCTTCCTTGAACTGTTAAAGAATTTGGTCGGGAGCCCATCAATGCCTAGGATTTTTCCATTCTCTAGCCCATCAATGCCAAGGATTTTTCCATTCTCTAGCCCACCTCTCCCTAATGAATATTTTCAAATATTGGCTTTGAATTCTTCTCTGAGAACATTAATTTCACAACTCACGTCATCCTGAGATGTGGACATTCGGCTCTCAAGCTCCTTAAGACGGGAGTATTTGTTGTTCCTTCTATGAGCACGAGCTTTGGTCACCTCTTTTTTAACAAATACTAAAAAGTTTTGAGATTCCCTCACTGCTTGTGACCAAGCTCTAGCCAAAGCACGAATGGAGGAAAAGGAATCCTCCCAAATGTGTTTGATTCCTTCCTGAACTGAAGGCATTTGGAACAATTTTGGGTCTGTATGGAACCATCCAAATTTTATCCTTACACATGATGATTTGATAATTGCAACAATGGGGTAGTGATCTGAAAGAACAATGTTCTTCATGACTTTTACAGTTGAGCTCAGATATTTCTTACTAAGGGCATCTATGAAATAGTGTCTATTCAATCGAGCCTTCCTTGTTAGTAGCTCTGATCTACCATTGCTCCAAGTGAAGTCATTTGAGGATGCCAAATCATGAAGGGAATGAAACAATTTGCATTCTTCCTAGCTTTTCTTTTCTTGGCCTGTGATAGTGTGCCCCATTTGTTTGTATTTGTCTGTTTGAGCTTCCACCATGTTAAAGTCTCCAAGAAAGAGAATTGGTGGTTGTATTACCATCAAGGATGTCCACAACTCCGATTTGGACCCTGTAGGGCTCGAGTCATAAACTAACACAACAGTAAACATGTCTTCCCCTATATCAATTCGTACAACAATCCACATGTGTTTGGGCTCAATGTTAACCTATTTAATGCATATAGCTAGAGATTCAACTATGCCCATGGCTGTTCCTCCACTACCTTGCTTATGATCTGTCACAAACCAACGGTTGTTCTTGGGCACTGTCAAAAGATTCCTCTACAATATGTCTCCCACAACCTTAATTTCTTGAAGGCATATAATGGCAGGCTTTAAATGTGACTGCCATAACCAGTCTTTTATCACTCTCGGTCTAATTTCATAAGTGAGTCCTTTAGTATTAAAGGGCAAAGCTGTTAAGTTGTCTAGCATCATGTTCTGGGGGTTTTGGAAGGAGGTTACCTAGAGGGCTTAGGGGTCTTCTCATTGGGGTCTGGGGAATGCATTCCTCCCACTTGAGATTGCCTTCTTTTGGAGGTTCCTATGTCACTAAGGTTACTATTCTTATCCCTTGTTTAATTGTAGCTAAAGAGGGATTTTTGGTTCCTTCCCCAGGACTCTTCATTTGCTTACAAGGGGAGGAGTTGCTTTGTATGGAACTCTTCCTGGAAGTCCATATCATCCACTTCCTTAGCAAATGTACCTTGTCTATTTGCTGCCTGAGAACTCAGAACAAATTCCTCCACATCACTTGATGACTCTTCCTCAAGGTGGGAAGGATCAGCAAGGTCCATGAGAAGGGGGAAAATCTATTATTATGTTTAACTTTGGAATTACCCTTGGGATGCCAGCTCCTACTACTGAAGGATTTGTTCCTCCTTCCTACATTCTGAAATCCTTGATTATCCGGCTCTAGGGTCATTTACTCTTCTGGCTTAGAAGAAGGAGGAGGGGGAAATTTAATAGGACAGTTTCTAATATAATGATCCTTAGCTCCACAATGGAAGCATGTATTAGGGATATTTCTTATGTATTATCGGATGGTCTATTGAGTATCCATTACTTGCAAAAATGGATAAGCTCACTGGAAGTTCTTGAGTAATATCTATCTCAATTAAAGCCTGGGGTGCCATCTCGGGTTGAGGTCATCAATAGGTCTTATCCCTAGCAACCTTCCCAACGGGTTAACAATAAGCTTCAACAATGGATAAAGATGCAACTGCAGATTCGGGAGCTCTACCCAAATAGGAACTATCGAGGGTTTGGGACCCAAGGGAGAGAAGTCCGAAGACCATTTAAAAACAGACAATGGAGAATTTCTGATTATCCATTGTCCTGCACCAAGTACGTTGAGAGCCATTTGTTCATTTTTAAAAAGAACAATAGTAATTATTGGGAAAAATTTGAGTTTTCTCGACTTCCCAACCCCTTATTGTCCAGTTATTCCTAATCCATGTACGAAGAAATTCTACTGGTGGTGGACAAGGGCCAAAACATAGACCCACAACTGCCCATGCCTGGTAAGAAGAACTCCATTCATTAACCAGATTTTCAGGTAATAAAATGGGGATACTCTTACCAATTCTAGATTGCTTATCTTGGACTCTATCATGTTGGTCGCCTCCTGTTTTGTCGTTCTTGGCTGGAGTCTCAGAACCTTGCCTTTGGTCACTCTGGAGAGGGCCTCATTAATTTGACGAATCTCATCCATATCCACCGTCATTGTTTCTTCGCTCCGCAAGGACGATCCCGATGGCTCCTCCGTCTCCCGACTCCATTTCCACCTTGGGGGTGATCCCCATAGAATCCATATTCAGGGTTGATGGTTGTGAGCGAAAGTCAGGCTGCAGGTTAGGTTGAAAATGGCCAAATGTAAGGTTATCTATCCCAAGAAATAGGGCCATGTGTTGGCCATGTAGTGGAGGAGGTGTCTGCATGATTTCCCTCTATTTTTCGACTGCAGTTTGCCAGACCCCCTGCATGCCTTGCAATGATGTGGCCTCCTGAAAAGACGAGCCTAGAGCATGCACGTCCTATGTTGATGGCCTATTTTGGGACATGCGCCTTCCGAATGAAGGGAAACTTGAGGTGTTTGTTTCGAGGCTGACGGACCCCCTAGTTTCGACATGGGGGTGCCCGAGCTGACGGACCCCCTGGTTTCGACATGGGGGAGAACCCCAGTGCGTGGGAATTAGGTGGCCGTACAGTTAGGCAAACCCTAGCTCTCCCATTGCTGTTGCCTTCCACTCTATTTTTTTTTCAAGTGTTGCATTCACTAGTGGATTCTTGCATGCTAGATGATTGTCCTACTTGAACAGACTTTCTAGAAGGTTGCTCCCTCTCATTAGCAACTTCTTTCTCAATCTTCTATGAGAGAGAACCATCACGATTGCCATCTCTTTTTTCCTACATAAGCATAGAGAGCTCTACCTTCACCCTCCTACAAAAGGAGCATTCTAGTGTGACAATAGCGTGAGAGTATGATGGATGTGCTAGTGCACCTACAATTGAATAGTCGCATTGCTAATCGAAGGAAATACCCAACAAAATATAATTCGACAAGACTAAGACAAGCTCTTGACACCACACATACACACATATGTGTGTGTGTGTGTGTGTGTACTTTTATATGTATGTATATATGTATATGTTGATTGAGAGAGAGACACATTCATAGCAAGGGCTTTGAGTTTGAAACCATGGGTTGCTTAGGTGGGTGGGTGGGTCATTTTATGGTTGAGAAAAGAGCGTGAGATTTGACATGAGTCCATATTTTCAAAAGAAAGATACTAATAATTTTGATATGTTTAAGAACAAAGTGGTCATATTTTAAAATATTTTGACCTTTTGTATGATGGTAAGTCACATTTAAGGATAGCTTTGAAGACCCATAGCGTGTGTGTATTGTATACTAAGGAGGACCCCACAAACTTCCACAAACAAGTAACACTTTAATGGTTTGAATGGAGAAAAAGGGTTATCCATTTCACAAACAACCTAAATTGGACCCACCAAAAGTGCATCATGGACAATTTCTCCAAAAAAGTTTGGCGACAACGCACCGTAGGACAAGGAGTGAACATCCCTCCCATTGGGCCCAAGTAGGTACGTTCCAAGTTCCAACAAAAAAGTTGTTTCCTTCAACACAAAGAACCTTGTATTGACTAGTTGTTCACCAAATGCATGGAAGGCATGTGTAAGTTTTTGCCTGGAAAAGAGAAGGGCTTTCCTTTTTGAGGTGATAGTTGTCTACAAATGTTTGTAAGCCCCCCCTTAGGAGGTCAAAATCATGCTAAGTGACAGAGTAGCCAATTAAATTTTCATATATTATGACTTGCTAACCTATCCTTACCATGTATTTAATGCATAGGGAAGGCAATCTTTCTTGGTGCATATTGTGTGTAATAAGAATTCATGTGGTGAAGACAAACTTAGGCTCATATTCAATCCAAAAAGCTTGTAGACTCATCATCTCAAAAACATATGCATAATTATATATTTGGTGATGAAGGTGTCAATTTAAGGATGAGAAAGCATGATATCGTAACTTGATGACATTACAAAGATGAGGATAAACTTTGCGACGACGATGAGTCAATCCCAGTATCATTGGTAAAGAAGTTCGATTGTCGCGTTAAATGTGGCATATGTATGATTGGAGAGGTTAAAGTAAGGTAGTGATATGTATGAGGAATTATAAGGCATTTGAAACCCATGGGGAAGGAGAAGTGGATGCGGGAAGCCTTTGAAGACAGTGGTAGCGTGGAAATAATAAACGAGGTAGTGAAGCAAGTGAAGGTTGATAAAATGTTTGAGTTAAGCGAGCGGTAGTGTGGATACTTAACTAGATAAGAAGTAAGGGAAAGAGAAATTTATGAGTGATGGATGATATAAAAAGGGGAAAGTAGCAATGTGATTTAATTAACTAGGGGAAAGACTAATGTTATGGGAGATGATATATGAAGGGTAGGAGGCTTAGTTTAAATTAAATTAAAACTTTTATCCACCACCACGGCGAGAGCCTCTCAAGGATTTGCTGTGGGAGAAAACGGGATGCTCGGAATTCTCGGGGAATTTGATCAAGTTGTAGGACCAGGCCCCTAAAAGGCAGCCTACAATGGGGCCCGCTATGTACACCCACAAGCTCTTAAAATCGTGGCTCGCCACCGCTGGCCCGATTGACCTCGCCGGATTCATTGACGCGCCGCTTATTGGCCTGCCAAAATAAAAAATAAATTCCCCAATTACATACATATTCATTCCTCCTTTACAAAAACCGTTCGAAAAAACAAAATCAATGATATCGAGAAATATCGTTTAAAAAAATCTTTAATATCGGGAAATATTTTTTATCTTTATTTTTTATCTTTAATATCGAGAAATATCTTATCGGCCTGCCAAAATAAAAAATAAATTCCCCAATTTACTCCCAAAAAAAAACCCGTTCGAAAAAACAAAATCAAAAATATCTCCCGCATCAATTCTTGCCAATTACAAAAATTGTTTTTTTTCCCTTTTTCAAAGCCGAGCAAGGGAAAAAAAACCCCACATCATAGCAATCCCAGAAAAAAAAAAGAAACGTTTTTTTTCCAGTGAGAGAATGCAATGATTTACAAGACCAAAGAACCTTTGGAAAAAAAAAACCATTTTTCCACGACTTTAATGCACACGGGAAAATACGTGAATTCCCGAATCCCTTTATTAAAAAGTTCAAAGCCACTTAAGACTTTATTAAAAGTTCATCCCCACCCCTTGCCTTCTTTATAGAAAGCTTTCATGTACAGCAACTCTCTTAAGATACTTTCAGTTTTACCCCAAAAAAACCACCATCCATTAGGCACTAATTTTAGATAGATAACTTAAACTACAACTAGATTTAATATTTTTTTACATACATAGGATTTAGTTATTTTTTTTACATACATACAATCACGCTTTAAATTCACAACCCTGCCCTAGACTTCAAAATTTTCAAAATTGAAAACATCGGTGCTATCTTGGCCTTCATTTGAAACCTGCTATTAAGGAAAATATGTTTTTATGGCCTTTATTTGCAAGCTTCTTTTTAGTGGGAGCCTTCATTGCAACCTTCAAGTTTCAAGCCTACATAAAATCCTATGTTTTAATGCATTTTTAATCGATTAGAAATTTTGATTCATCTACTTTCTTTTAATAAAAAATATTATTGCTTTACCCCATGAAGATTGCATCGAGTCCAACCGCTGCGCCTATTGCCAACCCAGCTAACTCTCCAATCTAGAACAAAAACATTACATGATCAATTTTTAACATCATAATTAACCAAGCTAACCCTTATGCTTTGACATTACAATCTCCTTCAATCAAGAAATGAACCAATCTTATTATTGACCAATGCATTTCAATTTACTATGTGTCCACACTATTAAAGCGAAAAGTAATCCTCATTCTAATCTCCATATACAAGGCAACATGAATCAGTTAAACATGAAAAAAGAATGATTATTATGTTAATTAACATTAGAATCTCCATCATAGGGACCCACAAAGAGTAAAAAGAAATTTAATTAATTAATGAGAGGAATTCTTTTTAATTAATTAATGAGAGGACGAGGGAGACTATTAAATTGATCAAACCAAGGTTAAGAAACGAGGACTCGAGGCCAGAAGGAAGGATCAACAAAGGATGATAATTTATGCACCTGTGAAAATCACAGCTCTCACAATCGAATGCATCAATGAAAAATCCTCTCCATAGAAGTTAAAAAAAAAACAAGCAAGCAATGCAGATTTTTAAAAAAGCAACACAAAAACATTACACATAAAAGTTATGGGAGTGGAGGTAGCTAGTTTGGGTATAAACAAAAAAATAATGGGAACTAAGGCTTGGATTAGTGGGGTTAATAATGGAAAGCAGCAAAAAATATGGGTTTTTTTTTGTTTTGTTTTGTGAAGAGCTTACAGCACGAGTATCAATTGCAACAGCTGAGACAACAAACATGAGGATGAAGGAGGCGATGGCTTCAAGTGCAAAGGACTGGACATCAGATCCCGCAGGCAATGTGGCCCCAATCTTGGCCACTGGCCCCACGCAGCGAAAACCCTGCACAAATTGATGCCACCACTTGAGCCCCCACATAACTAGGCACCTGCAAAAACACACATATTCAAAATTATAAATTATAAAAATATCTCAATAATTCAAACTATGGCATTTTTACATTTACCTTTATTACATAAGAACCTCCCCCCCCCCAAAAAAAAAGAAAAAACAATCCCACATTCTCTTTGATTAGGCTCAATATATATATGGCCCAAATTACACATTAAAAGTATAGTCTCTTTGATTAACCCAAATTCACGAATGGAGGTACTTGTAAAAATATTACATTACATTTTTTTTTGTGGAAGATGCGTTTTTTTAATAATTTGTGTAAATACGTACATCCGTGAAAGGCATATTTACCGATCAAACTTTGTTGAAGATATAAACGAACATTAATTGCTCATTGATATTTTAAATTTCATTTTATTAAATCAACCACATAATAGAGGGTGATTTAGTATAATATAACAGCATAGATTTAGGGGAGTGTTGGGGATAAATGTTGGACAGGGGAATGGCTAACGGTGATGGGTCAAATTAAAAATTTTAATTAGAGGGGGCTGAGGGTGAATTAAAAAAAAACTAGCTGCAAAAATAAAACTCAAAAAAAAAAACCAAACGCGCAGTCGCTCACACACTCTCTCTCTCCTCTCTGTCTCTCTCTCTCTCACACACACACACACCTCTCTCTCTCACACGCACACACACACAGAACTAACATGGCTCCATGGGAAATGGCGAACTGTGGCAAAGGCGAGCGTGACTGCAGGGTTCATATGAGCCCCTGAGATGTGGCCAACTGAGTAGATCATTATCATCACCACAAGCCCAAACGAGGCGGACACCCCTACGTGTGCAATCTCGCCGTTGCTCTTCATATTCACCATAATTGCCCCACACCCAGCAAACACGTAGATATAAGCTCCGCCCCCACCTGCACATAATCACAACTCATAAACACATTAAAAAATTAATTCATTACGGCATAATTACTAATAACCTCATGCGGTATGTTCAAGAACAAAGCTTTTAAAAATCTTTTCATGTGCCAAATGCTGTTGATGTTTATATGGAGAGGACCCAAAGTGCTTCAATAGTAAGGGCCAAGCTAGTGTTGTTGATGTTTATATGGAATAGTAAGGGCCAAGCTAATGAAATTTTAGGGGGTTACCTCATGTGTACTCAAAAGGAACCCCTCAAACTATGAAGCTTGGAACTATTAATAAATAGCCCCTTTTTCTCCATAAAACTTACAATACATAAAATACATCTTATGCTTAAAATAATCTAGTTATCACTACCGTACACATTTTTTATGGACCCTTGAGGGAGAAAGAGATACACATCAAATAAAAAAAAGTACGAAGATCTTCCTCTTTTTTCATTTCTACATATGTGAGAGAGGAAGAAATGGGAAAAAAAAAAGCTTCATTGATAAAATATAAAATGGCCCAATTTTTTTCAATAAGGCTAAACACCTTGAGTAATATTGTCACATTAAGATATGTTGTCAAGTGTGCTAAAGGGAAGGGTGTTGAAAGAAAATGTTGGAAATAGAAGAAAAATATGTAAATAGAACTTAAAATTACTGGAAAGATATCAAAAGTCCCAACAATAATTTCAAAACACATTGCTATTGATGATACCATACGTTGAATAAATGAATTGAATAAACAAAGAATGAGCCTCAAAAGCCTAGCGCATTCATTATGCAATGACTTTGGCTCAAAATGCATTAGCCTTAAACTGTAATACTCCAACAAGTAGCTATCATTGAAGACAAAGGCACAAGGTACCTTTTTGAAAAAAAGGCTAAAGTTTAGAACTTCACAATGCAAATGCTTGAACTCAATGATAAAGATAAATTCTACCCTTTGCATTAAAATTCAATGAGATTTGAACTTTACTCTAGGAGTGCAACAAACAATTTTCAAGGTCTAGAGGACATTACCAAGTATTTTTTTAAGAAGATTTCAAGCTATTGTGGTTAAGGTGTTACAAAGATTAGACAACTTCTACCTTCATGCCCAAACAAAGAGAGGTCATTACCAAGTATTATTTTTAGAAGATTGGAAGCTGTAATTGTGGTTAAAGTGTTATAAATATTAGACAACTTCTACCTACATGCCCAAATGAAGAGAGAACTCATGGCCTTCACACCCTTCCCTAAGTGGTTTACTAAATGATCTACTAGATTCTATTCAGAAAAAAAGGAACTCTAATTCATATGGGATTGACCTTAAAGCTTTTTAGCCGTTTTAAAAATAGTAAGAACTATTATAGAACTACCTCGGCATAGAACTATTATAGAACTACCTTAGCATATCTAAGCAAGCCCTTACAAGTTATCGCTACTCATTTCTACTAAGGTTAACTCCATCAAGCCACACCTTGGCTTGTAATTTCACATGTTATGCATGCCATGAAAGAGAAACCTTGAAAAACAATGGGTAGTGTGTAAATAATGTCTAAATATATTGTATTACAAAATCAAGGAGATTGTAAGCCTAAATGAGAGCACCCCAAGATTCCAAGCTTCCAAGCCTATTAATGACTCCTACTTTGGTCAAGCTAGTCTTCCAAAAGTTAGAATGCTGCAACCACCATGTCCATATACAAGAACAAGTAGGAAAAGGTCATTCTACCTTCCAAGGCTAGCATAAATGTTAATTATATCCCAAGAAAGCAATCTTACTATAGATTTGCTAATAAAATAATGAGAACCAAGAATATAAAGTGTGAATTATCATTTAAGAACCACAATGCAATCTTACTGTTGTAGATTTGTTCACAAGAAAGTGATCCTACCTTCCAAGGCTAGCATAATGTTAATTTTATCCCAAGAAAGCAATCTTACTGTAGATTTGTTCACAAAATAATGAGAACCAAGAATATAAAGTGTGAATTATCATTTAACAACCATAATGTGTAAAAGTGGTGTGATAATTTTATCATCTATTCAAAAATGATAATTTAGAACATTAAAGAGTGTAATATTAGTGTTTTATTAAAATTTATATATGCTTATTAAATATCAACTTGATTTACCCTATTAAGCATCCAATTCCCCAAAAACAAAATAGCATATACTCTATGTTTATAATTTGCAAGAGTCGATTAAAAAGCTTGTGTGTGCAACATATTGGTGGGGTTTTTTCTCAACTCTTGTAAGAAGGGTGGGCAAGCAATGTGACTAAGGTGTAGTAAAAATCAAATACCCTACCCTTAGATTAAGGTATAGACTCAGGTATATCCTCATGCCATTACTACTAATTATTAGCAAGAATAAAAAGGAACGATTTGAGGCTATCAAAATTAATTAACTAGAATATATGAAACAATTAATGTATTATAATAATAAATAAGTAAATGATTCAAAGTGTTAGAATACACTTGCTTACAATGCTAGAAATCATTGTAGCAGAGTGTTTTCTAGCACTTTCTACAACATATTTTGGTTCTACAATGAATTCTTTGTCTCTTACTTGACAACGTTTTAGAAAACAATAGTGGTGGTGTTTTAACTGCAAATGGAAAATCTTTTAGGTGTAGAAATGTACGATCTATCCTTAGTCTTCCTTAGTTTCTTATATATATACTTAGTCCCATTACACCAATTGCAGTCCTGGGCAGTGGGCAGTAGAAACCCATCCTTTTTGTACCTCTTCCAAAACAATTCTAACTAATTGTCCTTCCCTATGGTTCAGATTGAAATCAAGCTGTTCAGGTTTTCTGCTGGTTTATATATATATATGTATATATATATATATATATGTATATATATATACATATATATATATATATGTATATATATGTATATATATATATATATATAATTGTTGATTAAAAAAAATTATAAGATCTATTTTTTATTTTATTATATCCTAAATAACCGATGGGTGTTAGTTCAAAATTTATTGTGTAGAAATGTAAGATTTATTTTTCTTTTATTACCTCCTACATATGTGTTACGTACCTCATAGCAGCTACGGGGAGAGCGCTTTGCTTTGTTGCGCAAGCAAAAATGGCGAGAGCTTTGCTTTGTTGCGTATAACAAGGACAAGGCGCAGTGTTGTCAACAAGAAGATGGAGGCTGCCCCCAAGCTTATGCCTCCCAGCAAGAGAGTTTGCTCTGTTTTTTGCTATGGCCGCCTTCTTGCTCCTCCACACAGTCGTGATCTCCTCAAGCTACAGATCCAATTTGGATAAGATTTTCTTTTTTTTGAAAAATTTTTTAGAAAAAATTTGAGTCAGCCTGCTGTATTGTTACGGCTCCCCTTTAGGCGACCTGTACCCACCTCTCTCCACGCAGCCAGCCGACTCCCTTTTTCAAAAGCAAGAGAGAGATGGAGAGGGAGGCGTGTCATGTGCCCAGTGTGTATCTACCGTGTGCTACACGCACACAAGACTAGCTTCGAGGTTTGGGGAAGCTTGGAGCTAGGTAGGCTGATTGGCGAGCTGAGTTAGGGATAGACTAACGAGCGGGCACCCAAGTATGGACCATGTGCAAAGACGAGAACCCAAGCTTTGATACCAATGTCATACTACGGTAGCGGCAACTTGACGACAAACGGAGGGAGGAGGAGAGCTTTGGATCACCACCTAGCCATAGCCTCACCCACACATGACATTGTCCATTTGTCTGTGTGAGACTACGCCCAGGTGCCCTCTCCCCTGAACCACAGCTCGCTCACCATCCACACTCGAGTGTGGATGGTCTCGGAGGCCGGTCGAGCTCCCCGTACTACCATGAGCTATGTAACATAATGGGTATTAGCTAAAAATTTATTGTGTTACGTAGCTGCTATGAGCTACGTAACACAATGGGTATTAGCTACTATGAGCTACATAACACAATGGGTATTAGCTGCTATGGGTATTAGCTGCTATGAGCTACATAACACAATGGGTATTAGCTCAAAATTTATTGTGTACATTTAACATGCCACCATAATCCTTATGTATAGTTGTCAACCACATTGGTTTTAACATTGCCGACATTAACTAGCAAATGCGGACACACCAGCAATAAGAATATAAAATGTAGACCGCATTGGTTGACATGGTTGCAACCACCAATTAGCTAAGGCAAACATTGTGGACACACTTTAAGTGAATGTGAACACTTATGGCATTGTATATATACTAATTTCTCTCAACTTCTGGCCTTGTATGTATAAGGCCATGAATGAGCCAAAGCTATAAGGAGCTACAATATGATGTCCACAACAACCAACGGATGGATGGACGGGGCACCCATGATAACCAAGGTGTTTATTCTGCCATTACCACTTCTCAAGTGTGTGGCGAAAAGTTTGTAGAGATTCCTAGTAGAGGGACTTCAATAATGTATTATGATGGCTTCCACTATAATTGTATGAGGCCATGAATGAGCCAAACCTATGTCATGGGCACCCACGATGGACACACTTTATGAGCAAATGTGAACACCTATGGCCTAGTATTATATGAGGCGACGATGAGCCAAAACTATGTCATGGGCACCCATGGTGGTGGACACACTTTATGTGAATGTGAACACCTATGGCCTTGTATATATAAGGTCATGAATGAGCCAAAACTATGTCATGGGCACCATGGTGGACACACTTTAAGTGAATGTGAAACCCATGGCCTTATATGTATACCAATTTCTCTCATCTCGGTCGTGCGCTTGTAAGAGAGTGTGTGTGAGAAGTGAGGAAACTTGGGATTTATCCATGGAGATGGAGTAGTGCCAGAGTGATAATGGATGTCAAAGGAGTGAAGGAAGGATCTCTCCACACACAAGGGTAGCATCCTATGAGCTTCGCTCACGATTGACTTATCAAACCAATGCCTATGACACTAAGCGATTAGAGGAGATGTGTGAGCCTCTTTTTGCCTTAACATTAGCATCGCCTACTACGAGGGATTTTCAGACTCTTCTTTTATTTTATTATTTCATTACATCTTCTTGGTGATACCCATAGGCCACTGTTTATTAGTGGGTAACCACAAAAAACATGCAGTTATGGAGTCTTTAGTTAACGATGTGTGATTATAGAAGAGAGGTTTATATGTGAACGCCCATGGCCTTATATGTATACGAATTTCTCTCATCTTGGGAGTGTGCTTATGAGAGAGAGTGTGTGTGTGAGAGGTGAGGAAAGGGAATTATCCAAAGCTGGAGTAGTGCCAGAGTGATAATGGATGTCCGAAGGAGTGAAGGAAGGACCTCTCCACACACAAGGGTAGTGTCCCATGAACTCTGCTCAAGATCGACTTATCAAACCAATGCCTATGACACTAATCGATTAGAGGAGATGTGTGAGCCTCTTTTTGCGTTAACATTAGCATCGCAGTCAATGTAATTCTTATTCTTCCAAGTGAATATAAGAAGTTATTCCTCTAAAAGTGTCGTAAATTTAATTTTCTTCATTTTCATAAAGTGTTGTGGTTTTTTAAGTCTAGTGTGTTTCAAACCCTTTAATATGTAAGAAAATAATGATAAGTATAAGTAAGTATAAACGTAAATATAAATATAAGTATATATTTAAGTGTAAATAGTAATATAATTAATTATGCTAGAAATATAAATATATTTTTATGATTTGTTATATTTTAATGAAGTGTCATTAATTTTTAAGTCTATAGATATAAGTTTAAAAATAAATATAACGTTAAGTATATATTTAAGTGCAAATAATATTATAAGTAACTATGTAAATAATATAATATAATAATAATAATAATACAATATAACAAGAAATAGAAGTATGATTATTTATTATATTGTAATGAAGTGTCCTTTATTTACTAGAGTATAAACATAAGGTATAAAAATAAATATAAGTTTATAGATATTTGTAAGTATATAATAAACACAAGTATAAATTTATTAAAAATATGAAATTTAAGTGTAAGTATAAATATGAGTATAAGTTATAGATCAAACTCATTTATACTATCTATTCTCTAGCTCTCCCTTTGTGTGCTAGCTCTCCCCACTACCCATCATGGCCGCCTCCCCTGCTTTCACCGTGTGGATTAGTAGCACTCGCTATGCTCACCTTGGGGACTAGATCTACCCTAGGTTTTGCAAGAGTTTAGACCTCAAGGCTATCATCTCCACCTTAGACCCAAACTCCACCTTGCTAGCTGCATTTTGTGATGCAACGGACAACTTCACCTACTTTATCTCAAATTCCACCTTGAGTTGGATTCCTTTGGAGTTCCTCTTGAGCATGAAGAGTGGATCTAACCACAAGAAGGCGGTGAACAGAGCTCTAGCTCATGTCGGCGGACAAGATTTCTACACTACCGCTGACCCAACCTCCTATGAAGAGCACATCCCACTCGATCTCATTGAGCAGGATATTGCTTTTGCTATTTACATCTTGAACTCTAATGTTCAAGGGCCAGAGGATGATGACATCCAAGATCTCCCTCTAGTGCAATACATAGACATAGAGCCAAAGGAGACCACTCTAGACCCTATCGTTGAGGCCGCGAGAGCTCTCACATGGCGCTTGCATCCATCCAACCTGCTGAAACCCAAAGTCACGACCCACCACTAGCTTCATTGAGTGCCATCACCATCGAAGGGGTGGAGTACCTCCTCATGCAAGATGTGTTTGTTGGAGCTCTTGGACTTGAGGGAGGAGGAACTATATAGTATACTTTGTGCGAGATGCTAGTGATGATTTCCTTGACTTTGATTACTAAGAAGCCCTACCCCAAAGGTTGATGAGATAGGGCGATATTATGAAAGTAGTGTAGATGATATCTCTGTTATCATTGCCGTCCAGAAGTAGATTGAGGATGCAGATCCTCAATATGAGATCACAGATGAAGAGTTTGAGTGCTTGCAGAATGAACGCTTCGGATCTCGACCACAACATGCGGCACATGTGGTCCAGCCGGACGATCAGATGCATTCCAAGAGCAAGTCTGGAGGCACCCTTGCAAAAGGAGTTGGAAGAACCAGAAAAGGTATCTTCTTTTACTAGTTGCTCCCAAGATTTGATATTTAGGGCCTCTAGGGCATGTAGACCCCACATGTATGATCCCATGCCCATCAAAGGCTAGGAAGTGTACTATCCGAAGGCTCACGTGGGAAGCCCTGAATCTGTAAAAATCAGGGCTTCCCATGCCAGCCTTCGGACAGTGCACTTCCCAGCCTCTGATGGGCATGGGATCATACATGTGGGGTCTACATGCTGCCCTATAGGCCTCTGATGGGCATGCTGCCCTATAGGCCTCTGATGGGCATGGGATCATACATGTGGGGTCTACATGCTGCCCTATAGGCCCTAAGTATCAAATTTGGGACTATTCTTTTAAAAAAATCATCCTCTCCAATGCATTGCATGATCGATACCTGACATCAATTTTATTTTGCAAAAAATTATGTATCTTGATGGATTTGCATTGAGGAATGGAAGATCTGGTGGCCAAGGAAGGGTTCAGGACTCTGCACTCAAGTACATTGGCAAACTTGCCAATGATGTGATAGTCTTCCACAAAACTTGCTCTCCGGGATATGCGGAGAACTTTTCGAAGATTAAAGCACTTACAAAGGGTGGTGCATTCAAAGTTATTCCGACTAAATCAAGTTTGAAAAAAGTTATTCTACTTCAATACTCAAAGTTACTTTACTTATTCTCGACTCAAAGGTCAGGGCCTTTTTTTTTCTGCGCGGTGGCCCATGGCATTGTTAGTTTTCACATTTTATAAAAATATAAACAAAATATTTTATATCTATTATATAAGTAATATTTTTTAATTATGTAAAATTTAAGAATAGAGTATTTAAATTTTATTTTAAAATATTTATTTTCTTTTATAGAATGTAATAAGAAAATATACTATATTTAAAATAAAATAAAAAATAAATATTTTTTTAAGAATTTGATCAATTTTACTTTGAATTACTCAAACAATGATTCTTTGTAAGAATCAAAATTTAAGAAGCAAGAAATGATTTGCTCAATAAAATTTTCACTTCAACGATTAAGATATATTATTTATGAAATAAAAAATTTTATAGCTTACGAATGACAAGGTTTTCACTTCATCAAATGTAAACAATATTATTTATCTCATCCACATGAAAAAGCTGCCACTTCAATAAAATGAAAGATTTACTTAAATAATTCTATCATATCTTACAAATGAAAAAATTATGTTTCATTAAATGAAAGCATAATAATTATTTAATATTCTATATTGATAATAAAAATTTATTTAAAAATAATATAAATAAAAATACACATATTTTAAATAAAAAAGCAAGCTTCATCAAATGAAATAGGAAATAAAAAATATAAATTATAATACTATAAAAATAAATAATGTATTTCAAATAAAAACGTAAGCTTAATCAAATGTAAATATTAAATTTATTTACCAATCCTCCTTGATTTATTTGATGTCTTGAGAGAGAGAATCCTTGATCAAAACATACACGTATGACTTCTCATTTTAACTTTATATAATTTTTGACCTAGATAATTATGATTCGGTTTGAAAATTCGATTAAAATAAATATTTCGTTCGAAAAAATGTTTAAACCAAAATTTAAGTCTAAAATCGAATTCCTCCAAATTCATGATGTTTTTTCGAATTATTCGATTGAATTTGTTAAGAATTTATACAATTTTTCCTTTTTACTTTAAATTTCGTATTTGAATTAATGTAACCTAGCACACACTATGTTCACATAAAGCACTTACAAGCAATGGGAGTAGAATTTCACATTGTTCCATTATTAAGAGAAACAATACACACATTGATCCCAAAATAATTAAGAGATAGAATGCACACACTAATCCCAAAATAAGCATACTGGATAGCCTAGAATATTCACACCACCCTGAAACAAATCAACATCTAGATTATCCTAGATTAGGCTAGCTTAGCCTTGGATTAGCCTAGATTAGAGAGATTAGCCTAGGTTTAGAAAAAGTAAAGAGTGATTTATCAAGTGATTAGCCCCAAATATGGCTTATTTTGGTATATATACATGACCACCCTTTTCATACTAAGAATAATATTTTCCATGGGCATGGTCTATTGGACTTGGGCCCATTATTACATATGAGACCATCATTACAAACCATCTCTACCCAAGAGATTTCATCCTCGAACCATTGATATGTACAACCACAATCCACATGGATGAAGTATTCATGTCAAACTTCAACCTCATGCTCACACCATGTACGGGAGGCCAAAATTGCATGTATATGGCTACAAATTGCTCCAAATTCCTTCAAAACATGCCATAACGTCCACTCCATAATAACACATAAGCCTCATGAATCTCCCTTACACTATGCATCCAATACCAAAGGGTAGAGGGCTGACCCAAGCAAATTTACAAGAATTTCCAGCAAGCTAATTCACTGTTCTTGACCCTCATTGGACTTCCCGAATGCATCCAACAACCCTTCAAACCCTTCCAATATAGAGGTGGGCCTCGCCATTTGACCAAATACTCCACTAATGTACAGCTGCGAAGAACTCTTTCTCTTGTACCCAAAATTGCTTCCAGCACATATTCAATCATACCCTCCTTATTCACTAGATGAAGCTCATCTTGCACAAATACCTCCGGCCCAAGGTAAGCTTTGAGATGTACATGGAACATATCATAAATCTTTGAGATTGATGGAAGTGCCAATTGATAAGCAGCTTCACCAACACGCCTCACCACCTTGTATGGCACATAGTAGCGATGAGCTAACTTGGTATTTGTGTTTCCCTTGAGAGTACCATATCTTGTCTTGGGAATCCTCAAGAACACCTAATTACCCTCCTTGAACTCCAATGGTCTCCTATGAGCATTAGCATAGTGTCTCATCCTTTCTTGAGCTTGCTTCATATATTAGCTTTGCATTATTGCAAGAGTGCATCCAACTTTTCCATATCCTCTTTTGCATTAGGATTTTACCTCCCTTTGCTTTTGAACCATCATTGGCATATTCACTTTGTACCCACCATAGAGTGCCTCAAAAGGTGACATGCATATGATCTCATGATGCATACTATTATGAGTAAACTCGGCAAGCGGCCACTCATCCCAAACACCTTATGTACCATGGCAATAATGCCTCAAGTCAGCCTCCACCCACTTATTCACCATCTCCATTTGTCCATTGGTTTTTCGAGGTGATCTCAAACAATTTCCTCCAAAATGTACTCATAAACTTCACATCTCAATCACTAACAATTTGTTGTGGCACTCCATGTAGCTTGAACACATGATCCACAAACTGTTTTGCAACCATAGATGCTAAAATTTTGACCTTGGGAGGAATAAAATGTGCTACTTTTTTCAAGTGGTCCACTACCATATATGCTATCCCATCCCCTCCTTGTGTGAGGTAGCCCTATGATGAAATCCATAGAAATATGCATCCATTTTCCATCAAGAATGGGCAAAGGTGAAGCAAACCACCGGGCTTATGTGTGTGATCCTTGTTTTGTTGACAAGGTAAGCAACTTGTCACAAAAGCATACATATCTTTCCACATTCCTTTCTAATAAAACTCTTCCGCACCTTCTCGAAGGTCTTGAACCGGCCCATGTGCTCTGATAATGGAGAAGAATGAATCTCTTCTAACAACCTCTTCTTGTAGCTCGATGTAAGCACAAGGTAGACTTTACCTTTATAGTAGATGAGTCCATTAAAATGCAATAAATCATCATGTGACCTTGCTGTAATTTTTGCCACATTGGTACACTTCCTCATCCAATAGGTACTCCTCTTGGATATCCAATATCCAATCCTTATGTACCTCCAAAATCGCCATGCATATGCATGTCCATATACATAACAATGCATCCGCCACAATGTTGTCTTTCCCTTTCATGTAAGAGATTTCAAAATCATAGTTTTGTAATGTAGTCACCCATCTTCTTTGCTTGGAAGATAGTGTAGGTTGAGACAAAAAATACTATTTAATCACGATAGTGTAGGTTGAGACAAAAAATACTATTTAATCACTCTTCACAAAGAAGTGACTACCATACAAGTAATGATGCCACTTCTTTATTGCATGAAGTATTGCTAACATCTCTTAATCATAGACATGCATAACCATCTCTTTCTCATCAAGATTTTGGCTCTCAAATGCAATTAGTCCATGATCTTGACATAAAATACCCCCAATGCCTCTTCCACATGCATTGTCTTGAACCGTAAATGGCCTTGTGAAGTCCATCCATACAAGTATGGGTGCTAATGTGAGCATTCTCTTGAGCTCTTGGAGCTCCTATCGACTATGGCATCCCAAAAGAAAGACTCTTTCTTAGGCTTATCGGTAAGAGGAGAGGTAATATGAGCATATTGCTTAATGAACCTCCTATAGAATGATGACAAGCCCAATAATGCCCTTAATAATTGAGTGGTATTTGTAGGTGTGGGCCAATTCTTAACACATTCCACCTTCTTGGGATCCACCATAATGCCTTCCTTGCTCACTATGTGTCCAAGATGCTCAACCTTTTGTGACATAAATGTATACTTTCTCTCCTTTGAATACAACTTGTTGGCTCTTAAGGCATCCAAAACACCCCTTACATGTAGTAAGTGCTCTTTCTCCCCTTTACTATATATCAAAATATCATTGAAGAATACAAGCACCCATTTGTAGACAAAGGGTCCAAGAACTTTCTTCATTAGGGCTTGAAACATTGCCGGTGTATTGCACAACCCAAATAGAATAACCAAATAGTGGTAGAGACCCCTCTCTTTGTCTAAAATTCTGTCTTTGATTCTTAATTAGTGATACCCCGATCTCAAATCAATCTTGGAGAAGAAACATACACCCTTGAACTCATCAAGCAAGTCATCAATCCTTGCAATAGGGAATCTATTCTTGATTGAAGATTTATTGAAATCCCCATGGTCCACACACATGCAAAAAGTGTCGTCCTTCTTCTTGACAAAGAGTACGGGTGATGCAAAAGGTGATTGGCTAGGAGCAACCATCCCATGTCCATAAGCTCTTGCACTTGCTTTGCTACTTCATCCTTCTCCACTTTTAACAATCTATAGGGTGGTTTGTTAATGGGCTTGGTGTGCGTCTCAAGCTCTATTGCATGATACACCTCCCGTTTTGGTGGCAAGTACTTTAGCATTTGAAACACATCTTCATACTCCTTTAACGATTCCTTCATACCTTTATGCATAACCTCACTCTTTTCCTCATTAATTTCTTCCTTACAAAGCTATAAAACATATAGGCATCCCATTTTCTTAAGCCCCCTCTAGAGTTGTGTTGCATTGATCATCTTAATACTCACACATGAGTTCCGGTCAATGTAACCTCATGATTTCCATGCATGAAACTCATATACCCTTGCTATAAATTCATGTGAAATAACCAAAGAGTTGCCAAACAATCACATCCCAATATGATGTCAATGGGACCCATATCCAAGACAAGTAAATCAGCCTTACAAGTATAATCACTTGTGAGTATCAAACTCACATCTTTGCATACCAATGTGCAAACCATCATTGCCCCATTAGCCACTTGAACTTCATGCCACACATGTAAAGCTATGGGCTCTAATTTGAGACTATACATGGATTTTGTGTTACCAAAACATGTGCCACCCTTCCATTTATGCATGACTTCAACCTTATCCTTGTCACACGAATATGAACACACATAGGCAATGGTAACCCATCATCATAGTCAACTTCACTCTTTTTTGATCTACCCGAATTAAAAGGAAATTCACTGCTATTCTCTACATTCCCAACTTCAGTGTTGGCATCTTCAAAACACTCCTCATAATCATCCACATCCTCTTTTATGTCTTCATGGCAAGGTTCTGTGAGAACCATGCTTAGGGTCGTCTTCTTGGCCTTACAAACCTTCCAATGATCCTCGTTCCATTTGTCACCACACTTGAAGCATAAGCCCTTGCCTTCAAGTCAAGCGGTCTTCACCAATAACCTTACTCTTGTTATATGCTTTCACATCAACTTGCTTCCCATAAACATTTGGAGGTCTAGGAAAAGAGTTGCCAAATCTGAAATTTCCTCTTCCACCTCTTTCATAAATGGTTGGGAACCTAGGATGTGTGAAATACAACGCCACTTAAAGTCTTGCCCATAGTTGAAGTGCCAAAATCAGCCCTAAACCCATGCCTTGCTCCGCTTTCATGTGTATACTTTGTCTTATAGATCTCTACAAGAAGCATGGCCTCCTTAATGGTTCCAGGTCTTTGAGCATCCACATCAATCTTAATATTGTTTTTCAACCCTTCGGTGAATTTTCTAAACTTGTACTCCTCACTCAAGCCTTCCACATGAAGTCAAAACTTCATAAACTTGTGCACATAATCTTTGACATTGCCCATTTGAGTGATATCATCCCATTTCTCCACCATCCTTGATCTATTAAGGGCTAAAACAAATGTTCTCCTCATCTCATTCTTGAAGTCCATCCAAGTAGTGATTAAATAGCTATGAGCATTTAAGTTCTGTCACTAAGCATTCAAGTGCCACCACCAAGCATGGGCATAGCCTTCTAGATGCAAAGTTACAAATAACACCTTGGCCTTACGAGGGCTAAGCTCAAAGTAAAGCTCCATTTTATCAATCCATTCTTCAAACTCCTCATTAGTTAAGCCGTCACCTTTGAACTTAGTGAATGTTATCTTGTCCTTCACTTTGTTAAATTCATCTTCATCACTACCTTGATGACAATCATGTGATCTATGCTTAAATGGTCTAAGATGATTGCCCCCAAACTCATTGAAATGATATGGCCTACCATGACTAGATTCCATTCCATTGGGATGATGACCCATCCCATTGAATTGATGATCTCCCATCTCATTCAAATAAGAACCACTCATATGTGAAGGAATCCAATTTCCATCCACTCATATGTGAAGGAATCCAATTTCCATCCACCCTTGGTTCTTCCAAAACTATGTCTTTGCCTTTATCCAAACTTCTCCCTTGCATTAAAGAGACACCATGCATAGTCATTCCCAACATATTTGTTCCACCGTGATGCATCAATGACGGAGGCAAGTTTTCCTTTCCAAGAATAGAAACACGAATTCTATCACCATGGTGCATACTAGCTTGAGGAGTATGTGATGCATTTGCATGTGAAGCTCTACAAAAGGTCCATAAGGTTGTGGCTCCATTGGTGGAATGGCGTTTGGTGCATATAGATGCAACATAGGTCCGCCATAAGCTTCTTTGCCCTTGTTTGCATCTTGCCTCCAACCGCCGGTGAGTCCATCATGCAACTCCGTGCTCATAGAATCAAACTTGACCACCATGAATTGAAATCTTTGGTCCATACTATCAAGCATGCTTTGCATGAAGTACATCATGGTGTTTATATTCGTGTCGCTGCCATCCTTAGGCATTTATGAAACATTCCAGCATACATCATATGTGGAACATCAGCCTCGATATATGTGGAACATCAACCTCTTGATGCATCCCCTCATTGAAATTGCCATTAATCTATTGATGCATAGCTCCTTGGGCATCTTGCCTTATGTCTTGCGTTGCATCCAATATTCCCACTTCATGCTCAAGGGCTTCCTTTGAGTATAGCCTTCGATATCATCTTAAGATGTCAATTGACCTTTGGAAAAGCTCCCGAACTCCAAATTAAGTGATCTTTAGCTCTATGGAGATCCGATTTGGGAGTTCTATGGCTCTTATACGATGGTCTCAGAGTGTACTATCCAACTATGAAGTCAATTTTGGTTCAATCTAAGTGGATCAAAATTATAAAAAATAGGGCATCTGATACAAAACACGACCTAGTCCGTTACCCAGGTGTCCGAATGAAGAGGTTAAGGGCTAGAATGAGAGCTTAAGGGATGGGGAATCCAACCCTATATTCACTTTTGCTTCAATCAAACACCTCTTCTACTAAATTAGGATTTTTTCCTCTCTACAAAACTACTACAAAACTGTTAAGAATGCCAAAAATCCTAAATCATGCATCTGAAGCATCCCCTTTGTTCATGGCAATAACCCATTGCTTAACAACGCATCAACCAATATCCCTCAAGTGTTCCCAAGAAAAGTTTAAAATTTTTTGGCATGACCTTTGAGCATCAATTACAATATCTCAATGTAAAAACATAAGCATATATATTGTATTGTCTTGCATTATCATTGCCAATGCCAATCAATGTGTGTCGATGGAGCGCTAATCTACAAACCAAGTCTTCCCACCCTCTTACCAAAGTTTAAATAATTGCAAACAAGAGAGGGATAAAAGGGTATCCCTACCTGACCGATCTCGTCAAATAAATGGGCTCAGTCACCCCACCATTAATCATAAGCCTAGCCACTGCATGTTGGCTAATAGTATAAATCAAAGAAGACATGTGAGGGCCAAATCCCATAGCCTAAATAAGTTTTGAAAGAAAAGACCAACTAATGTGATCATAAGCCTTTTCAATATCCAGTTGAATCATGACCACCTCTTTCCTTGAAGCCCTTGCATAATCAATTCCAATTTGTACATTCAATATATTATGCAAAATATTCTGACCTTTAATAAATCCATGAATCAAATTAGGAAGAATCTTTGTAACCTGTTGGCCAAGACCTTTGCAAATATCTTATACATGGCCCCCATCAATGTGATTGGTCTCCATTGACGTGGATTAATTGGGGATGGAACTTTAGGCAATAAACGTATAAGCCCAATCTTCCAACTTGCAAGCATGATACCTGTATTCCACACCTCCTGAAATATAGAAGCAAGAGGGACCTTCAACTCATCAACATACTTCATGAAAAGCTCATTGGGGAGTCCATCACATCCTGGACTTTTCCCTTTAAGCAAATTCTTCAACACATCTTCCACCTCATCCACAGAAACATCTATTTCCAATTCATTCTCATAGAAACATCTGATACTTGGTGAGACGAACCAAGTGAAACAAAGACTCTCTAGCTACAATGACATTAGGAGATATGACCTTCTGCGGACCCAACAAATGGTGATAAAAGTCCATACACACATCTAGAAAGTAGGATCAATAATCAAACTCCTTGCCCATCTTGCATCTTGACATGCATGCTTTTGCTGCAAACAAGCAAAGAACATATGTGGCTGACAATTAGAATCCATTAGGGCATCCATTCGAGCCATAAGATTATATCTCACATATTGATTCTCGTGCAATTCTACAACCTGATGGGACAATCAATCAATAACTATCTCAATGTCAGGGCAAAAACCGTCCTCTTGAACCACCTGGTTCAAATCAACCAACAACAATTCTAGGTTCTGCAACCCCATACTGGTGAGCAAGATTTTGAATATTGAACATACAACACTCCAAAGCTAACACCCCAACAGACATTACATGGCCTCAAAAGTTTTGTAACGCCTACAACATAAATTGATGGAAAACAATATGCTCCAAGAAAGTCTGGTTAACCTTAAGAGGAGCCTTTTCCAATAATGGCCTATAAGCATCCATAGAATAGCTATGCATCTCCAATACCAAAGGGAAATGATTTGACAAAATATGATTATATTCCACCTGCATGGACAATATCTCTGGTAGAAACAAATCATGTTGGCAAATATACATTTGGTCCAAAAACGAGCTCTTATACCCATGTACTGTTGTAGAGGGATTTGATTACAGGGAAAGATATTGGACATCCTGAGAGGCTGGGGAGAAATCTTACATTCTACCCCACTTAAAAAATACGAGATGTCCTCATCTCATAAAACTAGAGAAGAATTCTTTTCCTTAAGATCCAACTGATTCTGGGTTCCTTATTGTCTAGAGAACCCAACAGAATCCTGGGATAAAGATCTCTTATATAAAACTCATCATCAAATAATAATTCACTTAGATCGTAACATTCAATCCTTATCACAATAATGGTCCATTAGACCGAGATTTCTATCTGAACAGTCCGCCATGGAAATTTTCAATTTTATAGGGTTTTAATTTGACACCCCTTAACTTGATTCACTGGGTCAAGTGTTAACAGCAGCAATCTGCCAGCACAATCCCCTAATCTCATAGTGATTTGCTGAAGTCATTAACATCATTCCAGCTATGAACATTATCACAGGGACTCGTCCCATTCATCCTTATTGTGGTTTTGCTTAGTTATTACAATTCAGCCAGAATTCAGAAATCTTCATTTTTCAATCAGAATCCAAATCAACTCATCAGTTCTCAATCAGAATTTAAAATCATATCAACCACATTTGAATTCATCATCTAGATAGTATTAATGCAGTTTTCTGCAGAAATTTCGACAGTGCAGTTTTCTGCAAAACAGGCATACGTACTCTATTGTGGACCATGCTACATAGCACGAGTTGTTTTCTGTTCAATCTTTGCTTCATTACAGGTAGCTTTTGCATCAGTTTCAGTCAGTGGCCATGGCTGATAACAGCAATGATGTATTTCGCATGTTATCTGCTGATGACAAATTGGATGGAGACAGCAACTACCCACTTTGGGCATACATGATGCAGCATGTTTTGGTTGCAAAAGGAGTGTGGAACATTGTGCAGGGTATGGATGTACGTCTAGGTTCTGTGGATGTAGGATCTGTTCAAGATGTTGCAGGTTCTAGCAGCTCTACTGTTGTTGCTGTTTTACCCACTGCTGAACAAGCTCGTTGGGGATGGTAAAGATGCGCAGGCTCATGCCTTGATTGCACTTTCTATCAAACGTAACATTACCCCACATATTCGTTCAGCTAAAACAGCAAAACAAGCTTGGGATATTCTAGCTAGTTTGTATGCAGGTCGTAACGAGGTAAAAATCGCTTACCTGCGTAAAGAGCTAGAATTGAAGATTATGCAGGAAGATGATGACATGAATGTTTTTCTTGCTGAGATTAAAGATCTCAAAGAACAGTTGATTTCTGCAGGTGAGATTATTCCTGATCATTCTCTTGTGCAGACTGTTCTTGATGCTTTACCTGAGACATATCAGACTTTTGCTTCCACGTGGAGACTTCTTACTAAGGACAGACCTGATGCTGTCAAGTATGATACTTTAGTCAACAAGCTCTTGCAAGAAGCGCAGTCCAGGCAAAACAGGGCCAGGCAGCGTGCAGTTGATCAAGCATTTATTGCTGCCCAGCACAGCAGAGAAGAAGTGGTAAGGCAGTCCCTTCCACTGTTTCTTCTCCTATTAGTAGGTCTGCAACTTCTTCTCCTTCCACAGGTAGCAACAATAAGTCTGAGAAGGCTCTTGATAAGGCAAGAAAAAGACCAGGTGCAACTATTGTAAGGCAAATGATCATGTTATTAAGAATTGCCCTAAGCTAAAGGCTAAAGAGGAAAAGAAGAAAGAGTCAAATGCAGCCACAATAGCGGATGCTTCTACAAATGCAGATTCTGCAAATGTTATGCAGGAAACAGAATGGACGTTTAGCGTGTATTGCCAGTATGACCCATCTATACATGATGCATGTTTGGCAGTTTCTGTTGACTCTCATGTTTGGTATTTTGACAGTGGTGCTACAAAGCACATTACCTCGCATCGTGATATGTTCACTTGTCTTGAAGCTGTCTCTAATGGGAATACTGTCACATGTGCCAATAATGCTTCTTACCCAGTGAAGGGCGTTGGTAAAATTATGCTTACTGCTGCAAATGGCAGCGCTTTCACACTTTCAGATGCTTTGTATGTGCCAGGGATAAAGAAGAATCTATTGTCTGTCTCTGCGCTTGCTAGACTTGGACTTGTAGTCAAATTTGTGGATGACAGATGTACTGTTCATGATTTGACTTCTGGTGATACGATTATTGCATCTGGCACCTTGTTTCGTGGACTGTATAGGCTCAATTCTTATGACAAGTGTGTGGAAGATTCAGCAAATGCACTTTCTGATGAAAAGGTAGTTTCAGATGCAAAACTATGGCATGCTCGTTTTGGTCATCTGAACTTTGCTAGTTTGCTGCGTTTGCAGAAATTTGATATGGTTGCTTCATTGCCCCCTTTTGAGGCACCATTGAAACATGTTTGTGAAGGCTATATTTTGGGCAAAATGCAGCGTTCTGCGTTTCCAAAGGATGGTTCTGTGCAGGCCACTCGCAAATTATAACTTGTACATAGTGATGTATGTGGGCCTATGCGAACTCCATCATTTGGTAAACACTTGTACTTCGTGACTTTCATTGATGATTACTCAAGGCATGCATGGGTATATCCACTAAAGGCAAAGTCCAAAGTGTTTTTGTGCTTCAAACAGTTTTTTCTTATGGTTGAAAATGTATCCAATTGTACTGTGGGCACCCTCCCATTCTGATCGAGGTGGGGAGTACTTGTCTAAAGAGTTTGATGCATTTCTGGCTAGTCGTGGGATAAAACACCAATGTACAATGCCGTATACCCCTCAGCAAAATGGTGTTGCTGAGAGAAAAAATAGGTCACTTATGGAGATGGCACGATGTATGGTCAAGAGCCAAGCTTTGCCACATGCGTTTTGGCTTGAGGCTGTCATGTGTGCTGCATATGTACTCAATAGGTGTCCCACTAAGGCCTTGCAGTTTATTACTCCATATGAAGCTTGGCATGGCAGGAAACCTTCTATTGGTCACTTGCGTATCTTTGGTTGCTTGGCCTATGCTTTAGTGCCTATGCAACAATGCAGAAAATTGAATGATAAGGCTGTCAAATGCATTTTTGTTGGTTACAGTGCTGAGAGCAAGGGTTACAGATTGTATCATCCGCAATCAAAGCGTATCTTGATTAGTCGAGATGTTGTTTTTGTGGAAGATGCTATGCAACCTTTGTTATCATGTACCAAAGAGACAGGTGTGAGCTCACGGGATGTATTTGATACGTTGTTGCCTCTATTTACAGGTGGGAATTCAAATGTAAGTCCTAATGAGGCAAATATTCAGCCTATGCAGATTTCAAATGACATCATAGATCAGCCTATTTCTGATGCAGATTTACAGGATATAATTCACGAGGATAGGGCTGAAAATGAGCAAGCTAGAGGTATGCCTAAATGGCTGGTGCAAACCTTGCGTGATAGTAAAATTGATGCACCTATATCTAGTCGTACTCGTTCAAGTTTTTAGCATGCCTCTTATGCATCAGATTGTTATGCTTTGGCTGTGTCTAGTATGTGTGAAGAGGAAGAACCTCTTTCATTTGATGAGGCACAAAAATCAGAAAATTGGTTGGCTGCAATGCAAAGTGAATATGATGCTATAATGAAGAATGGTACATGGTCTTTGTGTGATTTGCCTATTGGTAAAAAGGCCATTGGATGTAAGTGGGTTTTTAAGTTGAAACGAAAGCCAGATGGCAGTGTTGATCGCTATAAGGCTAGGCTTGTTGCAAAGGGTTATGCTCAAGAAAAGGGCATTGATTTTGATGAGGCCTTTGTTCCCACTTGTCGTATGACTACCATTCGTAGCATTTGTGTATGACTACCATTCGTAGCATTTGTGTATTGGCAGCTCATAATGGTTGGAATGTACATCAGTTGGATATAAAGACTGCATTCTTGAATGGAGATTTGCATGAGGAGGTGTATGTATCGCAGCCTCGTTGTTTTGTTCAAAGAGGGCAGGAAAACAAAGTGTGCAAGTTGAAAAAGGCTTTATATGGTTTAAAGCAAGCTCCACGAGCTTGGTATGAAAAGATACATGCATATTTGATTGCACATGGTTTTCAGAATAGTCCAACAGAAAGCACTTTGTATGTTAAACGTGTGGATGATGTACATCTAATCATTGCTCTCTATGTCGATGACATGCTGCTCATAGGACCAAATGAGAGTCATATTACTGATTTTAAGGCTGATTTAAATGCCTCTTTTGAGATGTCAGATTTGGGGCATTTGCATCATTATTTGGGGATACAATTTAAGCAGTGTGATGGAGGTATTGCTTTGTGTCAGACAAAGTATATTGAGACATTGTTGCGGAGATTTGGCCTTGAAGACTGCAAGCCTATTGCTACTCCAATGGAGACAGGTTTGAAGTTGAGTCTTCATGATGCTAGAGATCACTTTGATGTCACACTCTATCAGACAGCTGTTGGTTGCCTCATTTATGTATGCATTACGAGGCCGGACATTCAGTTTGCAGTCTCACAGGTGAGCAAGTTTATGCATAGCCCAGGGTCTCAACATTGGAAGGCAGTTAAACGCATCTTTCGCTACTTGAGTGGCACTATACATCTTGGGTTGTTTTATCCCAAGGGGGGATCGTTGCCGCCAGATTTACATGCCTTTTCGGACTCAGATTGGGCTGGTTGCTATGACACAAGAGTGTCCACAACAAGTGGTTTTTGTTTCATGCTCGGTAGCTCATGTATATCTTGGTTGAGCAAGAAGCAACCTACTGTGGCCACTTCTAGTTGTGAAGCTGAGTACAAGGCAGCTTTCACAGCTACGGTTGAGTGTGTGTGGCTCAGACGGCTTATGGCTGATTTGGGTGTTGGCTGCCACCTCTATCTACACTGATAGTCAGAGCGCATTGGCAATTACGAGAAACCCAGTTTTTCATGCTCGCACAAAGCACATTGAGGTGCATTATCACTATGTCAGAGAGAGACTCTCAGCAAGAGAGATCAGCTTGGCCTATGTGCCAACACAGGACAACCTCGCCGATCTTTTCACAAAGGCGCTTCCTCGTGAGAAGTTCGAAGCTTTCCGCAAAGCTTTGGGCTTGCTCCCCTTTGTGGATTGATCTACTTCGGGCATGGCACTCCCCTATACATGAGTGCTAGCTCTCGTTCACACCATCACTCCCAGGGGGGATTTGTTGCCATATACATAGGCAGTGATGTGTGTGAACACACTTAGCACCACCGGGGCACTTTTTCCCTCTTTAGGAGGTTTTTTTTCCCAGCTTGTATATATGCCCATCATTCTAGGGCTAACTTATCTTTTGTACATTGACACAATCTAATACACTTTGTGTTGTGTGCATTCTTGCTTCTTCTTCTGTGTGCTTTCCTGCAACCCTAATTCCAACAATGGCCTCAAGCAAGTCAGGGATTTCATACAATTGCGGTACTTTCATCTGAAGACCCAATTATCAATTTACGAATTTCAGTTTATATGAATTTTATCACACATTTACAACCTTTTACTGCTTCTTCATAAATTTTTGATATTTTTGGCTTCTCATCAGTGGATCCTCATTAGCTAAATTTGCTCTGATACCAGCTGTAAGATCCCTGACCCCACTGTGCAATGAATTTGGGGGTGCTAGTAGTGGAAGTAGCACTTCTTGCACAGGGCAGGGTCCTACACTCGGGGCCTCGCCCACGGATATCCAGACAAGAGACTAATCCATCGGTTCTTCCAAAACTGAACTCGGAAAAACTTCCCTTGCCCGAAAAGCACGGGCGATTCCTCCAGGATAACTTTTCTCTAACGTAGTCAAAAGCCTGAATTAACTGAACTGATTTGACCGAACCCATAAGTCCCATAATCAGATCAGGGAAAAGATTGTACTTGGATCATAGAGACCAACGCTTTTTTCCTCATTGAGAGGCACAGCCGTTGATTCTTTTCCATAGAATAATTTTTATCCAGGATTTACCTCATCTATCGTACTATACAGAAATTAAGTCTCGATTTACGGATCCATCAGTCCAGCCATCGAGTCCCATGGGTTAGCCAACCACCCAACCACTGTAGTGATGGGATCCAATTAGGAATTTGGTTAGGTTTTGTCCTGGGTACCAGGGAATAGAGTTCCCAGGCCCCCTAGCCGGATATTCATGCAAACATAAAACTAGTCACACCACCTACACACCCAATATGAACTTGCCTTTTTCATAGATTCAACAATCTTTAAATCAATCATTTAATGAAACCATAGTGTTACTGATCATAATCCTCTAATTATCTAGTTGAATCCTAATTTCCAATTCCTTTCTTCATCGGTGTACCTATGGCATCATTGGCAACCAGAACGCTCACCACCTGTTCACTCAGGGGTCTTTTCAATAGTTCCTAGCTCATAGTACCCGACAAATATAATCACATAAAAATATCCAGATGGAATCTCCGTTGAAGATCAGCAAGATCAACCAACAGATCCATATAAAAGAGCCATGGACTCATCCGTTGAGGACCAGCAAGGTCAATCATCCGTTGAGGACCAGCAAGGTCAATCAACCAGATCCATGCCCGAATTCAGAAAACAACTCTTACTCCTTGTTCCAATATCTTCCCCGACGTACTCGAGGGTATATTCGGCAACTTAGAGCCCGAGCACCGTATGGTCAAAACCCTCTAGGATCCTTCACAGGTCACCTAGCGCTTCACTCATAGGCCGCTTCCTTGGTCCCTCATCCATTGTACCGGAAGCTCACCATTTGATCAAACCGAGGCTGGTCAAGACCTCGGCCAACCTTGCTACGCGAGACGTTCTCTGATGACTCTCCGTTCAGTAGTTGCAACTTTAACAGATAGGTCTCCACGACCTCATTCACAAGACGGTCAAAATGCTTCCCCAGCATTCTTGACATAAAACAGTCATTTAAAAATAGATTTCACAAACAAATACAGTTCCAACAATATTTCTATCTTTTCTCATTACTCTGCATCCTTTCACATTAGACCCCATCTTTTTATCTTACCACAATTTTATTTTCATCATTGATCCCTATCACATCACATCATTCCTACATCAACTCACATCCAATCGCATCATCCACACATCAATCCACATCATCCATACATCAATCCACATCATCCATATCAATCCACATCATCCATACATCCATCCACATCAATCCATACATCCATCCACATCAATCCACACATCCATCCACATCAATCCACACGTCAATCCACATCATTCAAACATCCATGCACATCAATCCACATTATCCACACATCAATCCACCTCATCCATACATCCATCCACATCATCCATATCAATCCACATCATTCACTCATCATACACACACCAATCCACATCATCCACATCAATCCACATTATCCACACATCCATCCATATCTTCCATACATCCATCCACATCAATCCACACGTTAATCCACATCATTCAGACATCCATGCACATCAATCCACCTCATTTCATAAGCATTCCCATTCTCATCACATCTTTTTCTATCTCATCACTTATTTCCTCATTTTTCCTCATCAGATCTCACCCACTTGTATCTACCCATATATCTCATCACTTCACATACATTAATATCTATCCAGTTTACATCACATCTTATCACATTCATTTCACATCACATCTCATTCATTCACATCCTGATTCACATGCTAACACATTCATTCATGTCCCTTATCGTTCATTCACATTCTGATTCACATCATATCACATCCATTCACATCCCTTATCATTTAGTCATATCTCATTCATTCACATCCCTTATCATTCATTCACATCTCGATTCACATCACATCACATCCATTCACATCCCTTATCATTCATTCACATCCTATATCATTCATTCACATCCCTTATCATTCATTCACATCCCGATTCACATCACATCACATCCATTCACATCCCTTATTATTCATTCATATCCTATATCATTCATTCACATCCCGATTCACATCACATCACATCCATTCACATCCCTTATCATTCATTCACATCTCAATTCACATCACATCACATCCATTCACATACACACATCCACATCCATTCTATCACATACATCCACTTCTATGCTTCACATGCATCCACATCCATACTTATCACATACACATCCACATCTATCCTTCACATACATCCACATCCATACTTATCACATACACATCCACATCTATCCTTTCACATACATCCACATCCATATTTATCACATACACATCCACATCTATCCTTTCACATACACACATCCACAGTTATCACATACACATCCACATCTATCCTTTCACATACATCCACATCCATATTTATCACATACACATCCACATCTATCCTTTCACATACACACATCCACATCCATTCTTTAACATATATCCACTTCTATTCTTCACATATATCCACATCCATCCATCCATTCATTCCCATCTATCTGATTTGCATCCCATCTCATCACATCTATTTACCTCTCATTCTTATCACATCTATCCATCCATTCATTCTCATCTATATGATTTGCATCACATATCACATCTATTCTTAGAATGCAAGAGAATCCTTATTTTTTATATAAAGATTCTTTGCACATCTATTTATGCATAATTTCAATTTTAAGGAGAATAACTCTTTTGAATTAAAAATAATTTCTTTATGCATCTTTCTATGCATAAAATGAAAATTGATGAGAACTCTTTTGAAATAAAAATAAATTTCTTTATGCATCTTCTATGCATAAAATAAAAATTGATGAGAATAACTCTTTTGAAATAAAAATAAATTTCTTTATGCATCTTCCTATGCATAAAATGAAAATTGATGAGAATAACTCTTTTGAAATAAAAATAAATTTCTTTATGCATCTTCCTATGCATAAAATGAAAATTGATGAGAATAACTCTTTTGAAATAGAAATAAATTTCTTTATGCATAAAATCAAAATAACACTTTTAGGATACACAATTGGTGGGGATTACTCTTTTTGAATAATAAAAGATAAAACTTACTTTACCAATTTTTAGAAAATTTTGCCATAACCTCCTTTGTATGGCTGACCATTTTTCAATTTTTCCTATCTTAAAATTACTTAAAATTATTCCCAAATGGTTTTAAGCACTCTAAATTAATCAATTTTCACTCTCTTAAAAGAGAAACAATATGAAAAGTTTAATTCCAACAATTAGATTACTTATCTAGGATAAAGAAGGGCTGATTTTAAGAATCAGAGAGGGGGAAAGCCTTTCCAAGAAGGCATAGCATCTGTTTATTATTTTAAGATAACAAACAATTTAGAAAACCATTAAAAGAATAAGAAAAAGTAAGATTTCTTACTTACATGAAATTCTGGGAGCTTTCCTTTGGCTTGATGGTTTGAGGGATCTACTCTTGTTTGCAACAAGAGTGGCCACCAATTCTTTAGAAGAGGGAATGGTCAAAAACTAGTGAATTATTAAGAAATTCACAGTTCTTGGCTCTTAGGAGAAGCAGAGTAACAGTGCATAAAACACTATTAAGCTTCA
>NC_141088.1:25319868-25334868 GCF_041138505.1 Cibotium barometz | reverse complement strand
TTTTGTATCTTAACTGACGTAACCATGCAAGCATAAAGTGAAATTTGATAGAGACATAGATTCATTCAAAGATAATGCAATCTGATAGAGACATAGATTCATTCAAAGATAATGCAATCTGATAGAGATAAAGATTCATTCAAAGATAATGCAATATGATAAATAGAGATAGAGATTCATTCAAAGATAATGCAATGCAATGTAGTGTTCGATGACCTTTGACTTTATCTTTTCGTAAGCATGTTGTTATTGTCTGAATATTATCTATTAATAATCATTTAATATGTTAATATCATCGTGTTTGTCATCCATCACCAAAACTTTTGTGGCGATCTTGTTCTACTCGCTTTTTCATTGTTCTTTTGTTTTTGTCATTTTTAGAATGTTAATACCTTGCCATGGATTTGTCATTGGTTAAGGAATTAGCTTTATTAGCTAAACGAGAAATCGTCCAAGGTCTTATAACTATGGAGGATCTCGTATTATATTAGTGTTATGTGGTTCTTGTGCACATTACAAAGGGTCTTATAACTGCAAAGGTTGTCACATTATATTAGCATAATATGGTTCAAGGCCTTATAACTACAAAGGATGATGCATTATACCAACATAATGTGGTGCTTGTTGTGCACATTTCTCTCATTTACATTTTGGTTTTGATTCTTGATGCTTATGCTTTATCCTCCTACTCCTCAAAATTTAACAACTATACAATTAGTCAATCACACTAGGTTATAGTGATTCTATTGAATTTAAAACTCATTTTTCAATGGGTCAGGTCATTTACCAATAATTCTATTTAGATGTGATTCCCCTTCCCAAGTGATTTCATGATTTTTTTCATTTTTACCTCTAATGAGTGGGATGCATGTGTCTTTTGATTCAATGACCAAACACAAATTTGAAGATGTGGCCCAACTAGAATGAGTGCAGTCACATCCATCTCTACCTTTTTATGCTAGATCAAGATAACCGAAAACTCTCTAGAATGAGTGTAGTCATCTCATGACCAATAAAGGACCAACTCTACCTTTTTCCCTCCAATGAGTGGGATGCATGTGTCCTTTGATCCAACGAGACCAAACAAGAATTAGAGGATTTGGAAACCCTATAGAATGTGAGTGCAATTATCACCAATAAAGGACCATCTCTACCTTTTCATGCTAGACCAGGATGACTGGATATACAAACATAGGCTTCCCATCTAGAACATTGTATCTAACAACGAGAAGAGCTTGTCAGCTCTAGGTCTTGTGTTGTATACACTAGCAAGAAGAGCTTATGTGCAACTGCCTTCAGTCCCTCTTCGGATAGCTCTAGGTCTTACTATGTATGAATACGTAGGATTAGCATAATACAAAGCACTGAGTTAAAGAAAGATATGGAGAGTAAACAATATTACTACTTGCAAACTTGATTAAAAACTGATGGCATCTACTTCAGGTAAGGAGCTTTAATGGAGATCTAGATAGATCCTGGATAGAGAATGTGTTGCTAATAAGAGAGCTTGAACACAAGTCTATACATATTACCCAAGGTTGGTATGGATGTAGGTCGGCCACATTGACCAACCAACAACTTGGTCCAAAATAACCAACCAACCATATCATTTGTATGGGACCATATTATACTATAATGGTCATCTGATAATGCTTGGATCCTTAAACGGACTGCCTTGTAACCCAAAAATAATGTGTTCTCGATTTTCTACTAACAAAAAATAATGTGATCACATAGCCCACACCAGCATGCATCCTACTTGGTAGAGTGCCAAGTTGATGTCTACATAAGTCATCTCCTAACCATCTGGCCACACTTAGCCATTGTCTAAACTAGGAACTATGGAGTGCCTACTAGGTGCTAACCACACTGGCTACTCCTCATAAAGGGGGCCTTATGTAATATAGCACATTCTTCACCCGTAAAGAAACAACACAAGGAAGGAGTATTGAGCAAATGCTTTTCCAGCACCCCCTCTCAATGTCCACCCGTAAATGAACTACCTCAATGTCCACCCATAGGTGAACTACCTCTTTGGTCCAACATCGAGACGATAAAGATGGTGCTCTAACAAATCTCTCCCTAGAGCCTTTGTGAAAATATATGTATAATTCTTTGCTATCAGGAAATAATAGATAAGCTCCACTTCTTCATCTATAATAAGCTCACCCACATAATGATATTATATCTCAATGTGCTTTGTGCGGCATGAACACCAGGTTCTTGGCAACTCATTGCTTGCTCCCTTTTGTGCAACACCCATGCCTCCTAAGATCCTTCTCAACTAAACTGCTTCACATGAAGTAACTCGCATGTCTCCCTTTTGAGAAACACCCATGTCTCCTAAGATCTTCCTCAACCACCAGACTGCTTTACATGAAACAAATTATCCTACCTTTCTATGTAGCCTCTATAAAAGAAAGTGCCACTATATGCTACTTCTTCTTGATCCCACAATGTAATTCCACACCCAATAAGAAAACCACAATCAAAATAGATTTCTTATTATCACAATCTCTTGCCTAATCTGAGTCACAAGATCCAATTAAGGAATAGCTGGATTTATAAGTGATGTAATACACAATGGTGGTAGCTTTAATGTATTTCAATACCCACATCCTTGTCTTTTAATGGTTCTCTCAACATCTTCCACAGAAAGATTTAATGTAATACCCAATGGTGGTAGCTTTAATGTATTTCAACACCCACATCCTTGTCTTTTAATGGTTCTCTCAGCATCTTCCACAGAAAGCTTTGCATTAACCTTGTCTTTTAATGATTCTCACAGTATCTTCTACGAAAAGACTTGCATTAACCTCCATGGATGTAACATTGACTTGCACTCAGTCATGCCAAATGCCTTTAGAATTTGTCCTGCATACTTTTGCTAAGAAATGAAGATTCCATATATTGACTCTTGCTAGATCTCAATCCCCAAACAAAAATGCATAATCCCAAGGTGTATCATATCAAACTCTGAACTCGACATCTTCTATGTGTGTCGGATCTTCAAATTTACATCTGATGGGATTTTAGAAAGATTACTACTTAAAAAGAAACCATCTACTTGTTAGTACCATGCCTAAGGGGTTGGTTTCAACCCTTACAATGCCTTTCGAAGTCTGCACACTTTGTTTTTTAAACTAGGTATCTCAAACATGGGTGGATACTATTAAGAAACATGAGTACCTCAAGTAGGACGACTATGGTATTGTGAACAAATGTGATAATGCAAAATACTAAGCTAAGGTGGATACAGCCTAAGTACACTCATAATGGTGAAAGATTAACACTAATAAATCTTAGACTCAAGCACTACCTACAAAAATCCTTTTACATCAAATAAAATAACCTTAGATATATTATATATATATGTATTTTCTTAAACCTTATTTCTTCGTTGGGCTGAAGGTCGTGGCACTTCCACAAATGGAGATCATTGCTGCTGCACACCTGGAAACGTGATCCGCTTCCTCGACTTCTTCCCTCTACTATGTGAGTGTAGAGAGATCTCTCTTCTCCTGTGTATTGATGGCACTGCGTGCGCTCATGGCCCCCTATCCTACAAGCGCACATGCTGGTGGCCCTCGTGTGTGCATAAGGAAGTGCTACTCATACTTTGCTTGCTTGATGAAGATTGCTATGGCTGCAGACTATTGTGTTGTGTTGGAACCAGGGAGTCAACATTAATAATAAACCTAAAGTTGTAGACATGATTGCTTCTAGTTCACCTCACTTTTTCTCACTTGTTTCCACCACCTCTGCTTGTTGCTTCTTCTATGTTGAGTCAAGCTGCTCCTTCAATTGTCTCTACTATTGTGTGGGTTGAAGCCACACACTCTCTTTCTAATCCCAATGGCAAGGAGAAGGTAAAATATGAATTTGACAGCAGGCTAATATCTATGCAAATCAAGGAGTTAATCTAATCACTCCCTTTAATTACCTCCTAATAAGAGCCGGGTTTGCTATGAAACCATGTTAAGAAACATGACTACCTCAAGTAGGATGACTATGAACAAATGTGATAATGCAAAATACTAAGCTAAGGTTGATGCAGCTTGAGTACACTCATAGTGATAAAAGATTAACATTAATAAAACTTAGACTTAAGTTTAGTAAGTTTACAAGATTGAGACTCATACTCATAGAAAGACATAAGAGCTTGCTTGCTTTGATTGCTTGAAAGTGTCCCCTTTTATACGAGGTACGTAGATCTTGGCTTTGTTATCACATGTAGGATAATTCTAGCTTGCTCATATGGCAACTTGCTCTTATAGTCACTCCCTTATGTGGTGTTGCGGGCCTCTCTTCTTCATCTTCTAATGAATCCACATCTTTTGGAGTTGGTATTATCACTAGTGGTTGTGTCTATTGGGCTACTTTCCTTCTTCATCATCTAATGAATCCACTTCTTGTGGAGTTGGTATTGTCTCTGGTGGTTGTATGTACCGGGCTACTTCTTCATTGAAGCATAGTGTGAATGGAGCCTTCTCCTCCACTTGATGAGGATATTCCTCAAACACCACATCACGAGACTAATAATTATCTTCTTTACCTCTAGTTCATATAGTCAGTAACCCTTTGACTCTATATTATACCCCAAGAAGATACACTTTTTGCTCTAGGTCATATAGTCAATAACCCTATATTTCCATACTATACCCCAAGATGATATATACTTTCTGCTCTGGAATATACACAAATTAGTCATAATAACTAATTATCCTAAAATACATAAGGGTTTCTTACCTAAATAAGCTTCTTAAGGTGTTAGGCCCTTCACTGCCTTTATGTAACTCTTATTAATGATATACACTACAGTGTTAGCTACCTCAGCCTAAAAAGAATTCTCTAATCCTTTTCCTTTGAGCATACTCCATCATATCTCCACAACTATGCAATTCTTGTAGTCTATAATACCATTTTATTGTAGAGTATGAGTTACTGTCAAATCTCTCTTTATCAATGTTCCTTGTTTGCAGTAGACATTAACTCACTTGATGTGAATTCTCCTCATCAATATGTTCAAAACTTCTTTAATCTGTTTCCTATCTCATTCTCTACCAAGAGATGCCATATTTTGAATTTTCTAAAAGCTTCAACCTTATCTCAAAACCCACATCTTCCTACTAAAGTAATTGATCAGTAAACAAGAAGTAGGAAAAACTACCTAATATAGTGGTTGGCATTTTACCATAAAGATCTGCATGCACAAGCTCTAGAGGAGCCTTTGCATGATTCTTTGTTTCTTGTGAAAATACATGCCGATGCTACTTGCCCATCATACAAGCTTCACATACATCTGACATCTCTGAAAATGTTGGTAGATGTGCCATAACTCCAAACCTTTGCATCTCTTTTAACACTACAAAGCTAAGGTGCCCAAATCTCTTGTGCTATAGCTTATGTGTCATCCCCACATCAACTTGGGCTATAAAAGACAACTCATAGAAGTAGTTGTGCCGAATTCCATTCCCAATGACATTGTAGTTGGCATCTGTGATGAGTGTACCAACCTTATTGAAGAGAACCTTTGGTCAGCTAGCCAAATAAATAGTAGATTCCTCTTGATACCTAGCATATAAAGGGCACATTGGATAACTTCTTAGTATCACCATTTTTCTAGAAACAAAAGAAATGGTACTTGAATCCATGGCTAGGAATTTGGCATCGTGATTGCCACCAAGATGGAATCCCCCATAAATTTTAGGGAGGTATACTAGCCATTTTGATTGGTCATATGGTGGGATGCTTTGCTATCGATGAACTATCAAATATTGAAGAATGCTTTTGCTTAGAGATTTCTTCTATTGCCACAAATAGCTCTAATTTTGCTTCAACACTGTTTCTAGACTCCTTCTTCCAAGGCATAATTTAACCACATGACCATGTTTGTCGCTCGATATTGTCAAATGTTTGGCCTTTGCACATATTTCTTCTATTGCCACAAATAGCTCCAATTTTTCTTCAACATTGTTCCGAGACTCCTTCTTCCAAGGCATAATTTGACCACATGACCATGCTTGCTTGGTTGCAGGTAGAAACACTTTTCCTTAGATTTCTTCTTCTTTTCACAAGTGTTAGGGTTATTCGGATCCCTTTCCCTTGCCTTTCTTTTTTGCATTTACAGAGAATGTAGCATCACTATCATCTCTGGCTTTGAAATGCACCTCCTCCTCCACCCTCCTCCTCCCTTTTGAACATTATGCCAAACTCCACCCTCCTCCTCCACTAGAACATTACAAGAATGTAGCATCATTGTAGCATCTCTGGCTTTGAAATGCATCTCCTCCTCCACTAGAACATTATGCCAAACTCCTCAAAAGTAAGAGGCAGGTTGCACACCTACGTGTTTAGTGAGGTTACCAAATTGTCATACTTTGAGGGCAACATTCTGATGCACATGTATATGCCAACCGCTACCATCTGAGCGTATAGATTCTTTATCCTACAATTTGAACTACTATGCTACTTCTTCATTAGAACGCCTTTTGCCTGCAAGTTGATTCTCAAAAGGTTTTTAATCCTTGTTTAATTCCTTCTCATACTGGTTCATTAGAACTTGCCATGCTTTAGAAGCTATGGTAGTATGCTGAATCAAGGTCATCATTGAATCAGCGATATTAGTGATGATGCCATAGAGAATATCTACATTCCTTAACCTTTACACCAAAGCTAGAGTAAGATCTAATAGTATAATTTGTAGTGGATCTACTAGATCCAAAGTAGGACATGGCTTTGCATTAGTCCCTATTACAGTTTTCCACAACTTATATGAATCAAGAATAGACCTAATCTTGAACTTTTAAAGAGTGTAATTGGTAGTGGATCTACTAGATCCAAAGTAGGACATGGCTTTGCATTAGTCCCTATTACAGTTTTCCACAACTTATATGAATCAAGAATAGACCTAATCTTGAACTTTTAAAGAGTGTAATTTGTCCCATCCGACTTCCCATCACCCCAAAAGGTGGTGGGCAGGTACAAGTCGGGACCTACTTTGGATCTACTAGATCCAAAGTAGGACCCAGCTTTGCATTCGTCCCTGTTACAGTTTCCCACAACTTATATGAATCAAGAATAGACCTAATCTTGAACTTTAAAGAGTGTAATTTATCCCATCTGACTTCCCATCACCCCAAAAGGTGGAGGGCAGGTACAAGAAGCTATGTTATTTGCAAGTTGGGAAATCTCTTCAAATCTGCCTTTAGATAGCAAACTTCCAAAACATGCTTAATTGCCTAAAGTGCATACTTTGATACCATGTAAGAATACATAATAACAAAGCAAGATGATCAACACAATACAAAGCACTAAATTGTAAAAAAAAAAGTGGAGAGTAAACAATATTGTTGCTTGAAAACTTGATTACAAACTAATGGCATATGCCCACCCATGTGCTCCAGGTAAGGAGCACATGGCGATCTAGTCAGACTATGGATAGAGAATGTCTTACTTGCAAGAGAATTTGAACACAATGATCTCGATGATAAACTAAGGCTACCATGTAAGAATACACATAATAAAAGCAAGATGGTCAACACAATACAAAGCACTAAATGGTAAAAAAAGTGGAGAGTAAACAATATTGTTGCTTGCAAACTTGATTCCAAACTAATGGCATCCACCCACCCATGTCCTTTAGGCAAGGATCTTTGATGACGATCTAGTCAAACTATGGATAGATAATAACTTACTTACAAGAGCACTTGAACTCAATGGACTCGATGATGAACTAAGGCTACCGAACTAGTATATATATAGCAACTAGGGTTGATATGGATGTAGGTCACCATATTGGCCAACCCATAACTTGATCAAAAATGACCAACAACCGACCATATTATCTAACTTAGACCATATTAGACTACAATGACCATTTAAGATTGTCCAAACCCTTAAATGGGCCTTCGAACCTGAGAACAAGTGCGTCTTTGGTTTTCTATGTTTAGCACTCACTAATGTGATGTCATAGCCTGCACAAGCATGCATCCTACTTGGTAGAGGGCCAAGTCTACATAAGCGGTCTCCTAACCATCTACCTGCACTGTGTCTTTGTTTTGCTATGTCCAGCACTCACTTATGTGATCCCATAGCCTGCACAGCAGTGCCAAGTCTATATAAGAAATCTCCTAAACATATAGCCACACTTGGCCAACCATCTAGTATCTAAACTCAAAACTACCAGGTGTTCGGGTACTTATCATAATGGCTAACCCTTATAAAGGGGGCCTTACATAATAGAGCACATCTGTCCGGGCGGCATGAGCTATCATAGGGACTTTTTTTTAATTTGATTGGAATTAAAGCCTCTATGTCTAGCATTTTGATTGAATTTTGTTGTGTATGTATGGTGAAAATGACATAAAGTCTTTCTATTTTGCTAATTGATTAGATTACCATGATGTTGTTTTTGTAACAAATGTGTTACCGAGTCTCCAAAGAGAGGGGGAGGTAGAAGGGGTGGAAGAGGGCCAAGATCGAGCCAGGCAGATTTGATTTCAGAGTCTCTGGAGGATAAGATGGAAGATTCTAAAAATCTTGAAAGAGTTAATGTGGGCAAGGGAGATGATGAGATTTCAGAGAAAAATGAAGGAGAGGAGCATTTGAATGAGCAAGAGAAAAGATTGCAAATCGTGCCTTATGTCTTACATCTGCAGGTGTTGACAGAAGATACAGTCAGGGATGAGAGTAGCCTTTCCATGTTCCAAGGTGAGGACATCCTCAAGAAGGTCAAAAAAGTGAGTTGCTTCAAATGTCCTCCAATTTCCCTTTGTCAAATGATTCCATATGCTAAAGTTAGAGGTTTGAGAGATGATATTTCTAGTTTGAAGATCATTTTTGGGAGAGAGGGTTATGTGCCAGAGAAAGGTGTCTTCATTGTCTCAGTGTTGACATGTGACAAAGGTGAAGCTTTGGTTAGTGAGGACATTATGGCAATCTGGGATCGGATATGGCATGACATGAATAGGGACTTTGAGGAAGAGATACCAACCCAACCTAATCTTTAGATGCTTGCAGGGCATGCTTTATGTATGGGAGGGCAACCAGAACAATGGCATGGATGGAGGCAATACAGGAAAGATTTTCTGAGAAAAGAGACAACCATGTTTGCATGTTGTCCACCATTATTGATCCTTCACGAGTTAGCGAGATTGTGGTGTCCTCATGCTTACAAAGAATGAACTTGTTAGTCCTTTCCTTTTTTCTTATTATTTAAACTTGGGAGTTCTTACTTTTTTTATGTTGATTAAAGTATTGATTGAAGTGCTGATGAAAAACTTTTAAAGTGTTTTGGATTGATTCCAGAACCTTTTAACATGCATACATTGGTTGCCACCTCTTTCAGGGATGAATTGGTGAACATAGCCAACATTTATTCGGTAAATCCAGAGTATTATTTGAAAGAGTTGCCCAAGGAGGATGTCAAGCTCATTGCAAAAATTTGGAAGATGTACACAAAGGGAGCTGAGCCTTGGTTTCCATTGACACGGAGATACTTGGCCATATTGGTATATAATGTAAGTCATTTGAAGTTTTTAAGACGTTTTCACATGTGTAACTTTACCATTTAAGATGTTTACCATTTAAGTCATTTGAAGTTTTTAAGACGTTTTCACATGTGTAACTTTACCATTTAAGATGTTTTCATACACGGTAAGACAAATGCATAAGCAACAAGCATCAAGTGTCTATGAATTCGATATTTTGAGTCAGTGATAGCATAATGTGTTCAGTTCTTCAAAGATTTGCATAAGAAGCTGGAACCAATGAGGTCTTCTTTGTCTAAGGAAGAGTTAAGAAAGGTAGAGATAAAGGAAATGGATGAATTGACTAGAAAGTACAATGACAGGATTGAAAAGGTAACTTTCTGTGACAACTTGGAAATGTGTCTTTCAACAATATGCCCTCCTCTTTTTTGGTTTTTTTTAACTATTTTTGTTGTGGTGGATAGATCTTGAATATTGTTGATCCCTTCCTTGGGGAAGAGTGGTGGAAGAGAGTCTTAGCTCTAAAGTGACGGGGTGAAAGCATCACCACATTGGAGAAGCTAAACTTGCTTACAACGTGTGATATTTCCACAATGAGACCAAGTTATATTGGTTGTCTATATTTAAGGCAAACAAGGCTACTAAATCCATGTTTGCTCTCCCAAGAGGAGACCACAACTACAGAAATTAAGCCTCTTTCTTTCTCTCTATTATGAGTATTTTGTCATGTTGAAGGCATTAGGAATTTTTTGGACCCAAAGAGGGCCTCTTTGATTAACTTTTGATTAGGAATGTACCAATAGGAAGAGGGCTAGGTGCATGTTTTTGACTTCTTTGACCCTAGGGGGCCTAGGCTTTGGTTTGCTAATGGGGCCTAATTACTAATCTTGTCCCCCTACCTCTTGGGCCCAAACTTAGAGGTCCCCCCACCTAGAATCGCGCAGATGAAAAACCCTAAAAATTAAAAAAAATTATTTTTTTTCCCAAAAGTGTGTTTTCCCTCTCAAACTCCCCCCCAACATACTCTAGGTTTGGAAAGCTCATTTTGAACCTCTTTCTTCCTCTTCTAAGCTCTCCATTACTGTAGAAACTCCATACCTCTCAAGCTCTCCCTACTTGTCAAGCTCCCTCAGTCTCAAGCTCCCTCTCCCTCTTTCTTCCTTTTCTAAGCTCTCCATTGCTGCAGAAACTCCATCCCTCTCAAGCTCTCCCTCCTAATCTCAAGCTCCCTCCCTCTCAATCTCCCTCTCTCTCTCTCTCTCTCTCTCTAAAGCTCCCTCCCTCTCCATTGCTGCAGACACTAGGTTCAGGAAGCCTATTCTTAAACTCTAACCCTCTTTTAAGCTTTCCATTGCTGCACTCAAAACCCTGAACTTTCTCTCCTCTCCACTCTTTCTTATTTAATCAAACTTTTATCTTATTTTGAACCTCTTATGTCGATATTAAATTTTTCTAGTAGTATTTTTAAATGTAGATGAGCCTTCTCTTTCTTTGAAGAAGGAGGTCCGTCAACTTCGAGTTGTTAGATGGTCCAAATGACTCGATGTGCATAGATGGGCCTCCTCTTTCTTTGAAGAAGGTTTGTCAACAACTCCATCCTAAGCAATTTGTTGGTTGAACCCTTTTCAAAAGATTGGCAATGCTAGAGGCATGGCTCCATTGAAGTTCATGGATTGCCAACATGTCAAACTAGCTAGAGTTCTTTTGAAGAGGTTTCTCAAGATAGAGAAAGCTGTTCCAAATCACAAACATCTTTCTATTTATCTTGTTCAACAAATTTATATACATGACATCCTTAGACACAGAGTTGATAAGCAAAGCAACACACACATATGAAGAGGCTGACCAACTGTTCACGCCACATAAGCACAAAGAGGCAACAAGCCAGTAGAATGAACTGCACCTATTGAAATGACAAGAGAATCTCATCAAGTAATAGTACAATTGGCAACTCAAGGAGGCATAAGTTGTTAGAAGACATTCAACAACTTTGAGAAAGAGTTACGAGCTCGAAGCTGAAAATGAGAGAATAACAAGACAATGTTTTAATGATGATTTTGTGTAAATATGGAGGACCTTCTCATGAGTGAAAATATTAAAGACATCACAAGACCCAGTATGAGACATCCAGAAGAACCTAATGTTACTCAAGAGAATGTACCTCTAATTGACACACTATGTTACAAAAGATTTTTTATTTTAACCTTATATTTTTTCATGTAGCTGATAAGCCTCATCCTTTATGTATATCATTTTATAACTTTATATGTAACATTTGATTTTTGTTAGTGGCTTGAAAATATAAATCTATGTGAGTTATGTCAAGAAAATCATTTACTTAGTTCTCTTTAATGAGGACAGGAACAAGATCATCAACTTCTTCCATTTCACTGCACTCTAACTCTAACTCAAATTCTTCATCATCTTCACTGCATACATTTTTTGATATTGCTTCATGTGTTAACCTCATCGGCTTCTTGACATTGTCACCTTGTGATGCATGCAAAAGTATTGATTGAGGATTATCTAAGGTACGTATATTAGAGAATACATACATAAGGTCTACGGCTCGAGATAACTTTAATCTGTTGCGCCTCTTTGAATGAATAAAGTCAAAGACAAACCAATTTCTCTCACAACTTCCTAAAGATGTTGGAACTGATAGTACTTGTGTGCCAATGAATTGAAGTTGAACTTATTCACATCCAAACTCCTTCCACCACATTGGCACATACATTTTAGATGTAGCTTCAATGTGCCACAAGTCTCCAAACATACCCTCTCTGTTTGCATATCTCACATGTTTCATGAATGCATCTTTACCTTGATCACCATGTAATAGCTGACTACAAACCATTTTAGAGTCTTTCATGACTTTTACATTATTTGCTTATTAATAAATCTACTTTTGCATTATTTGCTTATTAATAAATTTGATATTCTTGATACAAAGCAAATGCTACACCATGCAACAATGTATATACATTTGTTTCCACTTGAATTCTATTTGTCACACTATCATTGATCTCTCTCTCTAAGAAAAAGCTTGAGTATCCTTTACTTTTTAAATAGCATTAAAAAACATCCAATATAATTTACCAATAACAAAATTATCTTTATGAACCAAGCATAAGCACATTATAAATGGCTTCACCATAGTAACAATTCTATCCACATTTAGCACACTTCCTTGCACATTTAACATGTTTTGGATTCTTTTCCATCTATATTTCCCACCTTTGATCTGCCACTATTTCTACTAAAGTCACCTTCACTTTTCCCAAACGCTCAAAAACATAAAAAGTCGTAGCAAACCTTGTGGCACAAAAAGTTTGAAGGCATAACTGAGAGTGTGCAGCACGAAATAACACATATGTAAATTGATGCTCTTTGATAAATTTTACTACAAAATTTACATCCACCAAAGTAGATTGTATGAAGGTGAACTTCCCATTAAGGAGCAAATTAAGCATATGAGTGCACATGGAACCCATGTTATCTATGGATACTTTGTCATTACATTCTATGGATACTATGTTATCTATGGATACTTTGTCATTACATTCTATGGATACTATGTTATCTATGGATACTTTGTCATTACATTCTATCCTACTAATTTGTAATTTGATGCATTGTCTGAAACCATTGCAGTTACATTTTTACTACGACCCACATGAGCACTTAAGTCTTCATAAACCTTCTCATTATAATAATCATCACTTTTTTCTCTCAATAATGTGTCAATTGCTTTTAAAAAAATAGTGCCTCTAGGATAAATGCACATGACATTAATCAACGGCTTTGCTTAATTATTTGTCCATCCATCTATTGCAATGGTATATCCATATGTGGACACATAATCAAATACTATTCTTTTCAAAGTTTTCTCCACTGAATTGTTTATTTTATCTAAATATTCTGTGCACATCTTATTGTAATATTGTAAAGTAAAACCACCTTTTGTTGTTGACATCAAATGACATTAAATGGAATACCACAAGCTACAAAGGCTCGAGTTGATTTCAAATTCAATTCCAAGTTTCATTATTGCTCAAAATCTTCTTTTAATTTACTTTGATTGCTAGGTTTTGTTGCGCTCATCCCCACATCACATTGTGATTGCATATTTTCCTCTAATGCATGAGATACATGACCACTTACAATTTCTTCAACAACCATTATTATTATTCATATTAGAGGGCATATAAAGTTTTTGTTTTAAATGCAATTCCAAGTTTCCTTGCAGCTCAAAACCTTTCTTTTATTTATTTTGACTACCAGGTTTTGTTTCACTCATCCCCAAATCACATTGCGAGCGATTGCATATTTTCCTCTGATGCATGGAGATACATGGCCACTTACAGTTTCTTCAACAACCATTCTCATATTAGAGGTCATACAAAGTTTTCATTTACTATTTTTGGAAAATATAGTTTGCACCTCATGAGGTGGATTAGGACATTTATCTACATTGCTACCTTAGCCAGTAAGATGTTCTTTTCTACCTTAGCCAGTAAGATGTTCTTTAATTCGAGTTGCTCCTCCAATAAATGTATGGCCACAAGATCTACATTGTATTTTTGAGTTGTTACAAATCTATGTATCTCCACATATTTCCACTCTGGTCCTCTCCTCATTTGCGCTTTTGCTCTTTAACCTATAAGACAATATACAATTAGTTTTCACATTTTATAAAAATATAAACAAAATATTTTATATCTATTATATAAGTAATGTTTTTTAATTATGTAAAATTTAAGAATAGAGTATTTAAATTTTATTTTTAAATTTTATTTTAAAATATTTATTTTCTTTTATAGAATGTAATAAGAAAATATACTATATTTAAAATAAAATAAAAAATAAATATTTTTTAAGAATTTGATCAATTTTACTTTGAATTACTCAAACAATGATTCTTTGTAAGAATCAAAATTTAAGAAGCAAGAAATTGATTTGCTCAATAAAATTTTCACTTCAACGATTAAGATATATTATTTATGAAATAAAAAATTTTATAGCTTACGAATGACAAGGTTTTCACTTCATCAAATGTAAACAATATTATTTATCTCATCCACATAAAAAAGCTGCCACTTCAATAAAATGAAAGATTTACTTAAATAATTCTATCATATCTTACAAATGAAAAAATTATGTTTCATTAAATGAAAGCATAATAATTATTTAATATTCTATATTGATAATAAAAATTTATTTAAAAATAATATAAATAAAAATACACATATTTTAAATGAAAAAGCAAGCTTCATCAAATGAAATAGGAAATAGGAAATATAAATTATAATACTATAAAAATAAATAATGTGTTTCAAATAAAAACATAAGCTTAATCAAATGTAAATATTAAATTTATTTACCAATCCTCCTTGATTTATTTGATGTCTTGAGAGAGAGAATCCTCGATCAAAACATACACGTATGACTTCTCATTTTAACTTTATATAATTTTTGACCTAGATAATTATGATTCGGTTCGAAAATT
>NC_141088.1:25049868-25312368 GCF_041138505.1 Cibotium barometz | reverse complement strand
ACATATATATTTATATAAACACACACACACACACACACACACACACACACACACACACACCTCTATTTAATCGGTCTAGATAGACATGTCTTCTTCAATTTCCCTTTCGCCTATCTTTTAGACATGCCCATCATACTTTTTCTCCATGCCAAGTCTAATGTATCCATCATATTTGCAAATAGCCTAGAACCCATTTTAGTGAATTTTTAAAGGCTAACTCAACATGCAAAGACCAAGGATCATATTGATACACATCCATTTGACTAGTATACACACATGGAAAGTGAGATATATTTTACAACAATGAACATTTTCGATAAGAGAATTTATTTAATCTCGTTGTTGATTTTTTTTAAGGTGTTGATAAACACGTAATAACAATGAACATTGATATTTTATTATATTTTTTAAACGTAAATTAATTTGGATTTTTTATCCAATTGATTTTCATAAATATGAGACCATTTTTGAACATGGCAGTTCATTTGTAGATAATGGTTTTTGTATGCTCACAAAACTATCAATGTCCAAGCATCTTTTTAGCAGATAGCATACGCACAATTCATTATATTTTCACATAGTACAAATTTTGTAAAATACTCCAAAATGGGACTAAAAGATATAAAAAAAAGGTATGACAAATGGTTTTAAAGTTGATGTAGCTTTCTTTTAAAATATTTTCTTGTAGTACTTCATGTTACATATTTGTACACTCTTTCTTATACAAAATTCCATCAATTTTCTCACTACCCTACCCCCCCCCCCAAACTTATCAAATTTTATTATATCAAGATAAGAAAAACATATGTGCTCATTTAACTACTTCATTGAGCCATGCCTTATGTTAAAAAAAGTCATTGTAATCACATGATGAACCTGATCAGGGAATAAGTCATTGTAATCACTATATGAACTTGTTTGGGAAATACGCTCAAAATATGTCATTGTAACAACTATATGAACTCGATTGGGAAAGCTCATTCTCTCTCTTTGAATCATTGATTTGAAAAATGTATGAAATAAGTCATTGTAACTATTATATGAACTTGATTGGGAAATCTCATTCTGTCTCTTGCAATCATTGATTTGAACAGAAGTCCCAAATATCTAGATAGTGTCCACCTTCTTATATCAATTATTGTTCTTGCATAGAAAAACTATATGGAATCCATGCCTAGAAGAAGATGTCACCATGATGAAAAGATGGAGTATGTTTTTACCATTCATAATTGTGCCAAATTGGGCACTATTAAAAAAAACACATGGCCAAGTTTACTAGTAGTTTGACTTGCCTAACCTAGCAAACTTTATTGGCCTATGTAAAAGGCAAGTTAGACGATGGAGCCTTATGCACATTATGCTCCTTTTATTATATCAATACATGCACTTTCAAAAGCATCAGTAGATAATTACCAACTAAATAGAATCTCTAAATTTGTGAGGCCCCATGTTATGTTAGGATATATAACTTAAATTACCATCACCTCCTTAAAAGGAGGTTCGAGATGGAGAGACATTAGGAGGCCTAATGTGGTTCGAGAAATAAAAACCGAAAATCATGCATTAATTAATTAATTAATGCCAAACCAAAAAAGATTTTGGTGTTGTGAATAATTTATTGGCGGTGGTGGAAATCTAACGGCAAAAGCGATCCACGCAAAAAAACAACCAATTTTTTTTTAAATAAAATAAAATCATTGAATCGAAATCGCCCACATTGGAGATGTGGAAGAATGTTTCGGATTTCATAAATAAATAAATAGTAAAGGCCAATCATATGTTGGAGATTTTTGCCTTGATTTTGCCATAGCTTCACTTGCCTCGACCATATAAATGAGGGTAATGTGTGTTAGGGTTCATTATATAATTTGCGTTTAATCAGGTCCCATTTTTGGTGGACTTTTCATTATTAATCAGGTAGTCTGTGTTGTTGCAAGGCAATTTTAATGGGCGAGACAGCCAATCAGGCGACAAGGCCCTCCCCTCGCAGGGGGCAGGTGAAGGCGGCCATCGCTGCCGACTTGGCCCGCTCCGTCTCCGACCTCCATCATCATGCTCTCATGAGGCTTCACTTCCAACGTTTCTCCCCCATACAAAACTTGGCATTATCTCCCACATTTAATGAACGTGGTTTTCATTTGCACAGCTTTATTATCTCCACATCATCCACTAAGAAGAATGGTGTTAGTAGTCACTCGTCTAATACATACCTATGGCTTTGTACACACAGTGGCATCTCTTTCATCCACCTCAATCTTTTTAATGGTGTTAGTGTGACATATACAACTTTGTATCAAGATCATTCATTTATGGAGTCTCTCTCAGAGTGCTTTCTCTCACAATTTGCATGCCTTCATTACCACAAATAGTGAAGGCATAGTGCCATACATCATCCTCATGAGTGTTCTCGAATTTCACTTCCAAAGTTTGTCTAAACTGTAGTCTCAAGGAAAAAAAGTTGGCATTATCTCCAAATGAAATAAGGGGGGCATTAATTTACAAAGCTCTATTATCTCAACAAGAGCATGCACATGCTCTAAGAATGGTGTCAGTGGTGATTCATCTATTGCATAGTTCTATCAATAGTATCCGTTTAATGTACGCAATGATAGAGATTTCTCCTATAATCTACATGGCTTCACTACCATTAATGCTTTTCAAAATTCAAGTCGTCCTTATTGATTGGACTTTACAAACGTAAAATTCTTACATTTCCATTTATCAAGAGATTCACAACATACTTTTATCAATTACAATCTTAGTGAGAGGAGCCCAGCATACTTTTATCAAATGATTACATTTCCATTTATCAAATGATTACAGTCTTAGTAAGAAGAGCCCAACTTACTTCTGACGCCTTTTGCTACATGCCAAACATTGATGAACACAGTGGTAGCCCAAACATAAAGCATCATATTGATGAGCCAAGGGCTAGCCCAAATACAATGTAGCCATTTTTTATTTTAGAGTTACTCAATAAGGCCAATTACTTACATGCAAAGAGATATTATGTAAAGGTAGTTTATCACTAAGGATATGTTCCCCACCTTCGCTATTGCACTTTTCACCTTTGCTTAAGTCCTTTTAGTCTTTTCTTTTATACTAATAGTAAAGAATTGTTAAACTTCACGATTTATCTTGAATCGTGAAGTTTTTCGTGAGAGCCAAGATTTATCTTGAATCTTGACTCTCACTTATGGAGGATCAAAAGTGAAAACATCATTATAATACCATCATACAAAGTACAAGAAAAGAAGTCACAAGTGCAAAATGAAAGAACGAAAGCACAGATGATAAAGAGACATTAAAAGTTTATCTTGAATAAAAGAACATCGATTTACAGTTAGGGATTGATTCATGGAGCTCATGTTTTCTACTCTTAAACCAAGAATATGTAGAGGCTTGTGGATTTTAAGCTTCATAGCTTGCTTCTTGGAGTTGATTCATGCTCTAAGAGGGCTAGCACTAGAGATGGGATTTAGCATTATAGCATTGATGAGATCACTCTAGATATTTGGTCAACCATGCTATACATTTGATATGGACTATATTGTGATTAATGAAACTATGATTTGACTGATGGAAAAAACAAGTATTAGAGTTGGTGAACTTGAGATAGATGATGCAATTAGAAATAATGATACTTTGTAGATTATAGGTTGAGTGTGAATATTTGAGGACTATTGTGAGGTGCATCTATACTTTGCCTCTTTCTAGATGGAAGTGTTCTCATGGATGCCCAAGGTAACCGTTTGAAAAACTGCCTATAAACCTTGGTTAACTAAAGTTTCACAAGAACTCAATTATCAAGTAGACCAAGAAGAAGACTAGAGGGATGAATACCTCAATGCATGCTAGCTCAACATCCATTGAGGATGAGAGGGATGATTACATGGTGGAAGTTGATGGGAGTGTTCTCATGGATGCGCCCAAGGTAATCATTTAAAAACTTGTCTACAAACCTTGGTTAACTAAAGTTTCACAAGAACTCAATTATAAAGTAGACCAAGAAAAAAACTAGAGACAAGTTGTACATAATAGATGTAATGAATACAAAGTTTCCAAATCCCATAGGCCAATGCTTCCAAATCCAAAGGGTGAGTGCTTCAATAATAAAACTTAGGCCAAAGAGAAAATGAAACTGTATAGGAGGTCTACCATATGCTAGCATGTAAATCATGACGACCCCTATCCTAGCCATTTCCCAAACAAGGAGTGTGGATAACTACAGAGAAGAAACATAGAGAGAGTCCACAAGGCTATGCACAACAAAGGATAATAGCTTTACACAAAAATTGGTTACAATGGGCCCCTCATAATATGGTTTGGGTGGGAAAGCCACCTTTCGTGAAAATTGTAAGTCACATTCAATATCTCTCTCACATGCCTCAAGTGTTCTTCCTCATCCTTGCTACATATTAAGATCTCACCAAAGAAAACAAGGATTGATTTGAAGAGATAGGGATGAAGCACCTTATTCATCAAGCCTTGGAAAGTGGTGGGTTGGCGAGTGTATTGCATAGACCAAATGGTTGGCTCTCTTCACATCCAATACCTCTCTCACATGCCTTAAGTGTTCTTCCTCATCCTTGCTATATATTAAGATGTCATCAAAGAACACAAGGACCAACTTGAAGATATAGGGTTGAAGCACCTTACTTATTAAGCCTTGGAAAGTGGTGAGTGCATTGCATTGACCAATGGCACCACCCCTTTTGGTTCTAAAGATAGTCTTATGCTCATCACCCTCTTTCATACAAATTTTATGGTAGATCAATCTCAAATCAATCGTAGAAGATAATTTTTCTCCCTAGAGCTCATCAAGTAAATCATCTATATGAGGCACCTATTGTTGATAGAGAACTTATTAAGATCCCTATAATCAATATACATACATAAGAAACCGTCCTGGTAGCCCGATCTTAAATCAATCTTAGAAAACACTTTTCATCCCTTGAGCTCATCAAGTAAGTCATCTATATGAGGTATTAGGCACCTATTCTTGATACAAATCTTGTTAAGATCCCTATAATCAATACACATGCAAAAGAAACCATCTTCTTTTTGACCAAGAGAACGGGTGAGGGAAATGGAGATTGGCTTGGTTCCACCCATCCCATGGACTTGGTTCCACGCATCCCCTTGACTTGGTTCCACGCATCCCATATCAATTAGTTTTTTCACTTGTTTGGAAACTTCATCCTTCTCCACCTCCTTCGAGAGAGGATAAGGGGGTTTGTTAACCAACTTGGCAGTTGGATCAAGCTTAATTCCATCAAGCATTTGGCCATGTCAAATACATCTTTGTGCTCCTATAAAAGCTTATCTATATGCTCATGCATAACGCTTTCTTTACATCATTGCTCTCTTCTTCATGAAGTTATAATACATACATGTGTCCCATTCTCTTGAGTACTCCCTTGAGTTACTTGGAGTTGATCACGAAAAACCTTGACACACTATTTCCACTCAACGTAATGATCTTTCCCCCATGCAAAAAAAAAACTCATGAAGCCATGGTATAAATTCATGGTAATTTGTAAAAGAACCAAGAGTGGACAACCAATCACACTCTAATATGATGTCAAGCGACCCATTTCCACAACACTAACCTTGCATGTGTAATCTTGGGAGAGAATCAAGTCAACCACATGACACGCCTTTGTGCAATCCCATTTTCCACTTGAACCATGCATATAAGACAAAGCAATGGGCTGTAATTTGAGACTCTACATTGATTTTGAGTTCACAAATCTATATGGACTCCCACTATCCAAGTACATGATCCATTCCTTGAGCCTAAAAGCATTGGCTCCCTTGTAAACTGACATAAGAATCATAAGAAATTATGCTATGGCTTCATTTGACGATGCATCCAAAATGCACATAGTGAAAGAGTACCATCATCAATATTCTCTTCACAAGATCTGCCTGGATCAAAAGGAAAGCCATCACTAAACTTATGGTCTTCTTCCACATATATAAACCCCTCACACTCATCAAATTTTTAGCATCGACATATTTTTCCTCTTCCCTCATGTTGGGGATACAATCAAGTTCAAAGAGGCATTCCTTACTTTGTAAACTTTCCCATGCTCTTTTTTACCACTTTTCACCGCATTTGAAGCATAGATTCTTGAGCTTCATTCGGTCCTATTTACCACATAAGGCTTTCCATCCCCATTTGAGCCTTTTGGAGGAGCATTACTAAGTTGAAATTTTATTTTACACCATGGGGTACCTAGGAATAGTTTGAGTACAGTTTGCACTATATAAGGCCTTTATGGTCGTGTTACAAGCCATAATGGTATTTGCATACTTTCCTCATAAATATCTATTAATAGCATTGCCTCCTTGATTGTGTTTGGTCGTTAAGATTTTACATCAGCTCATATGCTTTTTTCACTCCTTTGATGTACTTTGTCAACTTGAACTTATCATCACTAAGACCACCCACATGTAATGAGAGCTTCATGAATTTTTGAGTGTACTGCACTTCCCATTTTCTCCAAATCAGCCCACATTTCAGCCAAGTTGCATCTCTTATACAAATATCTTCCTCATCCATCTTGAAGACATCCCAACAAGAAGGTATGACATAATCATTTGTAGCAAGATGCTTCCACCACATGTGTGCATAGCCTTTAAGATAGAGGGAAGCAAAGAAGAACTTTGATCTTTCACTACGTGAATTTAACTCAAAGTACAAATCCATCTTATTAATCCACTCTTTCCAACTCTAATTGGTAGACTTCTCGCCATTAAATTTGATGAGGACCACCTTGTCCTTTGAACTTATCATAGTCATCCTCATGATTTTCATGTCTTCTTGCATTACTTCTGTACTTACCCCAAGTGCCGTCATTACCAAAATCTTCCACATTAGGCCTGAAGTCACTGGCATGACCCCTTATAAAAGAAGCATCTCTTTGGTTGAAGATACCAAATTTAAGTGGGTTAGGTGCAAGATTCTCCTTTTCTCCACCAAATGGATCATCATCCATCATCTTTTCACCTTTGACATATCCACCCTAGAGTGGAAAACCTCATGCATTTGTTGATCATTGGAGATTTTTAAGGCACTCATTTGGGAAAGAAGGTGAATCTTGGTGAATGAGAGGGTTCAAGGTTGTTTGCTTTTTATTGAGCAACATCCTTTTGACTCCCTACATGTCCTTGTGAAGGTATATGCTTTCCATGTCCCCATGTTTGTTTTCCCACACTTCAAGAATCTTGTTGAAGCCTTCCAATGCTCTTTTTTCAAAAGCATATCTCATCTCCAAATTCATTTCTTTGAAACCTCTATGCAGTTCTCCAACCATTGTCAAGTTCATAAAAGTGTGCATTATTTCCTTCATGGTTTGTGCATCACCCATAGATGGAGTTTGCTTCTCACTCACCATGGCTTGGTTGGAGGAACTCACATGTCCTCCATTTCCATCCAAATGAACATGTGATGCAATAGGTACTTCATTGACATCCGAATCATCATTCCCACTATTGCCATCATGCAGCTTGTGAATGCTTTGTGTCTTGAAAAGCGATCACAAAGTAGCCATTGAGCCTCACTTGGCTTTGAAAGTATCAGTGTGATTGCTTTCTTACTACTTTAAACTATTCAAAGAAATCACACCAGCAGTTTCAAAGATAAGTGGTGCTTTTGGCTACTTTGTGGATTCATTGTTGTGACTATTTTTGAAGTCACAAAGTAGTTTCAAAGAACTTTTTAGCTTTATAACTACTAGTGTGACTACTCTTTGAGTTTTCTAGTCACAAAGCAGTGAAAGTAGCAACAAGCACCATTTAGCTTTGGTGTGAGTGCTTTGTGACTCTAAACCAGTCACATTATTAGGTTAAAAAGATAACTAGTGCATGTGGCTACTTTGTCACTACTTTGTGATTGCTCTTCAACTCCCAAAGTAGCCAAAACCACTCAGACCGGTGGTTACAAAGCCAAATTGGTGCTTGTGGTGGTGCTATTTTGAATCTGCTTTGACTCTACCATTGGTCAGTTTGGTTATGTAGATTTAATCATTGTGTTTATGTAGCATTTATTGGCTGATCCTTGTGTGGCTGCCTTTGATATAGCAGATGAACCAACTGAAACGAAACTGACTTTCCAAATGTAGACACTTATTACTTTAATGATGGAATGTTGGGTAATTTGGCATTTTCATTTAGTCACGTGTACATGTTAAGGACCAAATATAGATCCTTCTCGTGGTTTCATAAATTATGTAGACTTGATTTCTCAACCCGATTCCTCTCACAAAAGGCCACCTCACACTGCCAAAACTTAAGTCCTTGACTAAGTCTTGGGAGGACTCCTTTGAGGCTTAAAGGAGATGAGAATATCAGTGGGATGACCTTGATTATTAACAGTAGCAATGATCCTAGATTAGATGGTAAATCATGCAACATCAGAAGTGCAAGTTTAACGAGGATCTGAGTCATGTCAAAAGACTAGTATGTGGACATAGAATTTCAAGATATGTTATATCATATCCCTAGATTAGATGGTAAATCATGCAACATCAGAAGTGCAAGTTTAACAAGGATCTGAGTCATGTCGAGAGACTAGTATGTGGAAGTAGAATTTCAAGATATGTTATATCATATCCCTACTTCTGTGTGAAGTTTTATGTTTGTTCCTTGAATGTGCAAGCTTTTCACACAATATAGAAGTAAGGGGCCAATACCAAGACTTGCACCTTGAGTGCTGGAAATCCTAATGAGGGTGCTATTGAGCATGTTAAGTAGGTACAAGCCTTGAAACATAAGTTTAACAACAAAAGAGATAGAGGTGGATGAAAAAGATAAGTTTAACAACAAAAGAGATAGAGGTGGATGTCAGCAGTCCCTGATTGCACGCTGGACGTGCTGGGCAAACTAACATGATGTAAGAAGCACCAAAAGGGAAGCTAAGAGGTCCTAGCAAGGAGACTAGTATATCCAACATTAAAATAATGATTATATATGTAGTATTTCTCATATATATAATTGGGTAACCAGTTTTTGAATGCTAATTATAGAACCATAGCCCAACAAGAGCAAAGAGCCATTAACAAGAAGCCATACTTTCTAACATCATCCACTAAGCTGAATGCACCTGTTTCTAATTCTAAGCCTAGGGTACGTAAAAATTCCTAAACCAAATCTACTCTAATCAATCAATCCCACAAATGTGCACGTGAAAAGTTCTAAACCATATGTGCCTAGGGCATGTAAAAAGTTTTAAACCATATGTGCCTTGTAACAGAATTATGAGCTGACAGCAAATCTAGTCTATCAATCCCACAAATGTATGCATAATAGCAATAGTATGTCATGTTGTAATTGACGCCCCTCACAGAGCTGTGTAATGTTAAATTAATGGAAAGCATTTGAAAATCAACTTTTATATTTTAACCCATTGTCTTTTCAATCTCCATTGTTGTGTAAAGAACCATTTTTTTATTAAAAATGGCTAATCTCATCCACTTGGCAAAGGACTTTAACATTGACCTCTTCTAATAAAACATCACACCCTTAGTCATACACTTCAACAATGATTCAAGTAAAAGTCAAAAATTTCAAATGCAAAATTTCTTGTGTCATAAAAATAGTGTATATGGCATGTCCCAAATTTGGACATGCATATATTATGATCATAAAATGTTGATAACTTACTTGTTTTAACTCTAATTCCAAAATAGTATATATGGCATGTCCCAAATTTGGACATGCAGATATTATGATCATAAATGTTGATAACTTACTTGTTTTAACTCCAATTCCATCCCCACTTTACATGTAAGAAAGGTATCCGACTCTAAGTTTGATATGAATAAGGACTTATTCAATTGTGGAGAACAAATTGTGACTCTAAGTGATATAAAGGAGGGTCTCTTCAATCTTATGTTGAAGGGGGAGGACCCTCTCCCATGGAACCAATAATTCTTGAACAAGTATTCCCAAAATTCAAGGATTACTCAAATTGTTTACCAAGAGATGTAGTAGGACTTACGACCTTTCTTTAGAAATTAAGTTGCCAATAGGGCCATTTTTGAGGGAAAATCAACACTTATGGATGGATTTGAAAGAATGAGTAGAAGGACAATTCCAATCTAGGTCAACTCCAATCTAGATTTGATGACAACTATGGAGGACTCAAAATTTATTAGAGAAGTCAAGACAACTTGCATAGATTCTATCATCTGAGATATTAAGCCTCAGTGACATGAATGCAACATTATCAGTATTACACAAGGGTTATCAAGCTAGAACTATCCTAGATGGAGGAGTAGGAGTCAGTATTGTTACCAAACAATGTTGGGAGCGGTGAGGTAAGCGGACCCTAGAAAAAATGAACATGTTCATAAAAACGAAAAATGGGATGATGGCCAAACCCATGGGAGTTTTGCAAAATCTGAAAATTAAGATGTTCTCATTCCGATTTTTTCTAGGTTGGTGCATGATTGGGCTATATAGACTACATATACTTATGAAAGGGTTTGCAAATCCTTAAGGTCGATTTGCCCTCATGAAAAATGCATCCTATGGATGGCAGATGATTATGACACCATGAAGGGATCCATAATAGTACAACTTTATGAGACACTCGAAAAAATAGAGCAAGGTAAGGAAGTAAACATGCTATATGCATCTCGTCCCTCATATGATTTATGTGAGAATTGGATGCATCCATTGGCAACAATGATAGATGTGAATGAGGAGGGTAGGAATGAAATATATTATAGAAGATCCCTAGGGAGTAAGTGAGATCACCAAAGAAAGTGCACGTCACAAGAGACTAGCCACTATGGTCATTGATATTGATAATGAGGCCATGCACATGTATGAGACCACACGTATGCAAGGAGGCCATGGAAGATAATTTTTAAGGATCATGATACAACTAGTACTCCTAAAAGAATAGCGGAAGCCACAGAGTTCAGTGTCATTGAGTGCAAGGTGAATGAAGCAATGTGGCCAATTCTAAGGACATGCATTGGCAGCAAGGTCACATCATGCAACGGAATGCCTTGTGGGTGTAAGAGGTGTAGGAAACATATAGTCGATGCTGTAAAGGGTGTGTCTACACCATCATTCGAAGGCTATTGCAAGTGCCCTAATGGTCTCATTAGAAAATGGATGTGGTTTTGCCCCTTGATCATGTGCTTCATTGCTATATTGTGGATACCAACATAGACCCAAAGCCCAATCCACCACCCAAGATATGGCCAATTGCTATGGGAACTAACCTCATATATATTCATTATGGGAAGGTGGATACCATGTGGAGAGCAAGAATGCAGGTGTTGTGCCCACCCCCCATAGTATGGGTCCACTACTAACACAAAGGCAAGTGGCTTAGGCATGCAAAATGGCATGAGTCAAGTACCGCACGTCAATATCAGAGGAAACAGCAAAAAAATTAAAGGCCACTTTGAAAATGACAGCTAGGGTGGTAGAAGAAGTATAGAGGCTAGAGCACAAGCATGAAGTTTTCAAGATCATATCGGACGGGGATGATGAATGCATTGGAAAATATGATGTGCATGTGAAAGAAAAACCGTGTTGTGCGTGTGTAGATTTTGTAGATAGAGAATCCAAGAAGAAGACGTATCTTGGATGCAAGCACTTGTAATTCATTTATTTGTGTGTTCTTGGCTTGAGCCAGAATGAGAATATGTGTTCATCCCCACCAACCTATCCTATTGGACTTGGAGCTCTACAATGCCTTGTCCCGTAGGAGAAACTATCCTAATTTAGGCCATTGAATACATGGAGTTTCATAGGTCCTATAGTATTTTGGGACTTTTGTAACATCAATGGAAGAAACCTCATTGTAGAGGTTTCAATTATGCAATATCAACATAAAATGGTACTCACAACTACATGGGCTGACAAAGGCATGCCATTTGGCTTGAACAATGCTCCAACAACATTTCAGAGGTTAAAGAAGACTACTTGCAAAAGTGGTTAGAAATCTTTATAGATGAACTTTGTGCACACTCACGATGGAAGAAGCATTTGGTTTACCTAAGAAAGGCATTTTAAAGGTGTTGTGTATATTGAATATCCTTGATAAGTATCAATTTTGGGTAAAGCATGATGTTATCTTGGGTCACATAGTATCAAAAATTAGAATTTCCACAGATGATAAGGAAGCTAATTCTTGAACTATTGCAATAATAAAGGAGTGCAAAGATTTATGGATCATGTAGGTTATTATTATAGATTGATCATATTTTACACTGATATAGTGCATCCACTATATAGATTACTCGTAATCTTCAAATGGACTGAGGAGTGTTAGCAAGCTTATGATGAATTGAAAAAGGCATTGGGTAGGTACACCTATTTTGAGACCACCTAATTGGGACTTGATTTTTCATGTCCACATGGATGCCTCCAACTTTGCGATTAGTTGTGTATTGGCACAACCGGGTGAACTCAAAAACATGACTACAACTTGGGTGTCTTTTTCTTGATGTTTGAGTGGGGCGAATGGAAGGGGTGGGAGTAGATAATTAAATGAGGTGGAAATGAACTACACCAACCACTACAAAGTGGGAGGGATTGGAAATACATGCATTACTTGCCAATAAATTTATGTTGAGAAATATAGGCATTACTTGCTAATAAATTTATGTTCTTTGTACATCACTAAGCCTTGTTATACCTTGTCAACAAACCATACACAATTGGGTGAATTACGAGATTGTTTCTCTTATTGATGGAATTTTATTTTACTCATAGTTAGGAAAGGGAAACAACATGTATTGGCAAATCATATGTCAAGGATCCCCAACGGAGAACCTATCATACTTGGAGTTTATGATGAATTACCATATGTAGCTTTGTTCAAAATCGACTTGGTACCTGAATGGAGTGAATAATTTTTTGAGTACCTCGCTTACAGTTTCCTAACCAATAAGGCCCTAAATAAGGATAGGATGCGAGATGACTTATTAAGTTATTAACTAATAGCTAGGAAACTATATAAACTAGGTAAAGATAGGGGCTGTGTAAGGGAAGAAAAATTCCTCTCTATTATTGAGGAAGCACATTACAAAATTGAGGGAGCACATTTTGTTGGCAAAGTGATATCTTGCAAGATCCTGTAAGCCGGTTTATGGTGGCTAGCTATGTGTGGAGATTCTATGGAATCCATGAAGAGGTGTGACAAATTTGAATTCTTTAATGTGCTTCAAGAGAAGGACATAATGCCTCTAGCCTTGGTAATTGCGGAACAATAATTCGAAAAGTGAGATAGATTTTATTGGGCCCATTGACCCAGTAGCTTGATAGAGTCAAGCTCGTTATGTCATTATAGTCATCACCAATTATTTCACTAAATGGGGCCCAGCTACATGGAAGGTTGACACTCGTACAATGGCTAAATTTTATATGAGCATACGATTTCAAGATTCAGGTGTGCCCATTAGAGTTTGTCAAGCAATAAGGGGTCACAAAGTGGTGATACACCTTCTAATAGGTTTCTTAGTGGTGCACTGTAAATCTTCACCGTACTACCCACATGACAATGGTCGATTCAAAAAGTATCAACAAAATTTTGTACTCCATAATGACTAAAATCATGGAAGCTAGGCGAAGCGACTAGGATCATAAACTAACTGCAGTCCTATGGGCGTACTGAACATCATATAAGGTAGCTACCGAGAAAACATCTTTTAAACTAGCATATGGAGGTAGAGGCAAAATGATTCCCATGGAATATCTAGTGCCAAGTTTAAGGGTTGTAGTAAGATAAATATGCATGGAGAATGCATATGATGAAAGAATACTGGACCTAGAAAATCTAGATGAAGCTCACTTGTTAGCCATGCATGGTATGATGGTGGAAAAATATAGACACACAAGGGGTGGTTCGACCACAACCTCAAGACAAAAAGAGCTTGAAGAAGGAGATTTGGTATTGATATACGAGGTTGGGTCAAATAAATACAAAAAGATAATGCTACAAGGGTTAGGACCATTTAGTCACAGAGTTGACCCAAAGAGGGTCGGTGCATATCATGACAATTGATGGAGTAGAAATGGAAGGCTTCATCAATGGTAGTAAACTTAAAAAATATTATGGCCCTCTGACTCTACATATGCTAGCTCGACATCATTAAAAAAACACAAAAAAAATAATTAAGGAAAAATGAAAAAAAGAGGCTCAGGGGGAGACCAAGGCAAGGGAGACTAAAACTGGACAAAAATGAAGCACCCGACATTATAAATAAACATGGCTACTCTTACCTTGATAAAGAAGGAGGACCTAGAGATTGAACCTACAAGGTTAAAGGTATGTTTGTCTATTTCAGGAATTTGCATACCTTGCATTGCATTAATTGACATGGGGGCCATTCATATTCTACTCTCATATGAAACCTAGGACAAAATGGGGCAACCTTGATCTAGAGCGAACAAGAGCCAAAATTTGGAGCCTACACTAAGGAAGAAACAATGTTGTGGGATTTTTTAAAGTTTTTATGTCCACGAAAGATAATTTCCTACCCAAGAAGGTGTATGTGTGTGGTGCGTGTACAGGTACCAAGAAGGTGTATGTGTCCAAGGCTACTATAAGTGCCTGCGACCTTGACTAAAGTGCTCACACATACATCTACCACGTGGCCTACATCATCGGTGGCTCAGAGGTGGTTTTACTTTATTAGGGCAGGTTACATTGGGTTGTGGTCTCTCTCTCTCTCTCTCTCTCTCTCTCTCTCTCTCTCTCTCTCTCTCTCTCAGAAAAGATGATCCGACTCCACTTCCTTTGGAGCCTCCATGAAGTTTGCCGATGTCGTTCCTTCTTCACTGGGTTTGCTGTAGTAGTCTCTCGCCATGTGTCCTGGCTTTCCACATTTGTGGCAAGTGAAGGTCCTTCCTCCTACTCTGCCTCTTCCTCGTCCTCGTCCTCGAGAGAATCCTCCTCGGGTGAAGAATGCTTTTTCCTCTCCTGCTGTTGAGTCGAGCCCTTTCTTATCTTTGCCTCTGCTCTCTTGCACTAGTAGAGCTGCTTCTATCTTGTGTATCTTCAATTCAGGTACATTCTTTAGTGTTGCTACAATGTTTTCATAATCTCCTTTGTCCACACTCTTCAGAAGTACAGCTAATGCTTCATCATCTTCTACCTTTTTGCTAATAGCTGCTAGTTTGTTGCTTAATGCTTTTATATTTGTTCAAGTGTGTGATTAAAGGTTCACTTTCCTTCATGTCCAATTTGTAGAATTGCATTAATAGATTTATCTTGGAATTTTTTGCTTGTGTACCAAATAATTTATTGAGTTCATCCCATGCATCTTTTGCCCATTGTATCCCTGTGATGTGATGAATGATTTCATCATTTAAACTGAGTGCAATAAGTCCTAATGCTTTTTCATTCCTGCTTTTCCACTCATTTTCTCCTCGCTCTGGGCATTCATCTCTCCCTTCAACTAATCCCCACAGATTTTTCCTCATCAGCAAATACATGGTTTTTGTCTGCCATGTATAAAACTGTTCCCCATTAAATTTGGCTATTTTCTGTGCTGAACTCATGGTGATGTGAAGGGGGTCTTACCTCTTGATCCAATTTCAAGATTCAAGGGCAGTGTCTACCCTTTTACAACTCAATCTGGTGTTTAATAGATGATTACAACAATTTTATCAGCATAAAATCACCAGAAATTACACTAAATCAAGGGTAACCAATTTGTATGGGATGGTTGGAGTATCAAACCAACTCCGATTTGCAATCTGAAGCTATAGGGATCTGTATTAGATACCTAATGGTTAATTTGAACCCTCAATTGCACCAAAATACAGTGATTAGCATTGATTAATCAACTGATTAGCAAATTAATGCTCTGTTTTGTGTACAGAAAACAGAGTATGGGGAGCCTAGATCTGGTGCCTTACACTTCAAATGAGCTCAAATGCTTTCAAAGGCATCAATAGCAATGAGTCTAGTAGAGGATTAAGCCAAGAAACACAAGATTTGACCAAATATTGAAAGCTTAATCTTTGTTTTACCAAAGTCACCTGCAAATTTGATGAAGAGCTTGGATCTCACTGTAGACTTGATGAAACTGAATTCTGTCTTCACCAGCTTGTAGAGCATGCTTGAAAACCCCCGGGGCCAAGAGGAATTAGAGAGATTTGACTTGATGAAGCAGCAATGGTAGAAACTCTTCAAAAATTTGGCGCCAGCAAAAAACGCGATTCCTCCTTCGTTACTTGGCGGTTTGCTGCACCGTTTTGATGAGCTTGAAGCTAGGTGTGTTGGCTAGCTTGTGTTAGAAGGGAAAGACCTAATTTAGAGTGTACAAGCTGAATGGAGTCCTCCACTGGCTGGGGGTGAAGGGGAAAGTGAAAAACTAACTAAAAATTTGATTATTTGCTAATTATCTACTAATCCTAATTAATTAACTAATGGACTCATAAACCTGATGGATTCTAGGCATGGCTCTGTTAGTAAATAGTGGGTAATTAACAAATAGATTAATGTAGGCATGGATACTCAAAAACTAGCAAATTCTCATTAGGGCAATGCCTCAATTTATAGAGTTTACATCAAGCATCAAATCCCACTAATTTCTCCATGATTCACTCCACCTCTTTTCCCTGATTCTCTCCACCTCTTCACTTTTCCCAGAATATCTCCCAAAATATCTCCACACTTCCTAAATCTTCTCATGCTACCCTTTATTCTCTCCCAGTAGATTCTTCTCACCTTTTCACATGTTCTTTCACATTTACTCATCCTCTTTTACAGCCTCTAACCAAGGGCTTGTTCCCGCACACACCCTATTCACTTGTATTTTCAACAGCACCTACTAGTGAATTAGGGGCTGTTATAAAGCGATGTCCACTCTCGCGTGCCATATAGGGGGTGTTATAAATTAGTGTCCACTCTCACTCTTCTTTGAAATGGGTTTAGCTAGCTCATGTTTTTTTGTAAGGTCCTCACTTTCAGGAAAGTCATGTTTGACCAAGTTGACACATAGAACTAGTTTATATAGGAGACAATGTTCATAGTTTCTAGATGATATTGGTAGGTCTATAATACTACTACATAGATTATAGGTAGGTGTGGATTGTTAGCCAAAAAATGGTTAAATGGACTTTACTCTTCACACTCTACATTGACATTACACAACCTAAACATGACCCAATAGGTTCTAGATGATATTAGTAGGTATTGAATACTACTATAGATAGAGTGTAGGTAGGTGTGGATTGTTAGCCAAAAAATGGTTAGGTGGACTTTCCTCTTCACACCTTGCCTTGACATTACATAGCCCAAACATGATCCAATATGAGGACCTAGGAGATGAAACAAATTAAGGTTTACATCATCGATATTGGTAGTGACTATGAATGTGTATTTCAGTCATGGAGACCTCACATCTCCAAGCCTATCTCTATGAAAATCATGAGCCATCATTGTATGTTTGTCCCCTTATGTTTATAGCCACACTCTTAGCACATCTAATAGCCATATAAGCTCCCTCCATTGTGCAACTTGTATGTTTAGTAAGAAGAGCTTAACAAGAATTATTTTGTGAAGCTTTTTTAGCAATACATCCCTATCAAGCCAATGTATTTCATTTTTATCATGCTGACTACCATCTCATTCATGTGACTACCCTTACAAGAGCTCGATGATGTGACTATTCATGACCATCCTTACAAGAGCTCGATGAAGGTAGCATGGTAGCTTTAATAGCATAAAGGATTTGTAACCTCTTTTCGTGTGGAAGATGTAAGCTAATCTACAATGGTGGTGCTAACATTGAGCACTCACAAAATGTAGGATATTTTTTTAAAATGACAACTAAAGAATAATGGAAGAAAATGACAACTAAAGAATAATGGAAGAAAATGGTAGAAACTCAAAAGAATATCTTGCACTAGGAAGACATTACGTGCGTGCATGTCTATTTTATAAACTGATGGAACTTCTAACATTTTAACCTTTGTAAAAGCCTTTCATCTCAATAAGAACAACTTTAATTTTGAAGAGTATTTTTACATTTTCAACACACTTGATCACAATAACTTTAGTGTGCTACACATTACACTATGGAAGTAGTTATTAAGATTGGCCAATCAATAAGGACAACCATAGCCCATTGCCTTGCAACACAGCCCCACTTGATTAACAAAGAGTCTAACAAAAATGAGATTAGAGAGATGATTAATCTCAAAATACAATGAACCCTAGCACACATTAATGTCGCTTATATGGTGAGAGGGGTAGGATCAAGGCAAATCTCCAGCATATGGTTATCCTTTATTATTTAAAATATGAAATTAGAGAGACATTCTTCTTCCACATCCCCAATGTGGGCGATTATATGTTCCATTCGATTATATGTTCCATTCAACAATTTTACTTTTTTATTTTATTTATTGTTATTTGTTTTGGCATAGATAATCTCTTTTGATGTCGGATTTCCACCACCATCATTTGGCCTCACAAATTTAGAAATAGCATAGTTCAAAAAACTAATGATGCTTTTGGAAAGGGTGTTGGTCTTTGGGATTGATTCATTGGGCTTGTACAGTGTAACTGTGTGGGGTCTTTTAAGTAACTCATGGGGCTTGTGCAATGTAAATGTGTGGGATCTTTGGGATTGATTTAAGTAACTTATGGGACTTGTGGAGTGTGAGTTTGTGCAGTCTTTGGATTAAATTAATGAGTTTCTGCTCTTTGGGATTAAATCGATTAAATTATGGGGCTTTTGCAATGTATGTGTGTGGTGTCTTCAATACTGATTTTAGTAATTTATACGGTGCTTCTAAAGTGGCACATGGATAAGTGTAAGCTCCGTTTGCCCCACTTAGACCAAAGCCAACTTTAATTTGGCCCACAAATCGGTTGTATCATCATTCTCATATCTTCCCTTATGCATGTGCAACTCTAGATACAAATCAATCAACTCTAGATTTTTAGAAGTGATGCCATGTATTGGTATAATAAAAATAATAAGGCTCCATCATCTAGCCTTTCCCATGGCCCAATAAACTTGGCCATATGATTTTGTACCAATGCCCAATTCGGCCATGTTAGGTTGAACTTGGCCATATGATTTTGTCAATTCGGCCAAAATCACAAACTGCAAGTAAATCATTATGGTGGCATTTACTTATAGGAATGGACTATGTCATAAGTTATCTATGCAAGAACAATAATCCATATAAGACTTGATGGATATTGGCTGTATAATTGGGTCTTCCATTCAAATCCGAATGATTGAATGGAAAAGGGTGTGATTTTTTGGTGAGCTTGCTTTGGAGAGCTATTAAAAATGGTGAGCTTTTGGATATTTCTTATATTTTGTGTACTTATTAAGCTCATTGCACCGAGTCCATTGTATGCAAAAGAATATATAAGTGAACTACCATTTGAGATAACCAGATCTAATGAGAAGAGTAAAAGGTATACATAGCATACAACATAGAACATAGCATGGACAACATAGAACATAACATGCATGATAACCACAATCAATATAACTCATATATTCAATAACATTTATAATACAACATATCAATGTTTACCACTACAACACATTGGGAGCACATCCGCATTTTTTAGCAGTGTTTCAACAACGTTTTTGGAAGGGCAATGTTAGGGCTTATAACACTGTTGAGCAACGAAAAAATCATCAGTTTACCTACATATATGCATTACTAAAAATAAGAAGAACATAGAGCTAAAGAGTTTCTTATCATAGAGAAAGAAGTGTTGGACCTCTCCTTAAATGCCTTAAATCAACTGCATCTAGATTGCAGACCGAATAACAACAATAGATAATATATTGTTGGATCTCTCTTTACTTCATAGATAATGTTTGCATTCTTCAGCACATGAGAATGGACATATCTACTAAACTTTGAAGACTAGTACAATAATATTTCTTGAATCGATTGATTTGTAACTAACGACAGTGTGTCCAGATAATTGCAGCATTTGTAAGAGGTGCAGAGTTGCTGAAAACATAGAAGACCAACACACTCAAAGTAGACAGCGTAAGACCAGTCTGACAGCAGCTGGGCGAGAGTGGGGAGTAGCCACTCATACTCTTAAAGGCGTAAGAGCAGCAATACAGTCTGTGCAGACTTTGAGAATGTTACCATCTATATAGTTCTCAGATTATTGGCTAGATTGAGCACGGAGGACATTCTACAGTTCTGAGATGCCTGGCCGAATTGAGCGCATAAAAGAGTAATCTTCACAGGAAGAGAGAGCATGACAATCTATTGATGGCCTAAGCTTTAGTGCCAATCAATGTTTGTAGAGAAATTTCGTGGTGGTCAACAGCGCCAGCGAAACAGTAGCATGATGAAGAACAAAGGAGGATAAAATATTATTCTGAAAACCATAAAGGTTTCGTGCCTTTTCTCCAAACCCTTAGGGTTTTACACCTTACACGCCCTTCTTTTTCTCCAAATCCTTAGTTTTTTAACCTTTCCACACTCCACATGCCCTTCTTAGGGTTTTAACCTTTCCACACTCTACACACCAAACCCTTAGGGTTTTAACCTTTCCACACTCTACATGCCCTTCTATTTTTGTTTGCAACCCCCCCCCCTTTCCATTTCATACCTTGCTATATTCACACACTTGGAGTGTTTTGTGTGGGGTGTTCACACACCTACATTGATTATTCCGAGGTGATTTAGGCATTGTCTTGCATTGGCACTTGTTCGCGTGAGAGTGCATAGTTTTTGAGCTCTTGGGGCTTGTTTGCATGCACTTGTGCATTGTTAGTCCTTGTTCTTATGCTTTGAGCACTTTGGGTGGTATTCACACGCGGTCATGGGCTACTTATTTCTACCCTTCATTTTATCACCACGGTGTGATCTCACATCGTATTTGGCATCACTTCAACACCATTTTATATTCAGATGATGGGAGACGTGCTCATGCACTATTATCATGGCTCTACGCTTGATATTTTGAGTTGCCATTTGGTGTCTTTGGACACATAACTTTTGCCACATTCACACATATCTTTGGCACTTCGAGGCTTAGACCTCTAGACCCTTATTCACTGATTTCATGCTATGATAAGGTGGCATACTCATGCCATGGATGCACATTGGAGCTTGAGGGTTTGATGTGTAGCCACACGAGGCATTTTTACGATGAGGTGTCCATGTATATGCCAAATGGTCCAGGTGTTCCATCCACAGTTACTTCATCGCCTCTTTGCTTGGTTACATCGACATATATGGTTGCATTGTTTGTATAGGACGAGTCTTCTTTTGGTGAATTTTCCTATGCTCGTAAGCCACCATGATTATGTTTCTGATGGTCTAGACTACATCGACATGGATCTAGGTGATGACGATGTATTGTATACTCATACACATGATGATGTATCACACACACACACATGATGACATTGATGTATCACACACACATGTACCATTAGGTGAAATATGGACTCTCATTTTTGCCCCTTAAGGATTTCCACACCTCCTCTCTCTAGAGAAATGGGCTCATGGTGAAATTTTTGCAAATCAAATCAAAAGTTAGCAGAGATTTCACATTTGGAATCTACTCATCGAGACCTTTCCAATGATATATAGTATGAAGAAAAATTTTGATTATTCAAGAAGTTCCCAAATTGGTGATGACATGGCATGTAACAAATTGGTGATGAGATGGCATGTTACATGCCACATCATCACCAATTTGGGGACTTCTTGAATATTCAAAATTGCTTATCGTGCTATATATCATTGAAAGGTCTCGAAGAGTAGATTCCAAATGTCCAAACTCCGCTCACTTTTGAGTTGATTTGCAAACATTTTACCATGAGCCCATTTTTTTAGATAGAGGAGGTGTGGAAATCCTTAAGGGGTAAAAATGAGAGTCCATATTTTGCCTAATGATGATAATATGCATGCACGTGATGATAGTGATACATATGCACATGATGAAATGGACACATATACACATGATGATGATGTATGCGATAGTGATGTGTGTGAGCTAGATCATGTGGACAGGGATGGCATTGAGCATTATGAGTCTTAATATAGCTAGGCCTACCTACCTTCTTGGGGGATCATAATGATGCATTTGATGATCATGTGGATGAGCATTCGATTAGTGATGCTTCCATTACATCCATTAGTACTCACGAGGCTAGTGATACTTTACATGTGGAGTCATAGGATACCTATGATCATACGCCTAAGTTTCTTGTGTTAGATGTGCTAGGCTATTCTTCTCGGACTTTCACATGTGAAGATATTCACAATACCACTACTACTACATCTCATATCTTACCTGGAAGCATTTGTGTGACTATAGTGCATATATTTGAGTAATCAGGAATTGAGCATGAGGGTAATGATGAATTTACTGAGGTGCAACCTCATAGGGGAGGCTAGATTATACATATAGATCTAGAGAGTTTTACATTTGACTTAGACATTTTTTTAGATCCAATGTTGATGGAGATAGACCCTTTTTATGAGGATGACTTAGACATTTTCTTAGATCTAGTGTTGATGGAGATAGACCATACTTATGAAGATGAATTTAGTGACCTTGGGGATTCCACGGTTAGTGATTTTGTGGGTAATTCCACTTATTTCTCATGTATGGATACATTGTCAGTCTTCAATGACTGATGCTTAGGCAATCCCGTTGATCATGCTTTTGTCTTGGAGGATCACACACACATAGAGGGATCTGTACATGAGGATTTTTGGTGCATGGATTCCATAGGCACATTGATACAGTGGATGGCATGCCTTGGATTGTTCGAGTGGTGCTACAATGATGGATGATGGCATTGGTTTTTTCTTGCATAATGCCGACCACTCGAACAATGGATCATGCCTTGGATTGTTCGAGTGGTGCTACAATGGTGGATGATGGCATTGGTTTGTTCTTGCATGATCTTGCTGATCATGCTTTTATCTTGGAGGATCACACACACATAGAGGGATTTGTACATGAGGATTTGGTGCATGGATTCCATACACACATTGATGCACTTTTTCTGTTGTTCCCCTTCTTTCCTCTTTCTGTTGTTCCCCTTCTTTCCTCTTTCTCGCTTCCTCCTCCTTTCTTTTCTCTTCCTCCAGCTTTTTTTCCTTTGCTTCTTGGTTATGTCTCTTCCCCAATTGCCTTTTTCTTTCTTCTTTCGCTTTTTGCTTCTTTACCTCTTCCGAGTCAGGCAACAATTCTTCATCCACTCTGAGCTTTCTCTTCTTGGCTTTCTGAGCAATTTTCTGCCATTCCTCCTCATCATCTACATCATCTTCAAAAGAATTGAAGGCCACTCTGGTGGGCTTCGAGGATCCTCTAGCTTCGCGATGTTGTCATTTCATGTAGGAGTCCTTGGACTTGAGATCTACAGACCTGGCATCTTTTGCGATTGCTCTTAGGTGTGCATGCACCACCGTTGGTTATTTTTCTTTGGCCCATGTGGCTACTCTCTTTGCCAAATTCTCTTTATTAGATGGTAGCCCAATTGATCTTTTCTATTGCTTCTACTACTTTGAGTACCCTTTAGTTTTTATTCGACATGTCCTTCAGATTTCCCATGAACATCACATTCTGTAAGAAGAAAATAAATTGTTCTCGCCGGGTCTCATCTGCCACATCCTTTATTTGGTGCATGTTGCCTATTTTCAGGATCTCTTCCTTCACCTTGGGCTTCATGTTTGTGCCTAGCACCCCGTCCATCGACAATCCTAGTGCGTGGTGCACTCTGAGCTCTGAGATCTTAATCGGCTCTTTCCCCTCCACATGCACAGTATTTGTTTCAAGAAATCGATTAATCAGCTTGCCCCCATCCTTGAGGTCCTATAGGTCCTCCCACTGGCGATCCAACAACTTTTTGAAGACGCACTTTCTCGCCCACTCCTGGTGTTCCTTCTTCCTCATGTTGAGGACCATCATCGGCATGCAGATGCTTTTGACTGGCCTTAGAGTCTTGTTGATCTTTGGCATGGCTCTGTCTTCTGAAAGAGTACCGTGAATTGGTGAGAAAGCTGTGAGTAAGAAGGCAGAAAGTGTGTGCATTTTGTCTCCTTGTGCTCTTTTTTGCGATGCTTTTTACTTTTTCCTTCCTTTCTTGGGGAATTTTCATTTTTGGCTTTCCAATGATTTGACCCTTAATTCGTATCATCCCCGTCGTCTTGGCTTAAAGGCATTAAACTTTGTTTGACTGACCGCATTTTTCAACATGAATGGTCCTATCCACCGAATTTTGAACTTTTCGGGGTGCGATCCTACCTTGGAGTTGTAGACCAATACCAGGTCTCCTTACTTGAAAATTTTATGCTTAAGATGCATGTTAATCCAGGCTTTTCTTCTCCGCTGCACTATCTCCGTAGTAGAGAGCTAAGTTGTCTTTCTTCCTCTAAGTCTAAGAGCTCCTGTATTCTGTACTCCCGAGATTCCTCCATTGGTAGCTTCTCTTGGATGGCCACTCTTAGGCTGGGCACCATAAATTCCATGGGCATTACTGCCTCTAGCACATAAACTAGTTTGAATGGTGTTTGCCCCATTGATACTTTGTAAGATGTGTGGAATGCCCATAGGGTAGCATCTAGCTTCTAGTCCCAATCATTTTTGTTGACATTTATCTGCTTTAGAATTTTTGTCAAAACCTTGTTGGTAGATTCCACATGGCCATTGCACTGTGGGGGTAATAGTAGGTTGAAGTCTTCTTGTGATTGATAGGGTACTTTTCCATCAACTCTTTCATCACCTTGTTCATGAAATGTGTGCCATGGTTGGTTGCTGACTATTTTCATTGACAATCCATGCCTAGCAATAATATCCTTGAAGAGAAACTTCACCACCTCTTCTGTGGAATTGCTCTTCGCAGCTTTAGCCTCCGGCCATTTGGTGAAATAATCAGTTGCATAATGATGTATTCACATGTAAGGTTCCCCCCCCTTCCAAAATAGGGGAAACACTTAAGATAGTCCACTAAGTCTTAACTTGGAGAAAATTTCCTACTCATCGACACCTTGACCATGTAGAGATTCAAGGATACGATTCATAGGTAAGACCTAATTCTATCCTGCAGGGGGAGCGTGGTCTTCTAAAAATCAAATCACCCATAGGGCAATTGACCATAAATTGGACAACTACAAGACTTGATTTCTAGAGGCAACGCTTTTTTCCTCATCCATGCAAGGCACAGCCACTGGCCTAGTCTTCTAGAATAGAATTGCTCGAGAACCTATTTATCTAATGTAGGACTTTCACTTAATATGTTGGAAAGCTACCCGACTAATCGGGTTCACCCATCCGTAGGATGGTGCCGTCGGGGCATTCCATCCTCCCACTTTCCACCCTACTCACGCGTCAATTTGTTTTCTAATTAATCCTACCACACTGTTTGACATAAATAAACATGTTCTGTAATTAAGACCCTTTTCACAAGGTTTATTAAAACAACCTTTTTTCACAGTACAATAATGCCAAGACAAGATTTAAAAGAAAAGTTTATATATGAATCAATTTCATACAAGCCAAACCAGCTTTCTTATTCTTTTCCTTTATACCACCGATGATCTAGAATTCGGCCTTCCAGCCTCTACATGCTGGGCAAAACCCTACGGGACCATACACCTCATCATCGGCTGGGCTAATTCACCGCACTAGCCTAGGCAGCATCACAATCACTCGCCTCAATCGGCAAACCTCATTCTCCCAATGGTATGAGGGATACCATGGGCTAACTCCGGACCTTACTAACGTCTCCGCCGTCCGGCTACACAAGCACAAGAACGGGGCAGCGTCAAGGCAGGGAGAAGTTGTATCTGTATCTTAATTTCACCAAGATAACAATCCATTTACTCACTAAACCATAGGACTAGGATCCATGTCACCTTCTTAAGAAAACAATCCTTTTCACAAAGATTTTAGCATTTCAACTTGAGATTGCGACGATAAGACATTCTTTATTAAGGCATATGCTATTGTTTAAAAGAATACAAACTTTAAATAGTAAATTAATCAAATAGATCACTATTACCAATTAATAGAGAAGCCGGGGCCATACCTCAACCCCCTAAGAATGATATATAATTGAAAAACAAAATATGTATATACCTTATAGTAGAAATTTGTCGTTTATCGTTGTCTTTGCTTGTTAACAAGAGCTTTAGAACTTGACATATGAGAATAGAGTCTTCTAATACCTTGTCTTATGATTGAAATCATCAAATCATCCCCAAGCTTTATCTCCTCTTACTCGTACTGTGACTCTTCTCTCTTTCTAAGGTCTATGGCAAAATAGCCTTCTCTTACAGGGCTACGGCATACTATTCTTTCTCTAAAAGAAAAGCTATGGAGTTTTGGTCTCTTCCTCCGAAAGACCATAGCAATCTAAGCTTCTTTTCTAAGATATTAGATATGAATAAAAGGATATATACATCTCAAGCTCTAGGATTACCTTGAGACTACTTGCTGCCTTCTCACAGTTTTCTCTGTGTAGAGACCCTGACAGAAACAGCAAATTATTTTGGCCATAACTCTGATAAAAACTCAGAATATGGTTGTATAACCAGCCAAAAGAACGGGAAGGCATCTGGTCTACAAGCCATCGTGGGCAGAATAGGCAAAAACGTCTGTATATAGCCACAAACGTGTCATCTTTAGAAATGCGTTGTTTTTCCACATTTTTAGTATGCATGGACTCTAAATGTGTAAAAGTACTCTAAATATAACCTCTTATCACCTAAATTCGAATTTTTATTTTTGGAGATACTTATCTCTTAATAGAACTATTCTTGTCTTCTTAATTCTTTTAAGATTTTTAGAGCTAATATTTTTATTCTAACACTTTCCTAATGTTTCTAGCCTTATTGTCTCTCTTCTCTAAGTACACTCTCTTTTCTTATTGAAATCTATATTAAAAGAGACACATACATACATGGCTTGGGAGGGACCTTACAATCTCCCCCACTTAAAAGATTCGAGATGTCCTCATCTCGCGAGCTGGGATAGTATCTAAGTAAATCCTCCTGTCTCTTTCAAAAAGTGGTGTCCCCACTAGGTAGAAATCTTCTTTTATCTAAACACTGTTCCAAGTCCCTTATCTCATGTGTTCTCATGTGTTTGGCTTGTTTTGTTATGTCTCTAAAAGGTCTATTATTCTAAAGTTAATTGGCCTTATTATCCTAAGTTCATGCATCCATATACCTCTCAATTGCTATGAACCTTCGAATTCCTCTCAATTGCTATGAACCTTCGAATTCCTTATTCTATACTCCCATGTAATATGGTACTTAACAAATTGTCATGGTGGAGAAATGTAAGGGAATCAATCCTTTACGCAATCTAACCTATGATAGCAATTTCATAATCTTAGTATCGTCTTGTAGAATACCTCTATTCATCATGCACATTACTTCACATGAATCTTGCACCAATCCTCTTCTATTTACTCATAGAATTACTTGTTGAATTTGGTTATCTTTAACTCTGCTATCCCTATTTCTTGACCTAATTTTTGCTCCAGCTCATGATTCCTTGTAACCAGGGGTGGGCTTGACGTTCCTCTTGAATTAGGAGACCTCTTCTTGATTAACATGGAAGGACTCATGTCCTTCTCGACACTTTCTATATTTAAAAAAACTTTATCATAGTCTCTGGTTATAATTATAGCTTCTGAAATAGAGGATGGTTTCACATTCTTGATGAGGTTATTCAAAGGTAGATTAAGCTTCCAAATGAATCGATGGAGAAGAGTTACCTCATCCATCTCTGGAGTAAATCGGAGAAGTTTAACAAAAGTTTGGTGGTATTCTTTTAGGGTCTTCCTTTCTTGGGTTAGCTCTCCAAAAATTCATTCATTTTATCCTCTCAAAATCCTAGAGGACAAAACCTTTCACGAAGGTGTACTTTCATGGCATCTCATAACTGATTCTAGCTCCAGTGGTGGTTAGATTGACAACAGTGCTTCCAACTAATTCGGCATTTCTTACGATTTTTAGACGAGCAAGGGTGAACTTGCTTCTTTCATTGTATCCCCATGAAAAGTTCAAAACTATCAAATGCTTATCATAGCGCCACATCTAAAGAGGCACTCTAGATTAATATATCTGAGATCTTTATTTTTTGAGAATTACACATCTGGTGCCTCGGGATTGGCACATCCAAAGATTATTAGGATTAACACGTATGAGATGATTAGTTTTCTGAAAATTACACATCTAGTATCTTGGGATTAACACATCTAAGAGCATGATCCTCTAGGAATCACACATCCGAGACCCATGTTTGTCTAAGATGGGTTCAAAATCTTGGATGATTGTCCTAGTGTAAAGCATCCAATGGATGGCATTCACACGTCAACTATTCAAACCTTAATGGAGTTATAATCTTAATAATTTATACTATGCAAACTAATGAGATATATCCTGAAAATTTCTCTAAACAAAGTTTTGGTCTATCCTTCTATTCAGTCTCTCACTAGTTTCTTAATTTGATCACCTTATGTTTTTTTCCTCAAAAGATTTTCTCCCCAATATTATTTCTCAAATTTTTATTGTACAAATATCTTGCATGTGCACCCCCAAGATACAAGCACAATTTCATAGGATGATTGTCTCAACATGTGAGGATATTCAAATCACTTCTATGGCGAGTAGAGATGATTGATTCATCCTTATATGATAAACAATCACTTGTTTTAATCCCTTGACAGTTAACCTTTAAAAAACAAATCCTAGGAACTAAGATCGACTCTGATACCACTTGTAAGGTTCCCCCCCTTCCAAAATAGGGGAAACGCTTAAGATAGTCCACTAAGTCTTAACTTGGAGAAAATTTCCTACTTATCGACACCTTGACCATGTAGAGATTCAAGGATATGATTCATAGGTAAGACCTAATTCTATCCCGCAAGGGGAGCGTGGTCTTCTAAAAATCAAATCACCCATAGGATAATTGATCATAAATTGGACAACTACAAGACTTGATTTCTAGAGGCAACGCTTTTTTCCTCATCCATGCAAGGCACAGCCCCGCTGGCCTAGTCTTCTAGAATAGAATTGTCCGAGAACTTATTTATCTAACGTAGGGCTTTCACTTAATATGTTGGAAAGCTACCCGACTAATCGGGTCCACCCGTCCGTAGTAGGATGGTGCCGTCGGGGCATTCCATCCTCCCACTTTCCACCCTACTCACGCGTCAATTTGTTTTTTAATTAATCCTACCACACTGTTTGACATAAATAAACATGTTCCTTAATTAAGGCCCTTTTCACAAGGTTTATTAAAACAGCCTTTTTCCACTGTACAATAATGCCAAGACAAGATTTAAAAGAAAATTTTATATATAAATCAATTTCATATAAGCCAAACTGGCTTTCTTATTCTTTTCTTTTATACCGTCGATGATCTAGAATTCGACCTTTCAGCCTCTACATGCTAGGCAAAATCCTACGGGACCATACACGGCTGGCGAGGACTCAAGTCGGCCTGTCGCCCTCTCAGGCTCCATCGCTCGATCCTCCCGCCCCTCAGAGGGATGTCTGCGCACTAGGGTGGGCTAATTCACCGCACTAGCCTGGGCCCTCAGAACTAGGCAGCATCACAATCACTCACCTCAATCGACAAACCTCATTCTCCCAATGGTATGAGGGATACCATGGGCCAACTCCGGGCCTTACTAACGTCTCCGCCGTCCGGCTACACAAGCACAAGAACAGGCAGGGCAACGTCAAGGCAGGGAGAAGTTGTACCTGTACCTTAATTTCACCAAGATAACAATCCATTTACTCACTAAACCATAGGACTAGGATCCATGTCACCTTCTTAAGAAAACAATCCATTTCACAAATATTTTAGCATTTCAACTTGAGATTGCAATAAGATATTCTTTATTAAGGCATATGTTATTGTTTAAAAGAACACAAACTTTAAATAGTAAATCAATCAAATAGATTACTATTAACAATTAATAGATAAGCCGGGGCCATACCTCAACCCCTAAGAATGATATATAATTAAAAAATAAAATATGTATATACCTTATAGAAATTTGTCGTTTATCGTTGTCTTTGCTCGTTAACAAGAGCTTTAGAACTTGACATATGAGGATAGAGTCTTCTAATACCTTGTCTTACGATTGAAATCATCCAATCATCCCTAAGCTTTATCTCCTCTTACTCGTACTGTGACTCTTCTCTCTTTCTAGGGTCTATGGCAAAATAGCCTTCTCTTACAGGGCTACGGCATACTATTCTTTCTCTAAAAGAAAAGCTATGGAGTTTTGGTCTTTTCCTCCGAAAGACCATAGCAATCTAAGCTTCTTTTCTAAGATATTAGATATGAATAAAAGGATATATACATCTCAAGCTCTAGGATTACCTTGAGACTACTTGTTGCCTTCTCACCAGTTTTCTCTGTGTAGAGACCCTGACAGAAACAGCAAATTATTTCGGCCATAACTCTCTGATAAAAACTCAGAATATGGTTGTATAACCAGTCAAAAGAACGGGAAGGCATCTGATCTACAAGCCAACGCGGGTAGAATAGGCAAAAACGTCTGTATATATAGCCACAAACGCGCCATCTCTAGAAACGCATTGTTTTTCCACATTTTTAGTATGCATGGACTCTAAATGTGTAAGTACTCTAAATATGACCTCTTATCACCTAAATTCGAATTTTTATTTTTGGAGATACTTATCTCTTAATAGAACTATTCTTGTCTTCTTAATTCTTTTAGGATTTTTAGAGCTAATATTTTTATTCTAACACTTTCCTAATGTTTCTAGCCTTATTGTCTCACTCTTCTCTAAGTACACTCTCTTTCCTTATTGAAATCTAGACACATACATACATGGCTTGTTGGGAGGGACCTTATATCACACCACCTGCTGCCTTTCGTGGGCGGCTTTATTGGTCCAACAAAATCCAATCCCCACTTCATGAATGGAAACAATGGCAGTATGTGCGAGATGGGTAATGTATCAGAATCACTAGGTTGAACCATCCACCACTGACAGACATCAAATTGCTTTGCTTTGTTGTTGGCATCCCATGACCCCGTTGGCCACCATAGGCCTGCTTGCAAAATTTTTCGGGCTATGATTTCTCAGTCCATATGTCCTCCGATAATGCCACAATGTGCTTCCTTTAATACCGCTGCTGGTCATGGTCTGGGACACGCCTGTGTAGAATCTGGTCTATGCCTCTTTTGTAGAGCTTCCCGACAATCATTGTGAAGTTTCTGCTCCTTAAGGTAATTCTTTTCTTTCTGTCAGCAGTGTAACCTTCCGGGAATGTTCCATCCTCTAGAAACTATATCATATCATAATACCAATTCTCTCCCAGTTCTGCAAAAGCTGCTTACTGTGAATAGGTTGGTATCCGGGAGTTGGTCATCCACTCCATCTAGAGAAAGTTCTTCGGAATCTAGTCTAGACAGAAAGTCCACCACTGCATTCTCTTTTCCGGGCGTGCGCTGGATGGTGAACTCAAACTCTTGAAGTAGAAGCATCCACCTTGTCATCTTCCCCACCAGAAAGGCTTTTTTCACTAGATAAATGAGGGCTTGATGGTCCACGTGGAAAACAAATTTGTTTCCTGAGAGGTAGTGTCGGAACTTATTCACAGCATAAATCATTGAGAGAGCTTCCCACTCTATTGTGATGTAGTTCCTTTTTGCCTTTGTGAGGGCTTTGCTAGCATAATGAATAGGTTGCATATACCCCTCTTGCTTCTCTTGCATTAGTGCACTTCCCACTACTTTGTATGAAGCAGTTAACACAATTCTCTTTAGCCATTGAAATGCTTTTTGACACTCCGGATTCCATTCATACTTTGCATACAATGGGTTAGCCACATGTGCTAAATATTTCAAAAATCTAGCATGCCACTTAACCTTACCAAGGAACCTCTCTAGTTGCTTGATGTTCTCTAGAGCAGACATTTTGGATATGGCCTCTACTTTAGCAGGATCTATGGCCAATCCTTGGGCTGACACTATGTGTCCTAACAGTGTTCCTGATCTTACAGCAAATGCACACTTAGCTGGATTTAGCTCAAGCCTTTGTATCTATGCACTCTGCCAAACACAACCTCAGATGATAGATGTGCTTTGCCTTATCACCAGACACACTGAAGTCATCTACAAAAGCTTTCATGAAGTCTGTTAAGAAATCATAGAAAATCTCTTGTACCATTCTCTGAAAAGTAGCCGATGTATTTTTCAAGCCAAACATCATGACAGTCGCCCCATGAAGACACCCCATTCAGTGATGAAGGTTGTTTTCTCCGTCTTCTGGTGCCATTTTTACATGGTTGTACCCTCTAAATCCATCCAGAAATGAGTACATTTTCTTCCCAGCTACCTCATCCAGCAAAGAATCTATAAACAGAAGTGGAAAGGGATCTGAGGTGGTTGTGGCATTCAGCTTGCGGTAGTCCACACAAATTCTAATCTTCATGTTCTTTTTTGGGCACTACCACAATTGGGAATATCCAAGAGGATTTCTCTACTGGCACAATCAAACCTACACTTAGAAGTCTGTCAATTTCTTCTTTGACTTGTTTAGCGTAGTTAGGGTTCATTATGTACCTCTGATGTCTGACAGGTATGGCTCCTTCTCTTAAATTGATGCTGTATTAGAAGAATTTAGGGTCAATGCCCTCCATGTCCTCATACGACCAAGCAAAGACATCTTGGTATTCTTTCAGTAGTAAGGACACCAATTCTTGCTTGAATTCTTCTGCCAGTTCCATTCTAATCTTCACCGGCTTTTCTTCTTTTTCATTTTCTAAATTTACCGCTTCTTGTAGTCTATCCGGGCTTACTTTTATAGCATTTCCCTTCTGGTTCTCTTTTTGCTTCTACACCCAATCATGGATCTCTTGCATTTCTTCCTCTTGCTCTAGATTCCAAGCCCATTCAACCTCTTTCGAGGCTTTCTCCTACATGGTTTTGCTCAGTTTTGTTCTCCTTAAGCCCTCTGATTTTGCCCACCAAGTTGACCTTGAAGTCTACTTGTTTGATTTTCATTTGGACATTTTTGAGAATTCCTTTAGTACCACCATTCTATTATATGCCATTCTTACGTTGAATGGAATGGGTTCCCATTTGAGACCCAATCCTACTGCACTTTCCTTCGTAGTGACATTTACTCCGGATCCACCATTTAGTACTGCATCATTGTTGAGCACATTGTTCAGTTGGATTGTGACTGGCCACTTCATCATCTCTGGATGCTGGGGGTTTCTCAGCTTGCATTCTGTTGTATTCTGGGGTTTCTTCTTCTTTAGAGTGTTTTAATTCTTTGCTCAGTCCTTCAATGCCTGCCATCAATATTTTAGCCTTGAATCTTGGACATAAGTCCATCACTTGTTTCAACAGAACCTATCTGTTTGCAACCAATCAGCATCCTTCTTGCTTTCTTCCAAGCATATTTTGTTGTTGTGCTCTGCATGCATCTTGTGCAGATTTCCACTTGCTTTCCAAAGATCTACAATGACTTTGCATGAGCCATCCTCATTTTTTTTGTCTTGCCTTCTTTCTATTTCCTTAGTGGTTTGAATCCTCACCTTCTCTTGCTGGTCCCAGTCCACAGCTCCCTTCTTGTGGGCTTTGGGTGAGTCCTGATTATTTACCAGAGTTATTACTATACCAGATTCATTTGCTTTAGCCCTTTTGATTGACAAAATGTCTTGAACCTCCATCTGTATGTCATGTTGGCACTTGGCAGATTTTCTTTGAGTTGCATCAATTCTGCCTGTCTTTCTTCATCATGCTTTTTCTTCATTGCACATTCTGCCCATGTTGTTAACAATAGTAGCATGTGAAGGTGGTGGAACCACTTGCATGTCCTTGGCTTCTTCTTCCTGAGTAATTTCTATGGCCTCTGCTCCCATGAATGGTACACATTGGTGGCACTCTGCATTCCTCCTTGAGGTGGCCTTCCTCCTTGCGAAATTCTGAGCTTTTGCTCTTTTTCATCCCGTGAGGTGTTGCTCAAATCATCCCCCTTAGTTATGACACTTTTCTTAGGCTTCCTCTTTTGTCTTCTTTCTTAGATTCTTTTTTATGCCATTTGGCCAGCTTGACTAGTTCCTCAAACTCTTCTTCAGTTTCCGCCTGTTTTGTGCTAACTATTGCATGGATGTCCGGCTTAAGCCCTTGGACAAACCAATATGCAACTATGCATTGAGGGTCAGGTTTGTCCCGCCATTCTCTGTCTCAAGCTCAACATTTTTGTTGCATATGCATCTACATCCATGTCTTCTTGTCGTCGGAGTTCTCTCATTTGATCACATAGTTGAGTTGTAGACTTTATTTTACAGAATCTCCCCTGAAAAGCAGTCACATGACCTCTTTATAAGTCTTGAAATGGTTGTCTTCGTATCTTGATATCCACTTTGTGGCTCTGTCTTTGAAGGTGTTCATGAAGCAACTCTGCAGATTTCACTCAGCTCTAGCTCTCAGCTCTAGCTCTTCCACATCCCGAGGTCTGGCCACTTTCCATTATTGCTCAAACCTCCTTACATGTGGATCTGCATCTTCCCCTTTCTCTCTTGAGAACACCAAGAACTTTTTGGCTAATGATGCCATGGCTCCCTTGAACCTTTTCCAGGGGTTTTGTTGTTGTGGTTGTTCTTCCGGATTTTGTTGCTCCACCCTTCTTGGGCTTCCTAAACCTGGACTGTGCACAGGTTCTAACTCTTGGCACTCCTTTCCTTGGTCCAAATTATGCTTGAAACCTGACACTCCCTCTTGCTCGTGTGGGGTTGTAGAAGTTTCCGCACTATCTTCCTGGTTGGAACGGTGCGAGAAACTCCCAGCTATGAGCTTCCTAGAGGGTTTCTTGGAAGGAATTACTTTTCTGCATTCTTAGGTTCACAATCATGTGGAAGGCATGCCTGAATCCATTTTTGTTGGTTGAGTTGTGTGGCGAAAGGTTCTCGGCACTGACTTTCCTTGAAAATCCCCTCCATGTTATGGCTTTTTCGGCAGACTTTGTTTTAGGGATCTATTTCTAACAAGGTCAATTATTTGAGTGGAACTAGGACTTTCTTTTTTAGGGTTTCCTTTGCTTGAAGGTGCAGAATGCTACTTAGTGGAGATTTTTCCACTTCACCACGATTTCCCAAAAAGGAGAGATTTCTGGCCCAGTTGCGGTAGAGGTTTCCCTCAGTAGGGAGTTTTCCAGCAGAGTTCGGTAGAGTTCCCTAGCAGGATCGCCATGTGTTTCTCACCGATTTTCCTCTCAGTGGAATGGCAAGACAACAATCTGAGGTAGCAGACCAGTCAAACAATGTTGTGGGAGACGTGTAGCCACCCGCTAGATCTTCTAGATTCAAACACTAACTCTAGAGTGGCCAAGGGGACTCTCAGTACACCGCTCAACTTTAGAACTTCACACACTCTCACTTTTATCTCACACCGTAACTCTCTCACTCTCTTTCATGTGCACAACATGTTCATTAAGATAGAGACACAACACTCTTAATCAACTCATAAACAGAGAGTACACATAGATAAAGTGAATGGCAACATTGCTTTTATTAAATGAATTACTTCCAAAATCAATACAAGTTCACTGCAGAGAGAATTGACACAAAGCTACGACCTCCTAAGAACTATGACTATGGTAAGCTTCACAGTACCCACATGTGTTGCTCATCATAGAGAGAAGCCACCTAAACATGGAAAGATTGCCATGAATCCGGCATAGAAGCATAAGCTCCAAGAAAGGTCAAATGTATAATATGTCAAAAGATTTCCAAAAGGTTCAAAACTCCTAGGGCTAATGCCTTTTATAGTCCTTCCAAGGACAACATGCCCCTAACACCATGTGTAAATGCCCCTAGGCACCATGTGCCTAGGTCCATCCCTCATGTCCACGTGCATATCCTAAAATCCCTCATGTCCACGTGCATATCCTAAAATCCATGTGCATGTGTATCCTAAAATCCCCTTTATTACAAAAGGGATTTGCCATTTACACATGTGGTGTAAGGGGCATGCGGGCCTTGGGACTATCCAGCTTTGCCTCCTAAAGAAATCTGTCGACCCGCAAGCCCCGCCAATCCACCGCCCATAGCAGTCTCCACGTGAGCTATATCTCCATCTTCTTATATTGTTCTTGCATAGAAAAACTATATGGAGCCCATGCCTAGATGAAAATGCCACCATGATGAAAAGATGGAGTATTTTTTTACAATTCATAATTGTGCCAAATTGGGCACTATTAAAAAACATATGGCCAAGCTTACTAGTAGTTTGACTTGCCTAATGTGGCAAACATTATTGGGCTATGTAAAATGCAAGTTAGACAATTGCATTAAGCTCCTCTTATATATCAACACATGCCAACGCTTTTTAAAATTTGTAATCACATGAGTAATTGTTTATTTAAGAAAGGCATTGAGTTTTTTATGGTGCATAATTTTGAGTAGTTATTAGAATCTAGTAAAGGATATGTGAAGATATGGGAACTTGGATGACACAAGTGACTGTGGGCCAATTAAAAGTTGGCTGCCATAAGTTAACTACTTAAATCAACAATCCGAGCGACCACACACGCACAAGCCGAATAGTATATTTAAAACGTACTTTCAAAAGCATGGTAGTTAATTTTTAAATTACCAACTAATAGAATTTCCATTTTTGTGAGACCCCACGTTATGATTACGAATATATATTATTAACCGCAATTTTGGAAGCCTAATCGGTTGTGAATAATGAAGGTGGTGGAAATCTGACGTCAAAAGCGATCCACGCAGCAACAACAACAAAAGCGATCCACGCACAACAAAAAAAATTATTATTATTATTATTATTATTATTATTATTAAAATCATTGAATTGAGATCGCCCACATTGGAGATGTGGAAGAATGTTTCGGATTTCATAAATAAAAAGTAGTAAAACCTAATCATATGTTGGAGATTTTTGGCTTGATTCTGCCATGGCTTCACTTGCCTCTACCATATAAACGAGATTAATGTGTGTTAGGATTCATCATAATTTGAGTTCAATCTCTACTTGTTATAGGTCTGATTTTTGGTAGACTTTTCATTATTAATCAGGTAGTCTGTGTTGTTGCAAGGCAATTTTAATGGGTTATGGTGCTGAGACAGCCAATCAGGTGACCCGGCCCTCCCCGCGCAGGGGGCAGGTGAAGGCGGCCATCGCTGCCGACTTGGCCCGCTCCGTCTCCGACCTCCTTAAGAACATGACGGCGGCCACTTCTTCTTCTTACAACACCACCACCACCAACTTCACTACTACTACCCCCCCTTCTCGCAACAAGGCCAACACCCACTAGTGTCATCATCCTCCTCATGAGGATTCACTTCCAAAGTTGCTCCCCAGAAGAAAGGTGTTAGTAGTCACTCGTCTAATACATACCTATGGCTTTGTACACACAATGGCATCTCTTTCATCCACCTCAATCTTTTTAATGGTGTTAGTGTGACATATACAACTTTGTATCAAGATCATCCATTTATGGAGTCTCTCTCAGAGTGCTTTGTCTCACAATTTACATGCCTTCATTGCCACTAATAGTGAAGGCATAGTGCCATACATCGTCCTCATGAGCGTTCTCATTTCACTTCCAAAGTTTGTCTAAACTATAGTCTCAAGGAAAAACTTGGCATTATCTCCAAATGAAATAAGGGGGGTGTTAATTTACAAAGCTCTATTATCTCAACAAGAGCATGCACATGCTCTAAGAATGGTGTCAGTGGTGATCCATCTATTGCATGCACATGCTCTAAGAATAGTGTCAATGGTGATTCATCTATTGCATAGTTCTATCAATAGTATCCATTCTTAGAGCATGCATATGCTCTAAGAATGGTGTCAGTGTGGTGATTCATCAATTTCATAGTTCTATCAATAGTATCCATTTAATGTACATAATGATAGAGTTTTCTACTATAACTTACATGGCTTCACTACCATTAATGCATCAGAATGTCATCACACCTTCAATACATGGCAAGAATGCCAATCTTAATGACAATTCCCATTGGTAATTTGTAGGTAGCACACTAAGCAAAAACTTTAATATTCTTCTACTTAGCTAGGTTTGAAGGGTAAATACTTTAATGCTTTTCAAAATTTAAGTCGTCCTTATTGATTGGACTTTTACAAACAATGACACCTCTCTCATAATTTACATGCATTCACTACCATTAATGTATCAACATGTCATCACACCTTAAGAATGCCAATCTTAATGACAATTCCCATCGGTAATTTGTAGCTAGCACACTAAGCAAAAACTTTAATATTCTTGTGATTTGCTAGGTTTGAAGGGTAAATACTTTAAAGCTTTTCAAAATTCAAGTCGTCCTTATTGATTGGACTTTTACAAACGTAAAGTTCTTACATTTCCATTTTCTAAGAGCTCATCATACTTTTATCAATTACAATCTTAGTGAGAAGTTCCCAATATACTTTTATCAAATGATTACATTTCCATTTATGAAATGATTACAATCTTAGTAAGAAGAGCCCAACTTACTTTCGATGCCTTTTGCTACATGCCAAACATTGATGAACCCAAGGGTAGCCCAAACATAAAGCATCATACTGATGAGCCAAGGGCTAGCCCAAATACAATGTAGCCATTTTTTATTTTAGAGTTACTTAATAAGGCCAGTTACTTACATGCAAAGAGATATTATGTAAAGGTAGTTTATCACTAAGGGTATGTTCCCCACCTTTGCTATTGCACTTTTCACCTTTGCTTAAGTGCTTTCAGTCTTTTCTTTTATACTAATAGTAAAGAATTGTTAAACTTCACAATTTATCTTGAATCGTGAAGTTTTTCATGAGAGCCAAGATATATCTTGAATCTTGGCTCTCACTTATGGAGGATCAAAAGTGAAAACATCATTATAATACCATCATACAAAGTACAAGAAAAGAAGTCACAAGTGCAAAATGAAACAACGAAAGCATAGATGATAAAGAGACATTAAAAGTTTATCTCGAATAAAAGAACATAGATTTAGAGTTAGGGATTGATTCATGGAGCTCATGTTTTCTACTCTTAAACCAAGAATATGTAGAGGCTTATGGATTTTAAGCTTCATAGCTTGCTTCTTGGAGTTGATTCATGCTCTAAGAGGCCTAGCACTAGAGATGGGATTTAGCATTATAGCATTGATGAGATCACTCTAGATATTTGGTCAACCATGCTATACATTCGATATGGACTATATTTTGATTAATGACACTATGATTTTATTGATGGAAAAAACCAGCATTAGAGTTGGTGTACCTGAGATAGATGATGCAATTAGAAATAATGATACTTTGTAGATAGGTTGAGTGTGAATATTTGAGGACTATTGTGAGGTGCATCTATACTTTGCCTCTTTCTGGATGGAAGTGTTCTCATGGATGCCCAAGGTAACTGTTTGAAAAACCACTTATAAACCTTGGTTAACTAAAGTTTCACAAGAACTCAATTATCAAGTAAACCAAGAAAAAGACTAGAGGGATGAATACCTCGATGCATGATGCTAGCTTAGCATCCATTGAGGGGATGAGAGGGATGATTACATGGTGGAAGTTGATGGGAGTGTTCTCATGGATGCCCAAGGTAATCATTTAAAAACTTGTCTACAAACCTTGGTTAGCTAAAGTTTCACAAAGAACTCAATTATAAAGTAGACCAAGAAAAAGACTAGAGACAGTTGGACATAATAGATATAATGAATACAAAGTTTCCAAATCCCATGGTCCAATGATTCCAAATCCAAAGGGTGAGTGCTTTAATAATAAAACTTGGGCCAATGAGCAAATGAAACTGTATAGGAGGTCTACCATATGCTAGCATGTAAATCATGATGGCCCCTTTCCTAGCCATTTCCCAAACAAGGAGTGTGGAGAATTACAGAGAAGAAATATCGAGAGAGTCCACAAGCCCATACACAACAAAGGATAGTAGCTCAACACAAAAATTGGTTACGATGGGCCCCTCATAATACGGTTTAGGTGGGAAAGCCACCTTTTGTGAAAATTTGTCAGTCACATTCAATACCTCTCTCACATGCATCAAGTGTTCTTCCTCATCCTTGTTATATATCAATATCTCAACAAAGAATACAAGGATTGATTTGAAGAGATAGGGATAAAGCACCTTATTCATCAAGTCTTGGAAAGTGGTGGGTTGGCGAGTGTATTGCATAGACCAAATGGTTGGCTCTCTTCACATCCAATACCTCTCTCACATGCCTTAAGTGTTCTTCCTCATCCTTGCTATATATTAAGATGTCATCAAAGAACACAAGGACCAAATTGAAGATATAGGGTTGAAGCACCTTACTCATTAAGCCTTGGAAAGTGGTGAGTGCATTGCATAGACCAAATGGCACCACCCCTTTTGGTTCTAAAGATAGTCTTATGCTCATCACCCTCTTTCATACAAATTTTATGGTAGATCAATCTTAGAAGACACGTTTTCTCCCTTGAGCTCATCAAGTAAGTCATCTATATGAGGTACCTATTCTTGATAGAGACCTTATTAAGATCCCTATAATCAATGTATAGAAGAAACCATTCTAGTAGCCCGATCTTAAATCAATCTTAGAAAACACTTTTCATCCCTTGAGCTCATCAAGTAAGTAACCTATATGAGGCACTGGGAACATATTCTTGATAGAAATCTTGTTAAGATCCCTATAATCAATACACATGCAGAAGAAACCATCTTATTTTTGACCAAGAGAATGGGTGAGGAAAATGGAGATTGGCTTGGTTTCCACCCATCCCATTGACTTGGTTCCACGCATCCCATATCAATTACTTTTTTCACTTGTTTGGCAACTTCATCCTTCTCCACCTCCTTCGAGAGATGATAAGGGGGTTTGTTAACCAACTTGGCATTTGGATCAAGCTTAATTACATGGTCAACATCCCTCTTAGGTGGGCAAGCATTTGGGCATGTTAAATACATCTTTGTGCTCTCATAAAAGCTTATCTATACGCTCATGCATAACGCATTTCTTTACATCATTTCTCTCTTCTTCATGAAGTTATAATACATACATGTGTCCCATTTTATTGAGTGCTCCCTTGAGTTACTTGGAGTTGATCAAGAAAAACCTTGACACACTATTTCGACTCAACGTAATGCTTTTTCCCCCATGCAAAAAATTCATGAAGCCATGGTATAAATTCATGATAATTTTTAAAACAACCAAGAGTGGAAAACCAATCACAGTCTAATATGATGTCAGGCGACCCATTTCCACAACACTAACATTACATGTGTGATCTTGAGAGAGAATCAAGTCAACCACATGACACACCTTTGTGCAATCCCATTTTGCCCCATTTTCCACTTGAACCATACATATAAGACAAAGCAATGGGCTGTAATTTGAGACTCTACACTAATTTTGAGTTCACAAATCTATATTTACTCCCACTATCCAAGTACATGATCCATTCCTTGAGCCTAAAAGCATTGGCTCCCTTGTAAAACTGACATAACAATCATAAGAAATTGTGCATAAGGTGGCTTAATTTGACGATGCATCCAAAATGCACATAGTGAAAGAGTACCATCATCAATATTCTCTTCACAAGATCCACTTGGATCGAAAGGAAAGCCATCACTAAACTTATGGTCTTCTTTCACATCCACAAACTCCTCACACTCATCAAAATTTTTAGCATCGATATCTTTTTCCTCTTCCCTCATGTTGGCGGGGATACAATCAAGTTCAAAGTGGCATTCCTTACTTTGCAAACTTTCCCATGCTCTTTTTTACCACTTTTCACCACATTTGAAGCATAGATTCTTGAGCTTAATTTGGTCCTATTCACCACTTAAGGCTTTATATACCCATTTGAGCCTTTTGGAGGAGCATTACTAACTCAGAAATTTATTTTACACCATGGGGTACCTAGGAATAGTTTGAGTAGAGCTTGCACCATATAAGGCCTTTATAGTTGTGTTACAAGCCATAATGGTATTTGCATACTTTCCTCATAAATCTCTATTAATAGCATTTCCTATTTGATTTTACATCAAATCAGATGCTCTTTTCACACCTTTGATGTATTTTGTCAACTTGAACTTATCATCACTAAGACCACCCACATGCAATGAGAGCTTCATGAATTTTTGAGTGTACTCCTGTACTTCACATTTTCTCCAAATCAGCCCACATTTCAGTTAAGTTGCATCTCTTATACAAATATCTTTCGCATCTCATCTTGAGGACATCCCAAGAAGGTATGACATCATCATTTGTAGCAGGATGCCTCCACTATATGTGTGCACAGCCTTTAAGACAGAGGGAAGAAAAGAAGAACTTGGCTCTTTCACTACGTAAATTTAACTCAAAGTACAAATCCATCTTATTAATCCAGTCTTTCCAACTCTTAATTGGTAGACTTATCACCATTAAATTTGATAAGGACCACCTTGTCCTTGATGCCTTTTTGAACTTATCATAGTCATACTCATCATTTGTATGTCTTCTTGTATTACTTCTCTACCTACCCCAAGTGTCTTCATTACCAAAATCTTCCACATTAGGCGTGGGGTCACTGGCATGACCCCTTATAAAAGAGGCATCTGTTTGGTTGAAGATACCAAATTTAAGTGGATTAGGTGCAATATTCTCCTTTTCTCCACCTAATGGATTATCACCCATCATCCTTTTACCTTTGACATCCACCCTAGAGTGGAAAACCTCATGCATTTGTTGATCATTTCTTCCCCTTGGAGATTTTTGAGGCACTTATATGGGAAAGAAGGTGAATCTTGGTGACTGAGAGGGTTTAAGGGGCTGTTTTCCTTTTTATTGAGCAACATCCTTTTGACTCCCTACATGTCCTTGTGAAGGCATATGCTCTCCATGTCCCCATGTTTGTTTTCCCACACTTTGAGAATCATGTTGAAGCCTTCTAATGATCTCATTCATGTTTTCAAAAGCATATCTCATCTCCATATTCATTTCTTTGAAACCTCTATGTAGTTCTCCAACCATTGTCAAGTTCATAAAAGTGTGCATTATTTCCTTCATGGTTTGTGCATCACCCATATATGGAGTTCACTTCTCACTCACCATGGCTTGGTTGGAGGAACTCACATGTACTCCATTTCCATCCAAATGAACATGTGATGCAGTAGGTATTTCATTGACATTCGAATCCTTATTCCCAACATTGCCATCATGTAGCTTGTGAGTGCTTTGTGAATGATTTGTGTCTTGAAAAAAGGTCACAAAGTAGCCACTAAGCCCCACTTGGCTTTGAAAGGATTGGTGTGACTTCTTTCTTACTACTTTCAACTATTCAAAGCAGTCACACCAATAGTTTCAAAGATAAGTGGTGGCTTTGGCTACTTTGTGGCTTCATTATGACTATTTTTGAAGTCTCAAAGCAGTTTCAAAGAACTTTTTGGCCTTGAGTTTTCTAGTCACAAAGTAGTCAGAAAGTAGCAATAAGCACCATTTAGCTTTGGCATGAGTGCTTTATGACTCTAAAGCGGTCACATTATTAGTTAAAAAGATAACTAGTGCATGTGGTTGCTTTGTCACTACTTTAAGACTGCTTTTCAATTCCCAAAGCAGCCAAAAACCACTTAGATTGGTAGTTACAAAGCCAAATTGGTGCTTTGTGATGACTGTCATTGGTCAATTTGTTTATATAGATTTAATCATTGTGTTTATGTAGCATTTATGTGGTTGATCCTTGTGTGGTTGCCTTTGATAGCAAATGAACCAACTGAAATGAAATTGACTTCTCCAAACTTAAACACTTATTACTTTTATGATGGAATGTTAGGTAATCTGCCATTTCATTTAGTAAGGGGTACATGTTAAGGACCAAATATAGATCTTCTCTTGGTTTCATAAATTATGTAGAATTGATTTTTTGGGAGAGGAATCGGCTTGAGAAAATCAAGTCTACATAATTTAAGTCCTTGACTAAGTCTTGGGAGGACTCCTTTGAAGCTTAAAGGAGATGAGAATATCAGTGGGATGACCTTGATTATTAACATTAATGATCCTAGATTAGATTATAAATCATGCAAATTAGATGGTAAATCATGCAATAGGCCCCAATGCCTCTAATTTGATAGCAGATGCAATGAGATGGACATTAATGCAGTTGCTATAGATGCAAACACGAAGGACTATTCCCTCAATGAGCTTTACAAGATAATAAACAAAAAGTGCAAGTTTAACGAGGATTCGAGTCATGTTGAGACTAGTATGTGGTAGTACAACTTCAAGATATGTTATATCATATCCCTACTTGTGTATGAAGTCTTATGTTTGTTCCTTGAATGTGCAAGATTTTCACACAATAGAAGTAAGGGGCCAATACCAAGACCTGCACCTTGAGTGCTGGAAATCCTAATGAGGGTGCTGTTGAGCGTGTTAAGTAAGTACAAGCCTTGAAACATAAGATTAATAGCAAAAGAGACAAAGGTGGATGAAAAAGATGTCAGCAACCTTGATTGCATGCTAGATGTGTTGAGCAAACTAACATATAAGAAGCACAAAAAGGAAAGCTAAGAGGTCTTGGCAAGGAGACTATTATGCAAAATTAAAATAATGATTTTATATGTAGTATTTCTCATATATATCATTGGGTAACCAGTTTTTGAATGCTAATTATAGAACCATAGCCCAATAAGAGAAAAGAGCCATTGACAAGGGCACAAATCCTATCTTGCTATAGAGAAAGCTATAACTCTAGCCCAAACACTTGGCAAAAGTATGACATAATCCACCAAGCTGAATGCACCTATTTCTAATTCTAAGCCTAGGGCACGTAAAAAGTTTGAAACCATATGTGCCTTGTAACAGAGTTGTGAGTTGACAGCAAATCCAGTCTATCAATCCCATAAATGTGCACGTAAAAAGTTCTAAACCATATGAGTTGACCGTAAATCCAATCTATCAATCCCACAAATATATGCATAATAGTGATAGTTTGTCATGTTGTAATTGACGCCCCTCATAGAGCCGTGTAATGTCAAATCAATGGAAAGCATTATAAACTTTTATATTTGAACCCATTGTCTTTTTAATCTCCATTGTTTTGTAAAGAACCATTTTTCCATTAAAATGGCTAATATCATCCACTTGGCAAAGGAATTTAACATTGAGCTCTTCTAATGAAACATCACACTCTTAGTCCTACACTTCAACATATGGTCTGAGTGAAAATCGAAAATATCAAATGCAAAATTTCTTGTGTCATAAAAATAGTGTATATGGCATGTCCCAAATTTGGACATGCAGATATTATGATCATAAAATGTCGATAACTTACTTTTTATAACTCCAATTCCAAAAAAGTGTATATGGCATGTCCCAAAAATGGACATGTAGATATTATGATCATAAAATGTTGATAACTTACTTGTTTTAACTCCAATTCCATCCCTAAGAAAGGTATCTAACTCTGAGTTTGATATGAAGAAGGACTTGTTCAATCGTAGAGAACAAATTGTGACTCTGAGTGATATAAAGGAGGACTTGTTCAATCGTATGTTGAAGGAGGAGGACCCTCTCCCATGGAACCAATAATTCTTGAACAAGTATTCTCAAAATTCAAGGATTACTCAAACTATTTACCAAGAGATGTAGTAGGACTTACGACATTTATTTTTGTAGAAATTAAGTTGCCAATAGGACCATTTTTGAGGGAAAATCAACACTTATGGATGGATTTGAAAGAATGGGTATAAGGACAACTCCAATCTAGGTCAACTCCAATCTAGATTTGACGACAACTATGGAGGACTCAAACTTTATTAGAGAAGTCGAGATGCTACCCCACAACTTGCATAGATTCTACTCGGGGGGGGTCACTATATGTAAATCCTCTATATCACGTGCGTTCAAGGCCTATTTAAAAAGTCCCTTATCTGTGAATTTTTTAGTGAATATAATGTATCCTTTCCTATTCAAATCTGTAATTTTTTTTAAAATACAATAAATAAATCCCCTCTGTAAATATATTTCTGTAAGTTTTAAATATTTAAAATGTCCTTCAGTTGAACCCACGTGATACTTACATATTTATACGAGTGACCCCCCCCCCCCCCCCCCGAGAGATTCTACATCTGAGAAATTAAGCCTCATTGATGACATGAATGCAGCATTATCAATAGTATACAAGGGTTATCAAGCTATAACTATCCTAGATGGAGGAGTAGGAGTCAGTATTGTTACCAAAAGCAATGTTGGGAGAGGTGAGGTAAGCAAACCCTAGGAAAAATGACACCCTGTTCATAAAAATGGCAAATGGAATAATGGCCAAACCCATGGGAGTTTTGCAAATTTTAAAAATTAAGATGTTCTCATTCCGATTTTGCTAATTTTCTAGGTTGGTTCATGATTGGGCTATATAGACTACATATACTTATGAAAGGGTTTGCAAATCCTTAAGGTCAATTTGCTCTCATGAAAAATGCATCCTATGGATGGCAGAAGATTCTGACACCATGAAGAGAGCCATAATAGTACAACTTTATGAGACATTGGAAAAAATAGAGCAAGGTAAAGAAGTAGACATGTTATATGCATCTCTTCCCTCAGATGATTTATGTGAGAATTGGATGCATCCATTGGCAAACGATAGATGTGAATGGGGAGGGTAAGAATGAAATATGTTGTAGAATATCCCTAGGGAGTAAGTGAGATCCCGAAAGAAAGTGCACGTCACAAGAGACTAGCCGGCTATGGTCATTGATATTGATGATGAAGCCATGCATCGACCAGAGTATAACGCACATGTATGAGACTGCACGTATGCAAGGAGGCCATGGAAGATCATTTTTAAGGAGCATAGTACAACTAGTACTTTTGAAAGACTAGTGGAATCATAGAGTTCAGTGTGATTGAGCGTAAGGTGAATGAAGCAATGTGAGGACATGCATTGGCACAACAAGGTCACATGCAACGGAATGCCTTGTGGGCATAAGAGGTGTGGACAACATATAGCCGGTTCTGCAAAGGGTGTGCCTACACCATCATTCGAAGGCTATTGCAAGTGCCTTAATGGTCTCATTAGACAATGGATGCGGTTTTGCCCTAATCATGTGCTTCATTGTTGCTATATTGTGGACACCAACATAGACCCAAAGCCCAATCCACCACCCAAGATATGTCCAGTTGCTATGGGAACTAACCTCACAGATAAGGAGGTATATTCATTATGGAAAGGTGGATACCAGGTGAAGAGCAAGAATGTAGAAGGTGTTATGCCCACCCCACATAGTATGGGTCCACTACTAACACAGAGACAGGTGGCTCAGGCATGCGAAATGCCATAAGAGTCAAGTATCGCAAGTCGATATCAGAGGAAGTATCAAAAAAAATAAAGGCCACTTTGAAAACGAAAGCTAGGCTAGTAGAAGAAGTATAGAGGCTGGAGCACAAGCATGAAGTTTTCAAGATCGTCTCACATGGGGATGATGCATGCATTGGAAAATATCATTTGCATGTGAAAGACAAACCGTGTTGTACGTGTGTAGATTTTGTAGATAGAGAATCCAAGAAGAAAAAGTATCTTGCATGCAAGCACTTGTACTTTATTTATTTGTGTGATCTTGTCTTGAGCCAGAATGAGAATATGTTCATCCCCATCAATCTATCCTATTGGACTTGGAGCTCTACATTGTGCAATATCTCTCTCTCCCCCCCTTACTATGGATTGTGTATTTTCAAGTAGGAATGATATTGCAAAACATGGTCTTCTATTGATGAACGATGTTCACATTACGAGCATTAAATGGTTAGAAATCTTACAAAAATGAGAGGGGAACAAAGAGTTAGAGAGAGAAGAGAGAGGTAAGGTGGGTCACAAAGCACACAAACCCTTATCTAAAATTGCATCAAGAGAAGGACATAATGCCTCTAGCCTTGGTAATTGTGCAAAAATAATTCAAAAAGTAGGAGATAGATTTTATTGGACCCATCAACCTAGTAGCTTGATAGAGTCAAGCTCATTATGTCATTGTAGTCATCATCGATTATTTCACTAAATAAGCAGAGGCCCAGCTACATGGAAGGTTGACGCTCGTACAATGGCTAAATTTTATACGAGCATGTGATTTCAAGGTTTGGGTGTGCCCATTAGTGTTGGTCAAGTGATAAGGGGTCACAAAGTGGTGATACACCTTTTGATAGGTTTCTTAGTGGTGCACTGTAAATCTTCACCCTACTACCCACATGCCAATGGTCAAGAAAAAAAGTATCAACAAAATTTTGTACTCCATAATGACAAAAATCATGGAAGCTAGGCAAAGTGATTGGGATCATAAACTAAGTACAGTCTTATTGGCGTAATAATGAACATCATATAAGGTAGCCACTGAGAAAAAATCTTTTAAACTAGCATATTGAGTAGAGGCACAATGATTTCCATGGAATATCTAGTGTCAAGTCTAAGGGTCATAGTAAGACAAAGATGGATGGAGAATGCATATGATGAAAGAATGAATACTGGACTTGGAAAATCTAGATAAAGCTCACTTGTTAGCCATGCATGGTATGATGGTGGAAAAATATAGACTCAAGGGGTGGTTCAACCAGAACCTCAAGAGACAAAAAGAACTTGAAGAAGGAGATTTGGTATTGATGTACGGGGTTGGGTCAAATAAATACAAAAAGATAATACTACAAGGGTTAGGACCATTTAGAGTCATAGAGTTTACCCAAAGAGGGTCGGTGCATATCGAGACAATTGATGGAGTAGAAATGGAAGGCTTCATCAATGGTAGTAAACTGAAAAACATTACGACACTCTGACTCTCTATATGCTAGCTTGACATCATAAAAAGAAACACAAAATAATAAATAAGGAAAAACTAAAAAAAGAGGCTCAAGAGGCCAAGGAAAGGGATACTAAATCTAAATAGAAATGAAGCAGACATTATAAATAAACATGGCTACTCTTACCGTGATAAAGAAGGAGGACCTAGAGATTGAACCTTTAAGGTTAAAGGTATGTTTGTCTATTTCGGGAATTTGCATACCTTGTAGTGCATTAATTGACATGGGGGCCATTCATATTCTACTCTCATATGAAACCTAGGACAAAATGGGGCAACCTTGATCTGGAGCGAACATGAGCCAGAATTTTGAGCATACACTAAGGAAGGAACAATGTTGAGGGATTTTTCAAAGTTTTTATGTCCACCAAAAATAATTTCCTATCCAAGAAAGTGTATGTTTGTGGTGTGTGTACAGGTACCTAGGAAGGTGTATGTGTGAGGGTGAGTGTACAGGCGGTGTATGTGTGTGGTGCATGTACAAGTGCATCGAGATGCACCATTAACTGAGCTCATAGGACAACATAACTCAAACATGATGGTATGTCCTAAACCATGCTATTGTGGGAAGACAGAAATAACTTATTAACCTAGGAAATTCAAATAGGGGCCACCAACCTAGTACACATGCTACCAATGCCTCAGGGAAGATGATAAAATCCCCAAAGTACCAGACCTAAAGAGAAATACTGTTTGGGACATCATAGCATAGCGGAGGCTACACTCCAACCCACACACTTTGTCAATCCGTGAATGCAACCCGGTTAGCGCAGAGGCTATCCCGAATGGGAGAAGATTAGTTAACCACACACTAATGACTTCTAGTCTTACTCAATCCTTCTTCAACAATCAAGCAATCAATCTAACATAATCAACGCATCAAGATTAGGCTACACTTAAGCACAAAAATGCAACTTATGCAAAGAATCTAACATGCAAAGAGCTATCACACAAGCCTCAACTACACATCATTTCATGCACAAGCTTCATCACATGCACTCTACAATTCACAAATCATATTTTAGCATCAAAACATCATTAAGAAATCTAGATTAGCAAGTGTGTAGACCATAACCTCATATCATTGAAAATGTAGAGAATAGAGAGTACAAGATTGAAGCAAGAATGGAGATGGAGAGCCTTGGGAGAGCACATGAGAAGGAGCTATGGAGCAAGCTCTCTCTATGAGCCTCTCAACCAAATGACCAAAGAGTGTACTCTAGCTCTCAAATGAGCCACTTTTTATACAAAAACTCTAAAACTCCCAAAAGTTTCCATGTGGGATTATTGTCAAGCCCTCTCCCACATTCATCTACAACTTGGAACTCTTTACAAGAGCCCTAAGTGTCTTTTTTTGCTGCATCCTTGCATTGATCTTCATTCGCATGCAACACTCCCCCCTTCCTATTTTGCGCACGTCCTCGAGCGCAGTAGGAGCACGAGCTGCAAAAAACAATGGATACAAGTAAAGCCTTTTATTGAGAAAAAAGAAAAGAAAAAAAACAGCAATGATAATTTCACACGTGAGCATACAAGTGCAAGGCTGATTAAAGTTTTAAAGAGTACTAAAATAGGTGAGTAAAGACTAGTCAAAGTGAGACTTAAGTGGTAGATAGTGCTATGCAAAGGTAAGTGTGCTTGTACACCGCCGTTATAACCGCAGTCTCAATGTCCTACAAGTATTTAAGTTATTCCTAAGTGGCAAACCTACTCCTAAGTATGAGCAAAGGTGATTGGAACTCTTTTTTTTTTTTTGATGTGTGTGTAGAAGGTGATAAAGATTAAGGTTCCATCCCAAAGAGACCCAAGCAATGGCCAAGAGACCTCCGCCAAGAGAATCTAAAGACCGCTAAGTATCTCAAGGGCGACAGACCCTTTTTCTTTCTTTTATGACATAAGGAGTACCCCATGAAGATGAGGGCATCGGTCTCGAGGGGCCATAGTGTACCCCAGAGTCCTACCAACATCTATCAAGGCGATAGATTCCTTTAAGGTCTTCTTCTGAAGTTTTTTAGATGTTCGTGTGCACCCCATGGAAACCAAGGCATCGGCCCCAAGGTGCTAAGACAACCTTAGGTCCTACCAAGCATTCCTCATGGCTGTAGACACGTCATGTCTCAATTCACTTTGTATATATATTTTTTTAGGGTATATTTTCATAAATTTTTATTACTCCTAGCACCTAGCTCATACCTAAGTTATAGCTACCACTAGGGATAACTAATATACCTTGAAAGCATAAGAACTTGGCATATTCCATTGGTATATATCCTACACTGTCTTTAAATAGAAATATCTTTTACTAAGTCTTCTAAGAATCTAGAATTCACTCACCATATTTTAACAACTAATCAAAAACTTAAACCAGCCAACATTGTGTGAACATGCAAACCATATATCCAAAAGATAAAAGCACATAAAGAACAAAAGATTATGATTTGAATACACCTGTTGTAATGCCCGTTGATTTTGTTCGTTTGCATTGATGCATTGCTGATTTTGTGCAGATTGCTCCTCCTTGGTCTTTGTAGACATAGCATGTCTCCCCCTTCCTAATTTGTGTGCACGGTAGGTGGACTATTGGGGCGTGTTTAATGCTCTTGTTTAGCTGAGATCTCTACAAAATGGTTATTAACAAACAAGAAAAGAAAAGAAAAGAATAAAATTTGCTATTGGTGCCAATCACCGAATATAGCCGAGGGGAAAAACCCAGTGGGAGAAAAGTGCCCTGGCTTGTCGATCTGAGTGTGGAGTCGTTGAGCTTACCCTTGCGCTGGTGGTGGATCCGTGTCCTCATCTGCTGGAAAGATGGTATCAATTTCCTCAGGATGCAGGGACAACCCCTCACAAAAATCGGCCTCTGGAGAAGGTGGTAGAGGAAGGAGTGCTTCCTCACTAAAATATGGCATTGGTTCTATAGGAAGGTTAAGTAGACAATTTCGATTTTGGAACTGCGCAATATAGGTACGCATATTGATCCAATATTGACATGTTGAGGCTTGGGGAAGGAGGGCTTGCAAGATCGGTGGTTGCAAGTCATTTAAGCTTGTATCCCTCCATTGTTGTGCTTGAACCTCCTCAGGTAATCTACGTTGATTTGGTCCTCTCTCTGGTATTCTCACATTAAGAAGATTATGGCGTTGGGGTGTAATTCCCACAATTTGCTTCATTAAGCCCGTGCCATACCGTCTAAAGTAAGAGCGGCATATCCAACAAATATGTGAAGCTTCTCCTAATACGAGTCGTGCACACTCTTGACAATGTGGAAATGGGTGATGCTGTTGATAGAATAACGTGACAAAGTGATGCCCACAGTAATTTTCACCTAAGGGAGCATAGAAGTACCTAGAATGAGTTTGAAACGGAGGAGCACTATAACCCCCGCGATGATCAGGTCGAGTACTATCAGGGTCAATGCATGGTGGACATGTATCTCGCCAACCATCAGGAGTTATCTGGACGTAGAACAATGAAATTTAGAACACTCATATCCATCATTACACTTCCAATCAAAAACAAGATTATCTCAAAAAGAACACATCTTCTAAAGGCATAAGAAACTACATTATTCAAACATTGATTTACCAAAGAGCTTCAATTGTAGTGTTAATGCCTTATCTTTGGTTGTAGGTATATCCTTTTTAAGAGGTGGGAATTTTAGCAATTGTCTTGGAATTTGAGCAAGATAAGAGGATTTAGGTATTGAAATGCTAGAATCTATGCTCAAATGAGACTCATTTGGACTTGTCTTAGGTACACAAGTTGATGGTTGAATTGTGTAACAAGGAGAAATTGGGACAACCGGTGTTTCAATACATGTTTTAGGAAGATCAACACAAGTAGATTTGTAGGTGCTATCATAGCCACCTATCCTATCTTGAAGAGTTTGTGTTGAGTTCTTTTGCACCCACTGATATGGAAAATCAAGGGTGGCTTTTGGAATCTTTTTGAAACACTCTTTTACCCCTAGCAAAGTATGGCATTTTGGAAGCCAAATTGCTGTTGCCCCCTCATAATAGCCTTATGCTTTAAGAACATGTTTTGGGACCCATCGAGTAACAATCCGAGGTTTAGGCTTGGAAATGATGTGCTTTTTAGGAGGCTTGGCAACTGGACTAGATGGTACAAGTTTGTACGCATCTTTGGGTAGCCAAATTGATAATTCCTTCTTGCCTGGCCTTCTTTGAGCAGCAACTAGAGTAGTTGGAACATGCCAGCCATGGCCCTCACTTGAGTACTCATCAATTATCCACATCATTTGTTTTGGAGCTTCAAGAGCAGATTTTGAGAGTGGGTTGTGTAAGGTAGAAACATTACCCTTTTGACACGATAAAGCTCGTGGAGTAGCAGATCCCAAGATGCAATCAGAATCAATTTGCAACTTGTATTGTCTATTCTTCCAATCTAATGAGCAATTGGTAGCACTTAACCACGATCTACCGAGAACAGCCTCTACTACTGCCTTGGACTTACTTGCCACATAAAAGGGCACTGACATCTGGTGATCCTGAATGGACATCATAATGACACATTTTTCCTCTATAGGGTTATCTTCACCTGAGAAGCTTCGTAAGTCAACAGGTATGTGTACAAGTGTTGGTTGACCCAAGGCTATCCATGTGTCAAACGAGAGAACATTATAATCTGCACCAGAGTCAATTAAGGCAGAGACAAAGTAGGTAGTCTCATGAAGATGGAGGCACACTTGAATATTGAATGGATCGACATATGGTTCATCAGTAGCCAATTGTATGGCCAACATAGAAGCTTTGCGATGCTCCTTGGCTTTTGCAACTCTAGCTTTAGCCTCCTCTTGAGCCTGACGTTTAAGTAGGTCAAGTGCTTCTTTCCGTGTTTGTGCAGCATGCATCTGTTGAAGCATGACTTCAGTTAATGGTTCATTGTATTTCTTGAGACGACTTCCATTAATGAAGTTAGGCATTTGCTCACCTTCTAGTGTCTCTAAACGCACTGCACCACTTGGAGTGAGCTCATTAATCACAAACGGTCCTAGGCCACGTTTCTTGAGCTTTCTCTTATGCTTCTTAAGTGTGTACAAGAGCACAAGGTCTCCTTTTTTGAATCGTCTAGTTGTTACATTTCTATCATACCATTGCTTCTGTCTCCTCTTCTCGGCATACATCCCCATTACCGCCAATAAGCGGGTCTCATCAAGCTTTTCCAATTCGTCAACTCATTGTGAAAGCTCATGACCAGTCCAATTCAATTGTTTAGCTACTCGTAGAGTAGGTACAAGAAATTCAATGGGAAGAATTGCATCTAATCCAAAAGCAAGCTCAAATGGAGTTGTGCCCAGAGATGTTTTATAGGCTGTCCTATATGCCCAAAGAACTGAGTGTAACTTTTGCTCCCAATCAGTCCAATGTCCCTCAACAATCTTTGTGAGTGCTGTGCAGAGAATCTTGTTAGTACTCTCAGCTTGTCCATTGGTCTGGGGATGATAGGGTGCAGAACGCTTGTGAATTACCATAAATTCTTGAAGCAAAAATTCTATGACTTCATTTACAAAGTGTACACCTTGATCACTAACGATCTCAATAGGTAAGCCATAGCGTGTAAACACGTACTCATACAAGAACTTGGCTGTGGTTCTGGCATCATTTTTGACTGTTGCCTTTGCCTCAACCCATTTGGTCAAATAGTCAGTTGCGACTATAATATATTCAGCATGCGTGTGACGAGCTGGAGGTTTAATGGGACCGACAAAATCAATACCCCATTTTGCAAAAGCACGTGTGCTTAACATAGGCCACAATGGCATATTGTCCTTTGTGATGGGAGGTTTGGTCCTTTGACAATCGTCACAACGTTTCACATATTCTTCGGCATCCATTTGTAAGGTTGGCCACCAAAGCCCAGACCACCTAATCAACTTAGCTGTGGTATTGCCCGAAAAGTGTCCACCCCCAACACCTGCATGTGCATGAGTCAAGATTTTCAAGTAGTCAGCTTCACATACACACATGCGTAAGTTGCCATCCTTGCCCCTCTTGTAGAGTTGGCCCTCTATCAGCATATAGTTTGCCGCTTCAACTTTAATAGCATGCTTTCGATATTTAGGAATCTTTTGATCCACATGACCATGCTGAAGATAGTCCACAATATACTTACTCCAACTTGGTGTAGTTGAAATTTGGAATAATGTGACATTATGAATTGGCTGTTGAATTTGACATGAAGCACAGTTACGAACAAATGTTTCAACATCTGCATGCATGGTAGGCCACCATTGCCCATCCTGAGATATACGTCGCACACAAGTAGTAGCTGATGCATGGATTCCATCGATACCTGCATGTGCCCATTCCAAGATCTCCTCATATTGGTCGGGGTTAGGTATAAGCCGCAACACTCCATCATTACCCTGATGATATAATCTCCCTGAGATTAACTTGAATGGTCGCCATAGGTCCACATTAGGACCCGCTAGTTGTATCTGCCCACTTGTCAAAATTTCTAAAATGGATTCAGACCATCTAGGAGCTGTCTCTACAAGGAAAAGTGTTGAATCTAACATACCATCATCCACACCCACAGAAGCTTCGCCAGAGGTGATTCGAGACAAATGATCTGCCCTAAGATGAGTTGTTCCTTTTCGAACTGCCACTTCAAAATCAAACTCAAGAAGGATGATAAACCACCTCACAATCCTTCCAGTTGCACAAGGCTTATTCACCAAATATAGCAATGCTTGATGGTCCACAAAAAATATGAATTTGTTTGCCAAAAGGTAATGGCGAAACTTTTTCACTGCATATATCATGGACAATCCTTCTCTTTCTGTTGTGGTGTAATTCTTCTCAGCATTGTTCAACTGTCGACTAGCATATGATATTGGGAAATCCTTATTATGTTCTCCCGATTGAGCCAAAATACATCCAATTGCAAAGTTTGAAGCATCAATATGGACATGAAAGATTTGGTTCCAATTTGGTGCCCGTAAGATGGGTGCAGTCACTAATGCTTGCTTCAACTTTTCAAAGGATTCCTCACACTCATCAGTCCAATTAAACTTTACAAGAAGAGCATATAATGGTCTGGCTAGGACAGCGTACATGTAGATGAATCTACGGTAATAGCCACAATGTCCCATGAATGTTTGTACCCCTTTAGGGTTGATAGGCCGAGGTAATGAGACAATGACATCAATTTTATCCATATCTGTTGAAATCCCATTGCGAGAAACAATATGGCCCAAAATTTTTCCTTATCTTACCATGAATTTGCACTTGTCAGGATTCAAGCATATACGATAAAGTTGATATATAAATCATCCATGAAGATCTCAAGAAATTGCCTAAGATACTCCTCGAATACATGACTCATTAACCGCTGAAAGGTTGCTGGTGCATTTGTTAGACCAAATGGCATAACACGATAGGCAAAGATACCATCTTCAGTAGCAAAGGCTGTCTTGTGTTGATCCTTTGGATCAATTGACACTTGATTGTAACCGGAGAATCCATCCAAGAAACTATATGCCTTTTTCCTTGCAACTTGTTCCAGAACATGATCCGTGATTGGAAGTGGGTAATGATCACATACAGTTGCTGCATTTACCTTCTTGAGGTTTACACATACTCGAAGTTTTCCATTTTTCTTGGGCACCACTACAATAGGGGAGACCCATTCAGTGTGTTCAATCTCATAGATAAATTCTGCCTCTAAGAGCTTGTCTATTTTTTCCTTTATCTTCCGTGCGAAATTTTCATTGTAAGTATAAGGACGTTGCTTGGAGGGCTTTGCATCCTCTCGCAATGGAATTGTATGCTGACATATGCTTGAATCAACTCCTTTGAGGTCTTTATAACTCCAAGCAAAAACATCTCGATACTCCTTTATTGTTTGAATTAATAACTTCTCCTCATCTAAGGACAAGTCTGTGGCAATCCACACATAGCGAGGCTCTTCTCCTGGCTTAGCAATATCAATCTTTTTAGCTCTGGACCATCATATGAAACCCCTAGCATGCTTGGTTTTTGTCGCATGGGCTGTTGAAGAACAATCTTCCGATCTTGAAGAGTGTACTGTGTGAAATTGGGAGGAACATTGAGACCTTGTTCTTGTCCACTTGAGTCTTCACTCATTGAAGACCATGCGGTTTTGAGCTCTCCTTTGCTATCTTGCATCGGATTTTTTTGTTCAACCATTGTCTTTGCACTTCCGACACTCTCTTTTAAATCGGTTTTAGACTTGAGTTTTGGTTTTTGTTTCTTCATTTTTTACGATTTTTGCTAACATTTTTTAGCTTTTCTCCTGCTTGGAATCCATCTGATCGTTTTACTTGGTCTTTGATACTATCTTGTGCTTGGACATAGTATAGATATCCGTTCTTTCCTGAGAAGTGAGGTGGTGGTCGAGAGTTTTCACTCTTAGACTCCTCCTTTTCTTTTTGTAGTCTCTCATGTTGTTCCCGCTCATCTTGTCTACTGATTCTCTTATGGCTCTTACAGCATTTACGTTTAGGACGGCTTCGAGGGATCTCTACTTGAACCTCCCTTCCTCTCAAGAGTAAGCGTGCCTTTCCTAACTCTTCCTCAGGGATTGTCACATTATTATCAAAATCTGAGTCCCATCCATCTTCCTTATCAGCATCATTAGCAGATTCGAGTGTTAAATCCTCCACTGAGACTTCCTCGACATGCATAGCTGTTGTGGATGTATCCCTATAGTACAAATCATCTAGAAGGGCACGTGGTTGTACCATTCGTATAGGAATAACATCATAACCATTTGAGTCACAAAATTGAATTGGCTTCGGTAAAGCACATGTCGATAATGTTGCAAGGACATGACTCCATTCTAATGGATCAATTAAATGTTCAGGGAAGGGTTGTGGAATGTATGCCTCATCTGATACACTTCGATTACCCTTAAGTCTCTCAGTGTTGAAATCCCTACATGAGGCTCCACACATCCATAGATCTTCTCGCCCATCTGACAATGTAACTCTTGAGCCCTCAGATGAAGCAGAATCAAACTCATCTATTGGAGACCTTGTTACATCACGATATGAGTGATTCCTTAGGTTGACTCTTGTGATGACAGAATCATGTCGGAGGTATAAATAATTGTATTCCCAATCTTGAATCATTTGAAATTGTCGCATGAATGGTCTACCCAATATTACTTCATAGTTTGGATGTTTTCCAAAATCCACTACTGCAAAGGTGTGCTCATATTCAATCCCACATGTGGTGACCAATATGTTCTCAAGTAGCCCAAGGGGATGTTCTAAGCTTCCATCTGCTAGCTGCAAGCGCATCCTGGTACTCCTAATAGCTGGTTTGTCCCACTTTTCCCAAATGGACCTTGTCACAATGCCCACTCCTGCACCACTATCAAGTATTGCAGTTGAAACTACTTTTCGCACTTTTAATGGGAGGGTCGCATTTCCCTGATCGTCCTCACAAAATTTTCCTACTTTGTTGATAGGAACTGGCATAACATGCTTTGTCTCAGGGTGTATAGTACACTCATGGTGACCCTTTTGTAGCAATACCTGCTCTGACAAACATGTGGCAATATCATTCCACAACTCAGGTCGAATTTTTCTCAAATCAAGCAATGGTAAGGTACAAGCCACTGGTGCTGACAAAATAGCTTGCACGATACTCATATCCTTCTCCTTTGTCAACCTTTTATGCATGGAGGGTATCCTCAAGGTTTGAGAACAGTTCTCATATTCTTTCAGATATGATGGTAAGGTTTTCATTGTATGCTTACTTCTAGGAGAAACAATTGTCTGAACTTCCTCCTGGATGCTTGGGCGTCTAAAGTTGTTTTCCGTGCCCCTGGTAAAATCCACCTCAGAGAATGGAGGCGAACTAATAGAGGACATGTTCTCATTAACTTTCTCATGAACTGCGGCCCACATCTCATTTGCCATGTCCTCATTAGCATCAATAACTTCATCATTGCATGGGAAGACAAGGCTAGGTGGTGGCAAAATACCTCCTTTCAATTGGGTGTCAATTGGTGCAGACCTTTCGCTATGAGCTTGTGAAATGAGCTCACTTTTCATTTCCCGACTTGATGACACTTCTGGTATGGTTTCTAATGTTGGCTTAAGAGAGGTTGGGCCCCGAGGAATAGGTGGCGGTGGTCCCTCAAGCATTGACTGAGCTTCCCTAATGAGTTGCTGATGTACAGCTAGATTGATCTTCTCCTCACGAGGGTTTGGGTATTCTTGAAGCTTCTTGGGTAGCTCAGATAAAGCTGCAATGTGACTTCTATGAGCATCAATGATGGCATCTAGAGTCTCATTCACTTTATCCACAAAAACAGAACCCCCAGAACTATCCTCGGTCGTACTAGTTTCATCTTGTTTAGCACTAGGCCCAAGTTGAGGTTGATGTTCCTCATGCACTTCTTGGGATGTAAAAGTTTTACCCCTCATGTTTTGTTTAGAGGCTTCTTGAGAACTAGTGGATGCACTTTTAGTTCGCTTGTTTCCGTTCTTTTTCCTCCTAGTGGTCTTTTTTCTATTGTCCACTAGATTTGCCTTTGCATCCCTAGTTCGAGGTGTCTCATCAGTCTGTATTTCGGCATTTCGTGTCTGTGATCTAGTCATGACTCTAAGTGGCACGACATCCTCATTCTCAGATGAAGGTGGTGATGGAACTGCCCCTACAAGGTTGAGTGAGACCTTTGGTTGAGAGGTGCCTTCCTCATGTGGTTTCAGCAAACAATCCTTTGGGAAGTGTTCTACACAACACCCTAGACAATATCTTTCAATTGGTGGAAACTGTTGTACTGTTGTATTGGATCGAGATGCTTGCCTTGAGCGATGTGGACAATCACGAGCCCAATGGGGTTCTCCGCACTCGTTAACAGGGGCCCATTGGTTTGGCTTCTACTTTCCTTTGCTGCCATTGACCTGAGGGGCCTGGAGTCCTAGGTTGATAGCCGCCTAGTAACATTAAAGAGTTTTGTTCCCCTGGTTGAGTCTCCAGTGCTGGGCTTGGGTATGCGGGACTTTCAAAGAGATTTTCCTTGGATGAATATGATATATATTCCTCCTCCACATAGCCTGGGTTTACCAAGTCTCTACACATATTTGAATTGTCGTAGTCAACAACCCTCACAGGAGCAGTCCCAGGAGCAGGAGGTTGAGCACCAAGAAGAGGTTGTGCTTGCTCTTGTGCCATCGGTGGCTTACGTTCAAAATTAGTATACTGTTGATACATTTGTGGAGCCACTCCACCCCTTGGCTGCTCACGCTCCTGTCTCATTCTTGCAATGCGAGTACATTCCTGTGTGGTATGGGTAAAGTTCCAAGCACAGGCTTGGCACCACTTCTTTGTGGGTTGGTTTGAGACTAGAGGAGAAAAGGTATTACATTCCTCTGTTTTATGGTTACCGCCACACATGCTCCACAAAGATGAGGACCTGTAGGAAGTACACTCCTCATTCTCTGCTGCTATTGTTGTGGCTGCATGGGTGGACGATAGGTCTGTCCCAATCTCCTTAGTACTAGGTTAGCTATCTGGTCTGGATTTACTAGCGCGCTAGACCCTGAACTTTGGTCATCACCCCACTGATCTCTAGGTTTCACCTCTGGGCCAGAACCATCTTGGAATTTGAAGTTATCGGTGAAATCCATAGCATCATGGCAACACTCATTGAAATTTGTATGCTTCTTTGCATAGAGATGTGTATGCAGTGTTGAATTTTTGAGTCCTTTTAAGAAGAGAGAAATTAATCGACTTTGGGCGGGCTTCTCATCTTCTGGGCAATGATTAATGTACTGCTTCATTCTATTTACACAGTCTCTAACACCTCATTCTCGCCTTGCTTGAAAGAGTAGATGTGTGCTACCGTGTCATGTTGAATTCCCATCAAGGAAAAAGCAGCAATGAATCTCTCTTCCAAAACTCGTAAAGAAGATTTGTCTGAAGCCTCTAGTGCCTGAAACCAGGCAAGGGCCTTTCCCTCAAGAGTGAGTCCAAATCCTTCGAACTGCTTGCCTAAATGCTGCTACATGGTCGTATGGATCTCCCGACCCTTCGTACTTCTTTACCAGTTTTTGAAGAGTTGATGGCCTTACATGTCTTGAATACTCATCATAGGGCCTACGACCTCTCACTCTCAGTGGGAATTGCTCCTCTCTTTGGTAAGATGGTCCACATGTATCCAAAATTGGTGTGGGTACCCTATTACCAGCCTCACCAAACCCCTCCAAAGATCTTGTCACCCGCATTTCAGGAGGTGCATTTATGGGAGGCCGAGTTGGCTCCCCTACCCTCCGATTGTTATAGTGAGAAAGATGTTGTTATGGTGTGACCTGTGGTTGCACATTTGGTGTAGGACTATATCTTGGTGCTAGAGTTGGGCTACTAGCAGTGGTCCACTTTGATGTTGAAGGTCCCTCTCTAGTGAACTCTCGTAGGGGAGGAGCAACAGTTTCTCCAAGAAAGGCTGTCTCTCCTGGTTTGGCTGTATTTGTTGAGAACACTTCCATGAATAATGGTTGTCCTTTCCACGTGAGTTCCCGAATCTCTTTCCAATCTAAGGTTCGGTATTCATTGGCCCATTTATCAATTATTCGGTTCATGTGTCCTGCAAGCTTCTCAACTACCACCACAAGAGCTAGAGGAAGATCTAGCTATGGCAATCTAGTTGTGGCATAATATCCCTCTAAAGAGTCCTTATAGACCTCTTGAAGTGGGTCATCTTGTAAGACCTTTGTCACTGGAATTTGTCGTACAAACTCCCACTGGTTCTCAGCCCCCTGATCCATTTTGTTCTTGCCTTTCCTATCCCTTTCCAAATTTAGATCTACAAGAAGTAAATCATCCATGGGGATGGCTTTGAGGACTGGGCATTGGAGGGTCCAGGCATGTCCGGCTCAATGAGCCAATCATCTCTAGACTCCCTTGCTGTGGAAAGTTTTGATAAGTCTAAGAACTCGGTTTTAGAGAGCTCCCCTAATTTGTCTACATTTTCTGGATGGTAGGTGACTTCGTAACGAACACCATCTCCACCCATGTACATGTTACCCTGGTCATTGACTAGAGGTGCTCTATCAAGTTCTGAGAAAATGTCTGCGATCTTAACAAGATATCGTTGTTGTGGATCCCTAAATATCTCAGCTCCTTGAGCATTCGTGTAGACATATTGCAGTCTCACATTGAGTGTTAACCCCATGGTGTCAGCTTCAAATGGATTAAATGATCTTGTGGGTGTCCTATTTGGGGCTACGGAATGACTATTTGACGGCCCTAGATTGTCCATGGACAGTGAGCTAGTTGTTCTGGAGGAAAGGGTATCGGATTGGGATTCGGAAAGGGTTTCAGCATTATCTGCCAAATTTTCTACCGATTGGGTCCCACTTTCCTACGTAGGTACTCTAGAAGGTACCCTAGGTCCTATGGCAGAATCTATAAGACGTCCCGATCGCAAGTGCATAAGGTCAAATTTTTTTGGTTTTTTATGTGTTTTTTTTATTTTTTTGTTTTGTCTTTGTTTTTGTTTTTTTTGTTTTTTTTTGTTTTTTTTTGTTTTTTTTTGTTTTTTATAAATATAAATATATATATGTATATATATATATATATTTTTTACCCTACCTAACCACTAAATGCAACTAAAATGAGTATGTGTGGTGTAACTATCTATCCTCTTTTTTTATTATATTTTTTTAAATGATTTTTTTTAAATAATTTTATGTTTTTACTTTTTTTTTTTAAATTACAAAAATTATGAATCACGCTAAAAAAATACTAATTATGCACAAAGTTACAAAAAATTTAAAAAGAAGGCAAGTTACACTAATTATGCAAAAAATTAAAAAAATGAAGAATTACAAAATATGCAAGAAAGTAGACTCCTAATAAATTGCTCTCCACGCCTTGCTCTCCACGTAATGCTTCGACTCTACTGACGTGGTCAGCTGCCCTCCACAGCGCTTCTGCAGGCTGCCACGTCAACATATAAAAATATATATATATATATATATATATATATATATATATATATATATATATATTTTTAAAGGCGCCTCCAACAGCCTTCTTCTCCCCGCCTCGCTTTCAGCCGGCCGGCCAAAAGCCCTTCGAGCTGCTGGCACAAACAGCCAATATATATATATATATATATATATATATATATATATATTATATTATATTTATTTTTATTTTTTTCTTTGCTTCAGCTCCAACAGCCTTTTGCCTTCACCATCTTCTTCCTCCTTCGCTCGACGTCAAAAAATACAAAAACAGAAACCACTTGAACCTACTTAATGGCGGGATTACTCTACCGCAATGGGATTTTATTTTTTTTTGCTTCTAATCAAAAAATCGAAAACAAGGCGCCCTTGAGATCACACACTTAATGCCCTTGCAAACTCTACTCTAATCTACCCTAATCCACGATTTTGCAATCAATGGAGCACTTAGTAAGAAGTAATGGTTAACACCCTTCACTAACTTAGGTGTGCATTCCCCGGCAGCGGCGCCATTGTTTGGGACATCATAGCATAGCGGAGGCTACACTCCAACCCACACACTTTGTCAATCCGTGAATGCAACCCGGTTAGCGCATAGAGGCTATCCCGAATGGGAGAAGATTAGTTAACCACACACTAATGACTTCTAGTCTTACTCAATCCTTCTTCAACAATCAAGCAATCAATCTAACATAATCAACGCATCAAGATTAGGCTACACTTAAGCACAAAAATGCAACTTATGCAAAGAATCTAACATGCAAAGAGCTATCACACAAGCCTCAACTACACATCATTTCATGCACAAGCTTCATCACATGCACTCTACAATTCACAAATCATATTTTAGCATCAAAACATCATTAAGAAATCTAGATTAGCAAGTGTATAGACCATAACCTCATATCATTAAAAATGTAGAGAATAGAGAGTACAAGATTGAAGCAAGAATGGAGATGGAGAGCCTTGGGAGAGCACATGAGAAGGAGCTATGGAGCAAGCTCTCTCTATGAGCCTCTCAACCAAATGACCAAAGAGTGTACTCTAGCTCTCAAATGAGCCACTTTTTATACAAAAACTCTAAAACTCCCAAAAGTTTCCATGTGGGATTATTGTCAAGCCCTCTCCCACATTCATCTACAACTTGGAACTCTTTACAAGAGCCCTAAGTGTCTTTTTTTGCTGCATCCTTGCATTGATCTTCATTCGTCATGCAACAAATACAAATGCAAAATTCACTCAACAAGGTGGATCTTTGAGTATTCCACAGTGAAAAACAATGGGTATCCAAAGAACTCTTAAGAAATAAAGGGAATGATATAGGGCATACACAGATCTAGATATCAAAGCAACATGAGAATGTGAACAAGGATACAATTGCTAATGAGAAGCCTCTACCACCATGACAACCCAAGAGAGGAACAATTGATGTCATCCGAACACCATAGAGTGTTATAGATATACTGGTAACAAGTTTGAAAGCCAAAGGACAACAAAAGGTCAAAAATGAGAACTTCAGAATAAACCTCAAAAGGGGAATGTTCGAATGGAATGGTAGCCCAAAACGGTGCCTAATTGTGTGACTGAGAAGCCACAAGAACATTTGTAGACAAAAATTGTACTCACCCACAACATGGATAAAACAACAAGCCCTAACAAAAGCCTACTCAAAGGGTAAGGAAAAATTGGCAAAAACACAAGAACACAATCCAGAACATGAACTGTTACCACAAGAACGTACTGAGATGAATCAATGGAGATCTTAACAAAATGGATGGAACATGAACACTTGTGATCCAAAGAGAATCTATTAGGTTTACAATATAACCAACCCTCCATGTCCAGAACAACTTCAAGGTATTCTTAGGGATTACCACTATGCCCAAGAGATGTTGAAGAACTAATGCACTACCCAAGGTATGCTTAGGCATAACCACCACTGTGCCCAAGAGATGTTGAAGGAATAACACACTACCATATTTCTAACCACTAATTAAAGAGCCAACATATGATGATGGCCTTATTAACTTTGTCTTCTTTGTGCAAACTGCTAGGTGCATGTACTTAATCAACACCTTTGTAACACCATTGTATTACTCACTACTTACATTAAAGGGAGGTGGTTTGTTTTATGTAAATTGAATAAACTGCTTAAAAGTCACCATGTACATCCTTTTCCCACAATCAAGATAGGGGGCCTTAGCTTTAAATCAGCTATAACTACAAAAAGATTACACAGTCACTTGCCAATCAAAAATAAAACTTGTATAATCACGACACACAAAAATAGGGTTTGGTACAACTGATAGATTCATGCAAACTACTTCATGTGAATACCCCAAGGACAGCATATAAAATTCCACCCGGCACCTTGAGTCATGGTTGTGACTATAAGATCCCCTAGAAAAATACCACAAACTAAAAATCTAGATGCAAGCTAAAAATCTTAGTATTCCAATGGTTGCAATCCACCATGAGGACCAAGAAAAGACCTCTAACACCTGGACTAGGGCATATGCATCATCCCAACACCAAACACCTAAACACAAGAAGGGGGGAAGCTCCTACCAACTTGTAATTCAAGTGGGTATTCCTCAATGTTTGCAGGCTTATAGAAGCCCATCAAGCAAAAGATCACCTATGTAGGAGATTACATTGACAAGGTGTAGGGAAGCATATTGCTAGATGAGGAGAAAGTTCATAACATTGAAAAGTTTACTTCTAGTACTACTCACCACAATAATGCAGATCCTTAATGACAAGGATGTCCAAGAAAAGCTATACGCAAGTGGGGCTAAAAGGATATGCCAAAGGAATTGACTATAATGTTAATGTTAAACTTTTTGTAGTGCATTTATAAACATATGGTTAGGGTACCAACTCAAGGGGTGCACTACTAAGAAACCCTATGTATCACGTGCATTCAAAGTGTATTAAAAAAACCCCTTACCTGTGAATTTTTTATGAATAAAATGAACCATTTTTCTTTACGAACTTACGGGTTTTTTTTTCAAAATCAATTAAAAAAACCACTTCTATAAATGTAATTCTGTAAATTTACCTTAAAATTTTGAATTAAAAAACCCCTTCATTTGAACTCACGTGGTATACTTACATATTTTTAGGTGAACCCCCTAAGTATACCAAAAGGGGTATGGTAACTCACCTTGAAGCAAAGTGCTTATGTCCTGGTCACAGAATAGCTCATATAAAATGCCTTACAATGAGAAAAAGAGGAAAGGCCCACCCATTTCAGCAAGAAGCACACAGATTGCAAAGACATTTCCATCATTAAAGCCATGAATTTTTTGTCGAGGGAGTAGGGTGTGGAATATACACCAAAATATCCATGCATGTGGCATAGGGGATTATGGCATATAGTTCCATGGCCAAAATCATGATTTATCAAGTAGTCATATGGTCAGAGAAGCCCTCTACTTTAGTAGCAAGAAGAACTCATGAGATCAAGTGGGTAAGAGGGATTTCATGCCCCTAAATCTAGGCATAGGTGCTCAATTGCAGGAAGGAGGATGAGAGATTCTAGGAGAATATTATCACCTAATCTTACTTTTAGATGCTCAATTCAAGGAAGAAGGTTGAGAGAATCTAGGAGGAGATTATCACCTAATCCCACTCTTAATCAATTATACCCATGCCTATTTAAGAGGCACACATCTAATGGAAGACTATCTCACATGTTCTCAATATCTTGATGTCATTATGCTTGTCATTAGCTTAATCATTATGTGACCTAGCTTAATCTCTTTTCTTAGTCTAATATTATGCCTAAATCATTTCTTTAATCACCATGTTTAAGCCACCATGATTTCTTTCACTTACAAGAGGCAGCCTTGCGTGTAATTATGAAATAGAGGGCCATAGTACACTACTTCTTAATAATGTAAGAAATACATCCTAAACCAAGCATGAAATAATAATTTATCCTCGACCATCTGCATTTAGTTTGAGTTATAAGTTCAGAGACACCAATAACAAAAAGATGATGGCTTGCCTAGTGCTACACAACAATTCTCATGTATAAGATCTCATCTATAAGTGACAAAGTATACTTTAAAGAAATCCTCTAAAGAATTCTTTCACCCAACCTCCATAGGTGTCATAATTGCACTCATCTCTTCCTGCATAGGCATTATAATTGCTTTTATACTTAATCATGTTAATTGCTTCCTCCATAGGTGTCATAATTTCTTTTATAATGTTAAATCACTTTAATATATGTATAGTTTCTCTATAGTTTAATTTTACTAAGAGATGAAGATACCAATTTTAATATCCAAGCAATGATGCATGAGCCTCTAAGGTCTTCCAATTCCTCAACTAAGCAACTCGTTGGTGTAAGTAATCTTCTCCTCATCATGACTACTTGTTATGATTAGATCATCCACATTTCATATAATGATTATGAAACTACTCTACTTATGAAAAACATAGAATTTTTTGCATCTAAGGAGATTTAAATATGACCAATACCTTAAATAAATAAATCATTCAAACCATACCAAATCTCTCTCTCTCTCTCTCTCTCTCTCTCTCTCTCTCTCTCTCTCTCTCTCTCTCTCTCTCTCTCTCTCTCTCTCTCTCTCTCTCTCTCTCTCTCTCCCCCCCAAAAGATTCATGCTTGTACGAATCCCATTAAGCTTTAGTAGCACTTTGTGTATGAGATCATCATGTTTGCTAAGGAGGTGTACAAAAACTCTTCTAACCCATGACAAATTGTTATGCCAATTATATATACAACAAGTCTCTTGGTAGGGAGGAGGACCATTGGTGTGGCATTCTCAACATCATGACATTGGGCCTTGCAACTACTAGTCAATTAGGGGGTGTTATAAATTGATGTCCACTCTCGGGTGCCATATAGGGGGTGTTATAAATCAGTGTCCCCTCTCACTCTTGTTTGGAATGGGTTTATCTAGCTCATGTTTTGTAAGGCCCTCATTTTTAGGAAAGTCATGGTGGTTAACCAAGTTGACACATAGAACTAGTTTATATAGGAGACAATGTTCATAGTTTCTAGATGTTATTGGTAGGTCTGGAATACTACTACATAGACTGTAGGTAGGCGTGGATTGTTAGACAAAACATGGTTAAATGGACTTTACTCTTCACACTCTGCCTTGGAATTACACAACCTAAACATGACCCAATAATTTCCAGATGATATTAGTAGGCTGTGAATATTACTAGATAAAGTGTAGGTAGGTGTGGATTGCTAGCCAAAAAATGGTTAGGTGGACTTTACTCTTCACACCCTGCCTTGACATTACATAGCCCAAACATGACCCAATATGAGGACCTAGGCAATGACACAAATTACGGTTTACATCATTGATATTGGTAGTGACTATGAATGTGTATTTCAGCCATGGAGACCTCACATCTCCAAGCCTATCTCTATGTAAGTCATGAGCCATCATTGTATGTTAACCCCCTTATGTTTATAGCCACACTCTTAGCACTTCTAATAGCCTTATAAGCTCCCATTGTGCAGTGTATGTTTAGTAAGAAGAGCTTAACAAGAATTATTTTGTGAATTTTTTTTACCAATACATCCCTATTAAGCCAATGTATTTCATCTTTATCATGCTGACTACCATCTCGTTCATGTGACTATCCTTACAAGAGCTCGATGTGAATATTCATGACCATCCTTACAAGATCTTGATGAAGGAAGCATGGTAGCTTTAATAGCATAAAGGATTTGTAAATTAAAGCATAAAGGATTTGTAACCTCTTTTCGTGTTGTGGAAGATGTAAGCTAATCTACAATGGTGGTGTTAACATTGAGTAGTCACAAAATGTAGGATATTTTTTTAAAATGACAACTAAAGAATAATGGAAGACAATGGTAGAAACTCAAAAGAATATCTTGCACTAGGAAGACATTATGTTAGTACAAGTCTATTTCATAATCGATGGAACTTCTAGCATTTTAACCTTTGTAAAAGTCTTCCATCTCAATAAGAACAACTTTAATTTTGAAGAGTATTTTTACATTTCCAACACACTTGATCACAACCACTTTAGTGTGCTACACATTACACTATGGAAGTAGTTATTGATATTGGCCAATCAATAAGGACAACTTGAAATCACCATAGCCCATTGCCTTGTAGCACAACCACCTAATTAATGAAGAGTCTAACAAAAATGAGATTAGAGAGATGATTAATCTCACAATACAATGAACCCTACCACACATTAATATCGCTTATATGGTGAGATGGGTAGAATCAAGGAAAATCTCCAGCAGCACATGATTATCCTTTATTATTTAAAATATGAAATTAGAGAGACATTCTTCTTCCACATCCCTGACGTGGGCGATTATATATTCCATTCAATGATTTTACTTTTTCAATTTTATTTATTGTTATTTATTTTGGCGTAGATAATCTCTTTTGATGTTGGATTTCCACCACCATCATTTGGCCTCACAAATTTAGAAATCGCATTAGTTCAAAAAACTAATGATGCTTTTGGAAAGGGCATTGGTCTTTGGGATTGATTCATTGGGCTTGTGCAATATGTAACTCTGAGGGGTCTTTTAAGTAACTCATGGGGCTTGTGCAATGTAAATGTGTGGGATCTTTGGGATTGATTTAAGTAGCTTATGGGGCTTGTGGAGTGTGAGTTTGGGATTGATTCATTGGGCTTGTGCAATGTAACTCTGAGGGGTCTTTTAAGTAACTCATGTGGCTTGTGCAATGTAAATGTGTGGGATCTTTGGGATTGATTTATTTTGGCGTAGATAAACTCTTTTGATGTTGGATTTCCACCACCATCATTTGGCCTCACAAATTTAGAAATTGCATTAGTTCAAAAAACTAATGATGCTTTTGGAAAGGGCATTGGTCATTGGGATTGATTCATTAGGCTTGTGCAATGTAACTCTGAGGGGTCTTTTAAGTAACTCATGGGGCTTGTGCAATGTAAATGTGTGGGATCTTTGGGATTGATTTAAGTGGCTTATGGGGCTTGTGGAGTGTGAGTTTGTGTGGTCTTTGGATTAAATTAATGAGTTTATGCTCTTTGGGATTAAATTGATTAATTTATGGGGCTTCTACAATGTATGTGTGTGAATGTATGTGTGTGGTGTCTTCAAGACTCATTTAAGTAATTTATACGGTGCTTCTAAAGTGGCACATGGATAAGTGTAAGCTCCGTTTTCCCCACTTAGACCAGAGCCAACTTTAATTTGGCCCACAAATCCGTTGTATCATCATTCTCATATCTTCCCTTATGCATGTGCAACTCTAGATATAAATCAAACAACTCTAAATTTTTAGAAGTGATGGCATGTATTGGTATAATAAAAATAATAAGGCTCCATCATCTAGCCTTTCCCATGGCCCAATAAAGTTGGCCATGTTAGGCTAAACTTTGCCATATGATTTTGTACCAATGCCCAATTCGGTCACAGTCAACAAACTGTAAGTAAATCATTGTGGTGGCATTTACTTATAGGAATGTACTATGTCATAAGTTATCTACATGCAAGAACAACAATCCATATAAGAAGATGGACATTGGCTATATAATTCAATTTGGGTATTCCATTCAAATCAATGATTGAATGGGAAAGGGTGTGATTTTTTGGAGAGCTTTCTTGTGAGCTATTGAAAATGGTGAGCTTATTGATATTTCTTATCTTTTGTGTAATTATTAAGCTCATTGCACCCAATCCATTGTATGCAAAAGAATATATAAGTGAACTACCATTTGGGATAACCAACTCTAATGAAGAGTAAAATGGCATACATAGCATAGAACATAAAACATAACATGGACAACATAGAACATAACATGCATGATAACCACAATTAATATTACTCATATTTCAATAACATTTATAACACAACATATCAATGTTTACCATTACAACACATTGGGAGCACATCCGTATTTTTAGCAATGTTTTTGGAAGGGCAATGTCAGGGCTTGTAACATTGTTAAGCAGTGAAAAAACACTTTTGTCAGGGATTGTAACACTGTTGAGCAATGAAAAAACACTATATTGAGCAGCATTTTTTCACTGCTAGAAACGTTGCTCATAGTGAAAAAGCAACCTGCACTACTTTTTTGTTGTGCTAAGCTAAAGCAGCTAAAAAACGCTACTACACTATAAAAAACAAAACGCTACTCACAGCATGGTCTGAAAAAGTATTCCCACTAGGCTTTTGCTGCTGCGTCAATTTTATCATTTGAATAATGTCTTAAACTTGATACCTTGGGTTTTTTACAAGTTTATATCTAATATATCATTTCTACCTGCTGCTGTAAGAATATGGCACATCTGAAAGAGATATAACAAGAGAAAGTACATTAGACAATGTAATAGAGAGAATGGAGAGAACTTAAAATTCTAATTATACCAAACAAGAGATAGGTACAATATGATCCCCCCCTCAATGTCCACTTGAATGTGAACTAAGAGTCTCTTGGCCCAATGCCAAGTCCATGAAGATGTCAAGTGACCTAGTCCTTCCCAAGAGATTTAGTGAAGATGTCGGTGCAATTTTGCTCCATAGAATAGTACTCTAGCTCCACAATCTCATCCTCGATCAACTCTCGCACATAATGATATTGAATCTCAATGTGCTTTGTGAGAGCATGAAACACATGGTTCTTTGCAATGGCCATGCAACTCTGATTTTTGCATCGTAAGGCCGTGGCCACCCTCACTGGAACTCCCATATGTGCTAGAATCCTCCTTAACCATACTGCCTCACAGGCTGCAAAACAAACTCTATTCAATTGAAGAAAGTGCCACTATGGGTTGCTTCTTGTTGCTAATCTAAGAGAACACACTAGATCCAAGTGAGAAGAAATATCCATAAACTAACTTTTTCGTGTCACAATCTCCAGCCCAATCGGATTCACAAAATCCCACTAAGAAGTCACCATACATGTATGTAATTCCATACTCAATGGTACCTTTAATGTACTTGAGCACACGCATTGCTTCATTCCAGTGACTTTCCTTTAGTTTGTTGGAGAACCTGCTCACAACACACCAACTGCATAGCAAATGTCTCGTCTAGTATTGCACAAGAAAATCAAACTCCCAATGAGCTTCTTATACATCTTGATGTAAACCAAAGATGAAGTGTCCTCATCACAAGAAAGCCTAGAGTTTATCTCCATCAGTGTACTTATTGCCTTGCAATCTGCCATACAAAAAAAGCCTTCAAGATCTCTGTTGCTTACTTTTGCTGAGAAATAAAGATCTTGTCAGAATCCGGCTACGCCTCAATCCCAAAACAATAATGCAAGAGCCCTAAGTCTGTCATCTACATTTCTAATGCCAATCCCTTCAACCTTCTTCTTGCCTTTGTCCAATGCACTACTCTCAGTGCTCACATCATGTCTCAATCTCCCTAACCATGGACTCACATTGTCACTAAATGTCTCATGTGGCCCAAACATACTAGTAGACTCCAATGGTAAATGTACATCCACATTGGCCCAAACATACTAGTAGACTCCTCCAATGGTAAATGTACATCCACATTGGCATCAATGTCATCAACTATGTCATTCTCACTTTTCTTATACCAACTAGCCATCTCATCAAATATCACATCACGACTAATAAGGACCTATTTTGTCACCATATTGTAACATTTGTATGCTTTCCTATCTTGTGCATACCTAATGAATACACACTTCTCTGCCTTTGGATCCAATTTCCTTCTCTTCTCTTCTCATCAACAAGCACATGTACATAAGGCACACACAACCAAAAACCTTCAAGTTCCCAATGTCAGGTCTATAGCTAGTTATCCTCATCTATAGTGTACTCTCATGAATATCTGGTGTATGTGTCTTATTCAACAAGTACACTATTGTTGCACATGCTTTTGTCTAATAGTAAATTGGTATACTCTTCTCATTAAGCATGCCTTATATGGCTTGAAGTAGACACCTAGAGCATGGTCAAGTAAGATTGAGGAGTATCTTGTTTTACCATTGGATTTCAGATATTCAATATATATTTTTAACTTTATGTGAAAAAGACAAATAGAGGGATTATGCATGTGGACGACTTGATTATGATTGTTGATAGTGATGCTGACATACATGATGTCAGGAGGCTTTTGAAGTAGAAGTTTGAGATGAAGATTTGGCTGAGCTACGATATTTCTTGGGCATAGAGGTGGTGAGATAACCTCATGGTATTTTGTTATTGTAGAGATAGTATGGTTTGGATATGGTATGATAGGCTATAAGTCTATTTCAGTGCCATTAGATTAGAACACAAAGCTTTCCGTTGCAGATACAAGTGAGCTTAGGGACCCCACTATGTACAGGCACATAGTGGGTAGCTTGATCTACATTACCATTACTAGGCCAGACTTGAGCTATTTTGTTCGGCTTGTGAGTCAGTTTATGCAGGCCCCTAGGAAGACACACTTGGATGTAGCTAGACAGATTCTCAGGTACATAAAGTCCATAGTTGATTGTGGAATTTTCTATGAGGCTGGAATAGCTAGTACTATTACAAACAGGAGATCTACCAATAGTTTTATGTTCTCATTAGGGAGTGTTAATGTCAGTTGGAGTAGTAAGAAGAAGCCAACCATTGCTTTGTCGAGGAGGCAGAATACAGGGGTGCTGCTATGGAAACTTATGAGGTAGCTTAGTTTCAGACGCTACTTGGTGATATGGGTGAGTCCATGGATAGGGAAGTTGTCATTTATTGTGTGACAACATGAGTAGCATACAGTTGGCTAGTAACCTAGTATTGCATTATCACTTTGAGAGGGAGAAGGTTCTAGCATGCGATGTAGATCTGGTATATTTCAGCACAAAGGATCATGTAGCTAACATCTTCATAAAGGCAATGGACACATAGAACCTCCACAAGTTTAGGAGCTTACTTGGAATGCAGTGTGTGGAGTTGAGGGAGAGTGTTGAGATATCGAGCTCAACTAGTGCTACGGGGTGGACATTGATAACCCACCTGGGTGATAGCTTCCTCACTTATACATCTGGCATGGTTGGTGAGATTATGGTTGATATACCACCACCAGTGGTGGATGACAAGCTGAGTGACAGCCACTTTGGAGTACTAGGGTTATGGCATAGTTATAGTGCTAGCTCATATAGTCAGGTTCGCACTATAGATTGACCATTGTATGTTATTGTAGGAGAGTACTTTTCCTTTATGTATGTACTCTTATCTTTTAGTTATATGGTTGTAGAGAAGAGAAGAAAAATCAGTCATCCATCTCTCTTTTGTGTCTTGCACGCTTGTGTGTGTGTGTGTTTGCTTGCAAGGAACTCAAGCTCTCCCTCTCCCTCACATTATCTTTAGTTATCTATGTGGATGACCTGATTATCATAGGAAACCATGAAGACTTAATTCAGCAAACATGAGAAAGGCTTGGCTCTGAGTTTGATCTAGTTTAGAGAGACCTGATGATGAGTTGGGAATTCTAGCGAGTAGAACTCCACATGTAAAGCATGATAGGTATATACTGCCACATGTTAAAGCTCATGAAGCTCATAGAGTGATCCATAGCCATTAAAGAGATCACAAAGGGTGATATATCTCGTGCAAAGGTTGGCATATAGAGGATATGCTATGCATATATGACATCTATGATGAAGAAGCATGTGGAGCCTGCTTGTTTTGATGAGGCTATTGGCAAAGCAGCTTGGGACAAAGCTATGGATGCATTGGCATATAAAGACACATGGGATTTGGATGAGTTACTAAATGACAAGAATGTGATTAGCTATAAATGGGTTTATAAGGTTAAATGTAGGTTGTATGGATCCATGGAAAGATATAAGGCAAGGCTAGTCACCATGGGTTACGGACAAACTCAAGCACTTTATTATGATGAGAAATTTAGCCCAGTGGCTAAGATGGCTACTATAAGATTTGTGATTTCATTGGCTACATCTAAAGGTTGATAATTATACCAAATGGATGTCAAGAATGCTTTTTTGAATGGAGAGTTGTAAGAAGAAGTGTTTATGTAACAGCGACAGGGTTATGTACACCCAGATTTAGATTGAAGAAGTCATTATATGAGCTGAAGCAAGCACCACATGCATGGAGTGACAAGATTAGTATCTCATTAGCATTGGACTTCATGTGCGAAATTCATATTCTTCAGACACAGAATGGTATGGTGGTGATTGTCATTTATGTGGATGATTGTCATTTATGTGGATGGCTTGATAGTCACAGGTGATTATGGGAATGATATAGCTAACATAAAGGTATCATTAAGAATATATGGTGGTGATTGTTATTTATGTGGATGGCTTGATAGTCACAGGTGATCGTGGGAATGATATAGCTAACATAAAGGTATCATTAAGAATCAGGTTTGACATGAAAGATTTGGGAGAGTTGAGATTCTTTCTTAGCCTAGAGGTTAGCAAGACATCACATGGTATACGATTGGTGCAAAGGCAATATGCCTTGAATATGTTAGCAAAGTATAGCATGACTAGATGCAAGCCTATGGAAACACCATTGGAGAAAAACATAAAGCTAAGGACTGATCCCTTGGTTATGAATATGTTAGCAAAGTATAGCATGATTGGATGCAAGCCTATGGAAACACCATTGGAGAAAAACATAAAGCTAAGGGCTGATCCCTTGGTTATGAGTTGGATGATGTTACTATGTATAGAAAGATGGTTGTGGTTGCTTGATTTACTTAACTATCACCAGATCGGATTTATGTTATGCGATGGGACTAGTGAGTCAGTTTATGTAGAGTCCTAGGAAGCCACATTTATATGCTTTTAGGAGGATCATGAGATATACAAATACCAATACTCATTATGGTTTATTTTATGAGCATGGAAAGGATGTGATGGTATATGGTTACATAGATATAGATTGGGAAAGTAGTGCTTATGAAACTAGTGGGTATGCATTTAGCATGGGAAGTGCCACAAGGAGTTGCAGAAGTAAAGAAGCAACCCACAATTGTTGCTTTATCTAGCATAGAGGTAAGGTATAGAGGAGTAGCTATGGCTACATGTGAAAGGGTATGGCTGAAAAAGTTACTTGGTGATTTGGGATATCATGATGATGGATGAGTTGTCATACATTGTGACAAATGAGTAGTATTCAGTTGGCTAGTAATACGATTTATCATGCGAGGACCAAACACATAGAAGTCCATCAGGGAGAAGTTATTAGATGGTGGACAGGTTGACTTAACATATGTGAAGACAGAAGAGCAAGTTGCAAATCTCTACCAAATCACTTGGTAAAGAGAAGTATGAATACTTCAAAGACAAACTTGGAGCACAGGAGATGGACATGGTTAGCTTGAGGGGGAGTGTTGAGAATGCAAGCTCATCAGTAGCTCGTGGTGGATAGCATTAGATATGTGGATAGTAGTCTAGCAGTGTGTGGACAATAATGGTCGTGCTCAATTGGCCAAGTGTGTGTGGGAAGTAGTACTAGGTTATGTTATGTGTGAAATTATCACTTGTTGTAGAATGTGTTGATTTTGGTGAAGGAGAATGAAGCCTTTACAAATTGTTTCTTGGATGACCCTTGGATTTATTGTTTCATACATCTTCTCCATGATCTCAAAGCCTTTGCAAATTGTTTCTTTGGCTTAAAAAATTATTATGGATTTATGGTTACATACATTGTTCTTCTCTACTGTTGTAGACATGTAAAGATGTGACTATTACTTTGGCCTTAAAATTTTATTATTTGATGTCGAAAGTGGCCTAGATATTATTATACAAAATGGTATGGCTTGTAGAATACAACTATAATGATATGGCCTATAGAATATAACTATAAATGATATGGCTTGTAAAATACACATGTTTATGGTCATCACCAAAAAATGTTAGAGCCTTGGTGAAAAAACTTCCAATGATGGAATTTTTTTCACCAAAAAATGATGGTGACTTGGTGAAAAAGTTTCCAATGATGGAAGAGGCCAACATTATGGTTAGAGGCTAATGGTGCCATTGAAAATTTTATGGACCTATTACACAAGTTGAAGATTAAGATGTTCACGTTTTTATTACACATTTATTACAATAAAATTTAATCAACCATTTTCTTATGAAATCATCTTAGGACACACATACATAAGGGAAGCATGTTTGGTTCATGATGGCATACAAGCCAGATCCACTACAAAAAGCAAGACCAAACGTTAAGGTGAATCTTAGAATTCAGGAAGTACATCCCATGAGTTGGAGAACTACCTTTTTTATAGCAAAAGAATTAGCTATAATTGTCATAACCACTATTTGTAGAGCATGTTATAAGTCATTGTTTCAAAACCCCAAGTACACTTACAGAACTAGATGCATAGATTGGTCATCATCAATCATGGATATTCTTCCAAAGTAGATAGGTACATAATTTTCTATAACATATAAAACTATCTATATCCTAAGTGTAACAACCATGGTTGAGGAACCTGTGACCTCTGTTGAGGAAGAGAGTGTTGGAGGTGCCATTTATGCATGAGTTATGGTTGAATGAGTGGTCTCACCACATAGCCTTGGGTGCACCTGCTTGATTTTGCATATGCTAGAGTGGTTGTAGAGGGGGGGTTGGCACTATAAGAGGTAGAGTGCACATGGGTGTTACTTCATCTCCCTCATAAGATATTTTGGAGGAGTATAACAAGATGAGAGCCTAATGAAATACTATAGTGCTCATATTGTTTACCTTGGTGCACTTCTGGCTGGTGCAATCATGCATGGATGTATAGCTCTAGTGTTAATATTGATTCCATTATGGTCGTAGGGCTTGGGTGGTTGATCCTAATGGTGTCCCTTGCTTGAATGGAGGAAGGTGTTAGAGGTGTCATTAATATGTGTTGTGTTAAAGAGTTGGTTTTGTCATGTGGTCTTGGGTGCACCCACTTATATACATAGGGTTGGCACTATAAGAAGAGGTAGAGTGCACTTCGGCAATGCTAAAAAACAAATAGCATTCTAGTGTATTTGCACCGGCAATAATTAAGACAAATCGACTGAGATTTTAAGGAGCCCTTCTTCTAAGGAATTATTTTTCATATATAGTAGAGATTTTGGAAACAAAAATCGGATAGATTTAAGGGTTATCCTTATTTTGATTGGTTGAAAGTATGCTTTGTTCTAGCACTACACATGGGTATTCCTTCATCTCCCTTTTAGAGCCGTGCATTGGCCATTCTAGTTGCCTTGGTGCACTTCCTAGGTTTTTGTATCTAGCTAGAGGAACTGTGTGGAAAAATCCCTCCTATACCTGCAAGAAGACAAAAACGTAAGAAGAAGTGGGGGTACATTTTATGAGCATTGGCTCCAATATGCTGAAGCTATAGATGCACACGCTAACTTTTACTATGAACACTAGAAAAACAAGCTCCAACAAAGACCCCAATCAAATTTATGACCATTAAAAGAGACAACCCACCCATAACTATAAAAAAGGAAAAGCTTACGTGCAGCCATTGATATGGTAGCAATATGCGAATGTAGGCTAGTAATGGTTGGTGCATTTTTTTCCTCTTTAGGAGGTTTTTTTCCTTAAGCGTATGTACGCATTCTTATGAGTGTGTGTAGGTGACCTTATCATGCCACTTCAATTGTACTTCACTTATTCTCATTCATCAATCTACTTTGACTATTGTGCTTCAATCTATCTCTCCTTCCTTGTTACGTGTAAATCTATGTGTATGTTGTTGCTTTAATCTCCACTCCAATAATTGGTATTAGACTGGGTTTTCTTAGCTCTCACCCCTTGTCATCTTCTCCTAGAGTTGTTCTTTTAATTATCTCAGATTGAGCTATCCTCTTAGGTGGAGAAGGTATATCCTATAATGTGATGTTAACTAAGTTAACAAAGTTTTGGGCACATTTTGGGACTCATTTACATGCTATAAGGTTTCTACTCAAATTTTTTTAATTTAATTTTGGGTATTCGTACAAAAGCAGTGTCTATTGATGTGTATACAAGGCCATCTTTGACATTTCATCTTTGAGCTCATCTTCAATAGCATCATCAATATTTTCATTGATTTTTGCATTCCTCCTAAGCATGTTGGTGGCCAATCAGCCCGTTTGGCCACCGCCCAAAGTTCCCTTCAGTAACAAACTCACCATGGTTAAGACTTCTTATTTTGTAACAAACTTGTTTTACGGCTTCTTGTAAATAGGTAGTACCCGAATGGATGTAAGAAGCAAAAGGGGAACTCTCTAGGTTATGTTATGAGAGATAGGAGATCACTAGTAGATGTTGGATTGTTATACTTTTGAGAGTCTGAGCTAATATTCAAGAATGTCTTATGGGTCTCTCTCTTGTCCCTATTCAGTATTGCATAGTTCAATATACTCAATGTCAATTACATGCATGTCTGTGTGTTAACTCCTATCCAAAAACATGAAGGATCTAGGAACTAACTTGCACATAGTCATGATTAACTCCCCTAAGCACAAGCAGATTGGTAGCTCAATGCTTGGCGTTGGCTTGTCGCATTGGGCATATGTTACAGGTATATATTTTATCATATTTTTTTATGCTTAATAATTGTAAAAAAATATGCTTGATTTAATGTATGCAGGAATCAGCTTAATGGAATGTGTGAATGTGCACAAGGTTATTAAATGTGCAAATGCGCACAAGATTATTATATGTGCAAATGTGCACAAAGTTATTTCATGTGTAAAGGCCCATTAGCATTTATATTTGGGCAAAGGTTTTTATATGTACAAACCTTACGAGTTTTGATATGGTTAATAATATGTAAAGCAAAACTCAAAAGTGGGAAAAGCATGCCCAAATTGTAAGCACAACTATTGTTAGCTCCTTGGGCTATTTTTATGGAATAAAATTCTCTAAATACTTATGTCGTGGAAGTGGAGCTACACACATGAGGGGGAGATTGCACCCAATCTTGTCTTATGTGGTATCTTCTATCTATATCTCTTCTTATTACAAACATATTTCATGTTTACTTTTGTTCAATTTGTATTCAATTGAATGGTCATAATCTTTGTATTATTTGAGTTTTTTATTATTCTTCATCAAGTATTTTCTAGATCCCTTGTTAGCATAGTTGAGATAATCGTTGCTCTCTAGGAGCTGACTAGGTGGTCTGGAACCACTAAAAAAGAGTCGGCGCACTTATACATGCACCACATGCATAAACCTTCCTAGGTAGGATATTATTTTTGGTGGACATAAAAACTTTGAAAACTTCCACAACATTGATTGTTCCTTAGTGTATGCTTTGAATTTCGGCTCTTGTTCACTGCAGCTAAGGGTTGCCCCATTTTGTCCTAGGTTTCATACAAGAGTAGGATATGAATGGCTCTCATGTCGATTAATACAATGCAAGGTATGCAAATTCCTGAAATATCTACAAACATTTGTAGGTTCAATCTCTAGGTCCTCCTTCTCTATCAGGGTAAAGGGTAGCCATGTTTATTTGTAATGTCTGTTGCTTCATTTTTGTTTAGTTTTAGTCTCCCTTGCCTTGGCCTCCTCTTGAGCCTCTTTTTTTAGTTTTTAGTTTTTTTTTTGTGTTTCTTTTTATGATGTGTGAAATAGCATATCTAGAGTCAGAGGGCTGTTAAAAAATTTTAGTTTACTCCCATTGATGAAGCCTTCCATTTCTACTCCATCAATTGTCTCAAACACACCGACCCTCTTTGGGTCAACTCTATGACTTTAAATGGTCCTAGCCCTCGTAGTTTTATCTTTTTGCATTTATTTGACCCAACCTCATACATCAATACCAAAGATCCTCCTTCAAGCTCTTTCATCTTGAGGTTGTGGTCAAACCACCCCTTGTGTCTATATGTTTCCACCATCATACCATGCTTGGCTAACAATTGAGTTTCATCTAGCATTTCCAAGTCCAGCATTCTTTCAGCTTATGCATTCTCCATCCATCTTTATCTTACTACAACCCTTAAACTTGGCACTAGATATTCCATGAGCATCACTGCCTTTACTCCGTATGCTAGTTTAAAAGATGTTTTCTCGATTGACACTTTAAATGATGTTCAGTACACCCATAGGACTGCAGTTAGTTTATGCTCCTAGTCGCTTTGCCTACCTTCCACAATTTTAGTCATTATGAACTACAAAATTTTGTTGGTACTTTTTTCTTGACCATTAGCATGTGGGTAGTAGGGTGAATATTTATAGTGCACCACTAAGTGTGAGATCCCACTGTTCCCTCCGCGCACCGGATTCCCGATTGCTGGTAGCAGAAGCAACTCCCTCTTGCGCGGGGTAGGGTTTTCCACTCGAGGCCTCGCCCTCGAATGTCCGGGCACAAGACTAAGCTGGTGGCCATTCCGAAAACCGAAACCGAAAAATTTCCCATGCCCGAAAAACGGGGACGATTCCACCATTTTGATTTTCTTAACAAATTTTTCTAACGAGGTCAAGATACTGAATTATCCTTCACCTGAGTAAACCCGATAGAAGGAAAACTATCACTGACTTAACTTGAAGAAATCAACGCTTTTTTCCTAATTCAAGATTAGGCATAGTCGTTGATCTATTCATTTAAGAAGTCTTCAGGTTATTATTTAACTATTCGAGTTCTAAGCGTATTCCTATTGTTCAATTTCATTATTAAAACTCTACCAATTCCAGTCTAACCCCATCCGGGCGGCCCATGGGTTAGCCACCACCCTACCACTGGAATTAGTAGAACCAGACAAGTACTCACCCACCCATAATTGAATGTCTTTCTTAACTTTAGCTAGATACGCACACACTCCTCTTTAAAACTTGAACTTATAAAATGATCCATTGAACAAACAGTTATTGATTACAAATATCATAACTCAAAATTTCCATCCAGTTTCTTGTTTCTCAAAAACAGGTATCACTCTGGACTCTCTGTCGAGACCAGCTGGTCAGCAAACGAGATCCAGTAAACAGATTACAATAATTTTTTCGTCATCATACATATATATCTTCCACGACATACGCATGGGTGTCCTAAGCACCGCGAGCCCATACATCGCCTGGTTAGAACCCTCCAGGATCCTCCTTAGGTGTCCTGGCACTTCACTCAGGGACCGTTTCGTCGACCCTCGTCCATCGTAATAGAAGAACACCATTTTTCACCATACTGAGGCTGGTCAAGAATTGGGCAGGTTTTTTGCCGCGCGTGAGCCGTCCTTTGAACACTCCCCGCCGCCAGCTGTTGCAACCGAACTTCCCTAAGAAAAACACATATACCAAATGCTCCCTCCAGCATTCTGGAGTAAGACAGTCCTTTAAGAAAACAGGGTTTCTATGTAAGTTTTCAATTTTGATTTTCTTTTGAATACAATGAGTATATCTTAAATCCGTATCCAAGACTTCTAGATCGCAGGTCTGAATTCCAAACAGAATTCCTCGAATTCTGTAACCTTGATCCTCAGATCAAAATCAAAGGGTCTCAACTTAGTTTCAGATTCGGTGGGTGATTTAAGTATATTTTTCTTGAACTGGTCAGATCGTCTTTCCTTAAAACTGAGGAAGGAGTTTGGTCTTGGTCATAGCCTGATTCAGGATTTGAGTCTGGTAAGGTTCTTCCTGAACTATCTTTCTCAAAAGGGGTGATATTTCAATTACTATTTTTCTAAATTTCATTCATTGAATATTTGCTTAACTGATTTCTAAACTAATCACAAATTCCTATGAAGAATAAATTAATCATTTATCTGAAATTTCGACTTTAATAGTTTTTTCTGAGTTTTTTCATTACTATCCGAGTGAATATATATGAAACAATAGAATTTTTTTCTCTAACAGAGTATTTACTTATTCATTTATCAATTATTCATGGAAATTAAACATAGAATTAAAAAGAATCCTAATTTTGATAGAAAAATCATTTATGCATAAAATCGATTTTGATGAAAGTAACACTTTTATAATAAAAAAATTCTTTTATGCATCATTTTATGCATAAAAACAATTTTGATGAAAGTAACACTTTTATAATAAAAAAAATGTATGCATCATTTTATGCTTAAAATCAATTTTGATGAAAGTAACACTTTTATAATACAAAAATTCTTTTACGCATCACTTTATGCATAAAAATCAATATTGGTGAAAGTAACACTTTTATAATCATAAAAATTCTTTTATGCATCACTTTATGCATAAAAATCAATATTAGTGAAAGTAACACTTTTATAATAATAAAAATTCTTTTATGCATAAAAATCAATATTGGTGAAAGTAACACTTTTATAATAAAAAATTTTCTTTTATGCATCACTTTATGCATAAAAATCAATATTGGTGAAAGTAACACTTTTATAATAAAAAAAAGTTTATGCATAAAAATCAATTTTGATGAAAGTAACACTTTTATAATTAAAAAAAATTCTTTTATGCATCACTTTATGTATAAAAATCAATATTGATGAAAGTAACACTTTTATAATTAAAAATTTCTTTTATGCATCACTTTATGCATAAAAATCAATATTGATGAAAGTAACACTTTTATAATAATAAAAAAATTCTTTTATACATCTTTCCATGCATAGAAATTAAATCTAATGAAAATAACACTTTATAATAAAAATATTTTCCATATGCATCTTTCTATGCATAGAATTTAAATCTAATGAAAATAACACTTTTATAATAAAAAAATATTTCCCATATACATCTTTCTATGCATAGAATTTAAATCTAATGAAAATAACACTTTTATAATAAAAATATTTTTCATATGCATCTTTCTATGCATAGAATTTAATTCTAATCAAAGTAACACTTTTATAATAAAAATATTTTCAATATGCATCTTTCTATGCATAGAATGAAAATAATACTTTTAGAATACACAAACGGAGGGGATTACTCTTTTCGAATAACATAAAGATAAAACTTATTTTCATAAAATTTTAAAAAAAAATCCATAGCCTCCTTTGTATGGCTGACTATTTCTCAATTTTTACATTCTAAATCTACTTACCCCAAGAAGAATTAAAACACTCTAATCTAATCAATTTTCACTTCTAAAGAGCAATCAATAGGAAAAGTAGGGGAAGCCTTTCCATCAAGGCATAATATCCAATTTCAAATTCACAGAAGCAAGAAATCAAAAAACCATAGAATAGAATTTAAAAAAAGTAAAATTTCTAACTTACATGGAGTTTTGTGAGCTTTCCTTTGGCTTGAGGGATTGAGGGTTCTACTCTTGCTTGGATCAAGAGTGGCCACCAGTTCTTTGTAGAGGAAATAGTCAAAAACAAGTGAATTATCAATGAATTCAATGTTTTTGGCTCTGGGGAGGAGTAGAGTAATAGTGCATAAAATACTATTAAGCTTCTACAAAGGGGGAGGCTTCTATTTATAGAAAAAAATGGGCCTCTAACCAACCAAACTGATTCTAGAATTTTCGAGATCATTTTGGTCAATTTTTGACCATTTTTGGTCAGTTTAGGTCACTTTTTGAATCCAGTTTTCAATTAGGAGAGAGGAGAGATGAAATATCTAATTTTATTGATTTAAAATTGAAAGCAATGATGAGAAAAAGGTGCCTACTTCATGAGGAGGAATCCCTATCCTGAGGTGTCAAAAATCAGTTTTTTAACTATTTTCCTTGGTCCTTAGTCCGCTCTTCATCTTATGTGAACATTAACTCATTTTTGGAAGGTTTTTCTTTTTTTTTTAAATTTATCTCTTCCCTACATTTAGATTAATCTTATTGGTCCATAGAAACCTTAATCTAAAATTTTTAGAAAATTTGGACCCTTAGGCTAAGGCCCTTTGAACAGATTATAATTTATTTCTAATGCACCTTTTGAAATTCTTTTTAAACTTCTGTTTCGGGGGAATTTATTTTAATAAGAAGAAATATTTTTTCATCCAAAAATATCTAAAAACTGAATAATCTCTCTCTAGAATATTTTCTCTCTCTAAACCAAAATAGGTAGAAACAAGATCTTTTATTATTCTGAAGAGGAGATTAATTACACGGGAAGATACTGGACATCTTGAGGGCTGGGGAGGAATCTTACATTCTCTCCCACTTGAAAACGCAAGATGTTCTCATCTCGTAAACTGAGGGTAATCCTACAACAGTTCGGCTTGTTTCTCCCAGGTGGCATCTTCACAAGGATAGAACTTCCATTTGACCAATAATTCTCTCAGAATTCTGTTCCTGAGAACCTTCTCTCGAACTTGAAGGATTTCTTCAGGTTGGAGTTCCATCTGCCCTTGGGTTGAAGAAGTTAAGATTTCATCATCAAGCACATGATTCGGGCTTGGCACATACTTTTTAAGTAGCCTGACATGAAATACATTATTTACTTTGAGATGAGGAGGCAGAAAAAGCTCGTAGGCTAAGTCACCTACTTTCTTTGTAATCAGATATGGCCTACAATACCTGGGGGATAACTTCTTGTACTTCCCAAGAGATAGAGAACTTCTTTTGGGGCGTACTCGAATGAAGACTATATCTGCTTCTTCAAATTTTCTATCTGTGCTCTTCTTATCTGCATATTGCTTCTGTCTATCCTGGTGGGTAGCTTTTATATCTTTCCGAATTGACTGCATCTGCTGCTCCATGTCGTCAAGCATCTGTCTGGATATCTCGACCCTAGTCAATGGGTCGGACCAAGTTAATGGAGTTGAGCAATCTTGTCCATACAGAGCTTTGAAAAGGCTCATCCCGATACTTCGGTGATAAGAAGCATTGTAAGCGAACTCGACTAGGTGCACATAGCTTAGCCACTTCTTGGGTTCCCTGTCACCATAGCATGACCGAAGTATATCTTCGATTACTTGGATTACCCTTTCTGTTTGACCGTCGGTCTCGGGGTGGTAAGCTGTGCTGAGATCCAAGAAAGTTCCTACTGCTTCGAAAAATGCAGTCCAGAATCTTGACATGAACTTGGCATCTCGATCACTTACTATTTGCCTGGGTAGGCCATGCAATCTGAAGATTTTCTTGAGGAACACTCTGGCCACATCCGCTGCAGTGTAGGTTTCTTTTACTGGAATCAGATAGGCAACTTTGGTTAGTCTATCAACTACCACGAAGATGGAGTTGTAACCTGATTGCACTAAAGCTAAAGGTAATCCAATAATAAAATCCATACTGATACATTCCCACTTCATCTGGGGGATGGCTAATGGATATAACTTCCTAGGCATTTTTACTCTCTCGGCTTTGACTTTCTGACATGTCAGCCATTGACGTACAAGATTAAGTACATCCTTTTTTAGACCAGGCCAAAAAAAACTTTTCTTTACAGACATGTAGGTCTTGATGAAACCTGGATGTCCTGCAATAAGGCTGTCACTCATGGGCTTCATTTAGACTTTGACCCTTAGTCCCCTCATCATTGGGAATGCATAGCCTGCGATTATAATACATAATTCCATCATCCAGGCTGTACCCTTGAACTCGGTTCGATAGTACCTCCTGAGGAGTTTTGCTTTCCTGCATAAGTAGGGTAGCAATAGGGCCAAAGAATCTATCCTACATGATCTTCTCTCTTGCCTCATTAATCAATAGATTTGACACCACTGTAATTGTAAGCAAGGAGGCTTTTCTACTGAGGGCATCTGCTACCACATTTTCTTTGCCTGGGCGGTACTTGATTTCAAAATCAAATTTCTGCAAGGTCTGTATCCACCTTCTTTGGTGCATGTTGAGATCCTTCTGAGTGAAGATCCACTTTAAGCTCTGATGATCTGTCATCAAAGTGGATCTTTGACCCAGTAGGTAATGTCTCCACAACTTCAGGGCATAGACTACTGAAAGTAGTTCCAGGTCGTGGACAGCATAATTCCTCTCATGCGTTCTGAGTTTTCGGGATTCATAGGCCACTGCATGACCTTCCTGCAACATGAGTGCACCTCCCAGGGCAAAACCACTGGCATCAGTTATTACTACCTCAAAGGGTAGGGAAAAATCTAGCAACTTCAGAACGGGATTGGTTACCAAGGCGGTTTTCAGCTTATCAAAAGCACTCTGGCACTGGCAGACCATTGAAACGGGGTAATATTCTTGAGAAGATTAGTCAGGGGGGAAGCTATTAGAGCATACTTTGGTATAAAAATTCTATACCAACCAGTCAATCCCAAGAATCCCCTGACTTCTTTCACTATATTTGGTTCAGGCCACAATCTATGACTGCTTGGACTTTTGTGAAATCTGGAGAAATTCCATCTTTAGATACCAAAAAGCCCAAGTATTCAACATGGTCGGCAGAGAAAGTACATTTGCTCTTTTTTGCAAAGAGTTGGTGATTCCTTAGAATCTCAAGAACTTTTCGGACATGAGCTTCATGGTCAGCTACATTCTTTGAGTAAATCAGAATATCATCAAAGAAAACAAGAACAAAATCATCCAAGTATTCCCTGAGGATGTCTTGCATTAGGCGATTGAATGTAGCTGGGGCATTTGTCAATCCAAATGGCATGACAGTGAATTCATAATGCCTATAGCGAGTATTGATGGCTATCTTCAGGATATCTTGATCATTAATCCTGATCTGGTAATACCCTAATTTGAGATCTATCTTTGTGAAGATCTGGGCTCCATTTAGCCTGTCCAAAAGCTTATCAATTCTAGGGATAGGATATTTATTCTTAACTATCTGGTTGAGACCTTTGTAATCCACACAGAGTCTTAACGTTCCATCCTTCTTTTTCTGAAAGAGAACTGGCGCTCCCCAAGGTGAAACACTGGGTCTTACAAACCCTTGTTCTAACAGCTATCTAAGCTGTTCCTTGAGTTTGATGGCTTCAGGAACTGGCATTTTGTACGTGCGCTGGGCTACTGGCTGAGCTCTGGGGGTCAATTATCACATGATCTACTTCCTGAATTGGAGGCATCTCTGTTAGCTCTACTGGGAATAAATCATCATATTCACTTAACCATTCAGGTTCTTTAGCTTTTAACTTTGTGTCTACTGGATTCATTTTGACAACATAAATGAGTTGCTTCTTTCTAAGTCCTTTCAGTAATCTAGAAGCTTTTACTAACTGCAGATCTGGGGATCCGAAAATTCTAGTTCCTTGAACTTTGTTCCCGTGAAGGTCATGGAAGGAAATGGTTCCATTTTGACAGTGTATGTCAGCTTGACTTTTGTGGAGCCAATCCATTCCAAGGATTCTGTCGGAAACTCCCAAAGGAAAGACTCTGAACTGGCAGTCAGTTACATTCCCATCTAGATTGAACTGAATACGATCTGTCTCAAGGCGAGTGAAAAGAATCTTCCCACTCGCCAATTCAACTTGCATAGGTTTCCCTAATTTCTGTTCTAAGACTAGCTTACGCAAGCATCCTAGGAAAATAAATGAATGAGTACTGCCTGAATCAATCAAAAGTTTGAATGACTTACCCTTATACTCAACTGGAGTATGGATGACTAAGAATTGACGATTTGGCCCTTGGTTTTCAATTGCGGCATAATTCTGGCCTCTTTTCTCTTCCACTACTTCTGCTATTGTAACCGCTCTAGCTGCTTCTGCAGAGACTGGGAAGGCAGAACTCTTTCTCTCTGGTTACCCCAGTTTTGGGAAGGAGTTCTGAGATTACTCTGTACAAAGGCAGATGGTTGAGCTGCATTCATCCTGGGATTGCCCTGATTTTGACGAGATGGACCCTGATTTGACTGATAGGAAGGAGCTGGTCTCTGCATTCTGGGTCCTTAACTTCCCTGTCCTCTTGACATGGCAAGAGTCGGGCAGTCTTAAGCTGGTGACCAAAACCCTGACATCCAAAACACCGGTTCTCACTTCTGAGCTCATCCCTTTGAATCCTTGAAATAGGTGGGACTCCTGAGAAAGTGTTCTGTGGGAAGGGTCTTCCTTCACTTTTGAATCTCCCAGTATCTTGATTCTGATTTAGACCTTGCTGCCTCTTTGGGGGAGGAAAGTTTGAAGTACTTCCCGAAATTTGAAATCTTTTAAAGTTAGAGGGTGCAGGCTTCGGTGGAATCTTAACAACAAAGGCTGTGGCAAAGTCCTTTGCCATTCTTATAGCTTCGACCATTGAGATAAGTTTGGCATTCTTCACTAAGGTGTCCAATGGCTCGTTCATTCATTCCTCGAATGAATCTGGCCATCAACTGCTCTTCATCCAATTGTGGGAAATATTTGAGGAGAAGGGCAAAGGCCTAATGGTACTCTTCAATTGTCCGGCTATCCTGCTTTAGTTCTAAAAACTCATTCATTTTGGTTTCAAGGAAGCCCGGAGGACAGAACCTTTTCCTGAGGTATGCTTTAAGATCTGACCAGGTCTGGGTATTTTTGTCGAGACGGTTTGTCTCGCAATGGTCCTTCCATGCGACCCTGGCCGTTTCCACAATCTTTAATCTGGCGAGAGCCATCTTGCTTCTCTCGTTATAGCCAGTTACATCAAAATATTCTTCCATTGCCTCAATCTACTTTTCCATTACTTCACCTAACTGCTCCCCTTCACCCTTGAAGGGACCAGGTTGGGATCTATGCAGGGCTTTACGAACATCCGGATCTAACTCTTTCTCATCATCAGTTAGAGGATCCGGTTGCCTTGCACGGGCCGCACGCCTCATGATTCTAACAAAACGAGATTTTTGTCAACTTAACTTTGACAACAGATTTATGATTATTTAATTTTTGTGATTTATTGTTTAAACAGATAATTATTTCATCATACTTCTTGAAACAAGATTCACTCTGGTAATTTTATCAACCATATTCACAATCATGAAAATAATTTAAATTTTTTTTACAAAACATCGTTTATTATCAAAAGTTTGAGATATATACATAGAGCATCACGGCTCCAAAGTCACTACCTCAATCGCGTACGCATATAGAAGAAAAACTGCAAAGAAGACATGCCATGATAAACACGATTCATCACTGAAAGAGGTGCTATAATTCTACTTCTAGGGATAAAGCAACTAAGAAGCCTAAAAACTCGGCAAGAAATTCTAAAATTCCTAGGTGAATGATTAAAGAGTTATACATAATGAACAACCCCTAGCCTTATCAAGATCATGGCTAAGGAAATATTTTGCCTGAGTCCCTGACGCTGATTGGTATTGATATTAATACATCTTCCTCCAGAGAACCACATATACCGACGCCTCTCTATAAGATCAGGGAAGTATAGATCCGCAAAGTGACGGGCAAGCCTCACTCTGACGACGCTGATTGGTATTGATATTAATACATCTTCCTCCAAAGAACCACATATACCGACGTCGCTCTATAGGATCAAGAAAGTATAGATCCGCAAAGTGATGGGCAAGCCTCACTCTGCTTACACGGGTTGTAGCGGAGTTGACGAGATGTTCAAAGACAAAGGCGATCATATCTTGACCCTGGGAAAGTCCAGGAATGCTAGACAGATTTGGGGTATCCATCTAAAAATCTAATTCAATTTATGAGTTTTCAATTTATGAATTCATTTAAAACATAATCTTAGCAAGTGAAAATATATTTTTTTCACAGATTTACTTTAGAATTTTAGGCAATTTCTACTGTTGTTTCATAAGTTTACAACAGCGCTCTGATACCAGCTGCGAGATCCCACTGTCCCCTCCGCGCACCGGATTCCCAATTGCTGGCAACAAGGAGCTCCCTCTTGCGCGAGGCAGGGTTTCCCACTCGAGGCCTCGCCCTCAAATGTCTGGGTACGAGACTATGCTGGTGGCATTCCGAAAATCGAAACCGAAAAATTTTCCATGCCCGAAAAACGGGGACGATTCCACCATTTTGATTTTCTTAATGAATTTTTCTAATGAGGTCAAGATACTGAATTATCCTTCCCTTGAGTAAACCTAATAGAAGGAAAACTAATCAACACTTTTTTACTAATTCAAGATCAAGCACAGCCGTTGATCTATTCATTTAAGAAGTCTTCAGGTTATTATTTAACTATTCGAGTTCTAAGCGTATTCTTATTATTCAATTTCATTATTAAAACTCTACTAATTCCAGTTTCCTAACCCCATCCGGCCCATGGGTTAGCCAACCAGACAAGTACTCACCCACCCATAATTGAATGCCTTTCTTAACTTTAGCTAGATACGCACACACTCCTCTTTAAAACTTGAACTTATAAAATGATCCATTGAACAAACAGTTATTGATTATAGATATCATAACTCAAAATTTTCATCCAGTTCCTTGTTTCTCAAAAACAGGTACCACTCTGGACTCTCCGTCGAGACCAGCTCGTAAGCAAACGAGATCCAGTAACACATTACAATAATTTTTTCTTCATCATATATATATATCTTCCACGACATACGCATGGGTGTCCTAAGCACCACGAGCCCGTGCATCGCCTGGTCAGAACCCTCCAGGATCCTCCTTAGGTGTCCTGGCACTTCACTCAGGGACCGCTTCGTCGACCCTCACCCATCATACCGCCCTGTTGCAACCGAACTTCCCTTAGAAAAACACATATACTAAATGCTCCCTCCAGCATTCTGGCGTAAGACAGTCCTTTAAGAAAACAGGGTTTCTATGCAAGTTTTCAATTTTGATTTTCTTTTGAATACAATGAGTATATCGTAAATCCGTATCCAAGACTTCTAGATCGCAGGTCTGAATTTCAAACAGAATTCCTTGAATTCTATAACCTTGATCCTCATATCAAAATCAAAGAGTGTCAACTTAGTTTCAGATTCGGTGGGTGATTTGAGTATATTTTTCTTGAAACTGGTCAGATCGTCTTTCCTTGAAACTGACGAAGGAGTTTGGTCTTGGTCATAGCCTGATTCAGGATTTGAGTCTAGTAAGGTTCTTCCTGAACTATCTTTCTCAAAAGGGGGGTGATATTTTAATTATTATTTTTTTGAATTTCATTCATTGAATATTTGCTTAACTGATTTCTAAACTAATCATGAATTCCTATGAAGAATAAATTAATCATTTATCTGAAATTCCGACTTTGATAGTTTTTTTTGAGTTTTTTCAGTAATATCCGAGTGAATATGAAACGATAGAATTTTTTTCTCTAACAGAGTATTTACTTATTCATTTATCAATTATTCATGAAAATTAAACATAGAATTGAAAAGAACCCTAATTTTGATATAAAAATCATTTATGCATCAATTTATGCATAAAATCAATTTTGATCAAAGTAACACTTTTATAATAAAAAAATTCTTTTATGCATCATTTTATGCTTAAAATAAATTTTAATGAAAGAAACACTTTTATAATTAAAAAAATCTTTTATGCATAAAAATCAATATTGGTGAAAGTAACACTTTTATAATAAAAAAATTCTTTTATGCATCACTTTATGCATAAAAATCAATATTGGTGAAAGTAACACTTTTATAATTAAAAAAATCTTTTATGCATCACCTTATGCATAAAAATCAATTTTGATAAAAGTAACACTTTTTTAATTAAAAAATTTCTTTTATGCATCATCAATTTAGAATAAAAATCAATTTTGATGAAAGTAACACTTTTATAATTAAAAAAAAATTTATGCATAAAAATCAATATTGATGAAAGTAACACTTTTATAATAAAAAAACTTCTTTTATGCATCACTGCATAAAAATCAATATTGATGAAAGTAACACTTTTATAATAATAATGAAAATCTTTTATGCATCTTTCCATGCATAGAAATTAAATCTAATGAAAATAACACTTTTATAATGAAAATATTTTCCATGGGCATCTTTCTATGCATAGAATTTAAATCTAATGAAAATAACACTTTTATAATAAAAATATTTCCCATATGCATCTTTCTATATGTATAGAATTTAAATCTAATGAAAATAACACTTTTATAATAAAAATATTTTTCATATGCATCTTTCTATGCATAGAATTTAAATCTAATGAAAGTAACACTTTTATAATAAAAATATTTTCCATATGCATCTTTCTATGCATAGAATTTAAATCTAATGAAAGTAACACTTTTATAATAAGAATATTTTCAATATGCATCTTTTTATGCATAGAATGAAAATAACACTTTTAGAATACACAAACGGAGGGGATTACTCTTTTTGAATAACATAAAGATAAAACTTATTTTCATAAAATTTAAGAAAATTTTGCTATAACCTCCTTTGTATGGCTGACCATTTCTCAATTTTTACATTCTAAATCTACTTAGAATTATCCCAAGATGAATTAAAACACTCTAATCTAATCAATTTTCACTTGTAAAGAGCAATCAATAGGAAAAGTTTAACTCAATTTGTTTGTTTCTCATTTTAGGATAAAGAAAGGCTAAAATTCTTAATGAAGAGAAGGGGGAAGCCTTTCCATCAAGGCATAACATCCAATTTCAAATTAACAGAAGCAAGAAATCAGAAAACCATAGAATAGAATTTAAAAAAAGTAGAATTTCTAACTTACATAGAGTTTTGTGAGCTTTCCTTTGGCTTGAGGGATTGAGGGTTCTACTCTTGCTTGGATCAAGAGTGGCCACCAATTCTTTGTAGAGGAAATAGTCAAAAACAAGTGAATTATCAATGAATTCAATGTTTTTGGCGGCTCTCGGGAGGAGTAGAGTAGCAGTGCATAAAACACTATTAAGCTTCTACAAAGGGAGAGGCTTCTATTTATAAGAAAAAATGAGCCTCTAACCAAGCAAACTGATTCTAGAATTTTTCAGATCAGTTTGGTTAATTTTTGACCATTTTTGGGTCAGTTTAGTTCACTTTTTGGATCCAATTTTGAATTAGGACAGAGGAGAGATGAAATATCTAATTTTATTGATTTAAAATCGAAAAGCAATGATGAGAAAAAGACGCCTACTTCATGAGGGGGAATCCCTATCCTGAGGTGTGAAAAATCAATTTTTTATTTATTTTCCTTAGTCCTTAGTCCACTCTTCATCTTAATATGTGAACATTAACTCATTTTTAGGAGGTTTTTCTTTTATTTTTCTCTTCCCTACATTTGGATTAATCTTATTGGTCCATAGGAACCTTAATCTAAAATTTTCAAAAAATCTGGACCCTTAGGCTAAGGCCTTTTGAACATATTATAATTTATTTCTAATGCACCTTCTGAAATTCTTTTTGAACTTCTGTTTCAGAAAAATTTATTTTAATAAGAAGAGATATTTTTCCATCCAAAAATATCTAAAAACTGAATAATCTCTCTCTAAAATATTTTCTCTCTCTAAGCCAAAATAGGTAGAAACAAGATCTTTTATTATTCTGAAGAGGGGATTGATTACAGGGAAAGATACTGGACATCTTGAGGGCTGGGGAGGAATCTTACACTAAGAAACCTATCAGAAGGTGTTTGACCACTTTGTAACCCCTTATCGCTTGACCAACTCTAATGGGCACACCCGAATCTTGAAATCACATGCTCATATAAAATTTAGTTGTTCGCATATGTAGGTGGGCCTCTGCCCATTTGGTGAAATAATCGCTGATAACTACAATGACATAACGACCTTGACTCTACTGAGCTACCGGGTTGATGGACCTAACAAAATCTATCTCACTTTTTAAATGATTATTGCAGAATTACCAGGAGGCATTATGTCCTTCTCTTGAGGCACATTGAAGCACTGAAATTCATCACACCTCTTCATGGATTCCATAGAATCTCCAAACATATTTGTCCACCATAAACCAGCTTGCAGAATCTTGCGAGCTATCACTTTGCCAGCAAAATGTGTTCCCTCAATTTTGCAATGTGCTTCCTCTAGAATAGAGGGGAATTTGTCTTCCCTTACATAGCCCCTTAGCACATGATCTTTACCTAGTTTATATATTTTCTTGGCTATTAATTGATAACTTAATATGTTGTCTTGCATCCTAACCTTATTTAGGGCCTTATTGGTTGGGAATCTATAAGTTACTCAAAATCTTCTTCGCTCCATTCGGGCACCAAGTCGATTTTGAACAAAGCTACATCTGGTAATTCATCATCAACTCCTATGGTAGGTTCTCCGTTGGGGATCCTTGACATATAATCTGCCAATACATGTTGTTTCCCTTTCCTGACTATGAGTAAAATAAAATTCTATCAGTAGCCTATGGTAGATATATAATAAGCCCAGAAAGTAAATCCAAGGACTCCGGTACTGATCATGGCATACATGTTGTTTCCCTTTCCTGACTATGAGTAAAATAAAATTCTATCAGTAGCCTATGGTAGATATATAATAAGCCCAGAAAGTAAATCCAAGGACTCCGGTACTGATCATGGCATACATCGCGCCTGAATAACTTAAGACAAGTTTTCTCGAGAGAGTGGAGACGATATAACTAATGATACCAAGTCCCGAAGGAATAGAAGTATGAACCTCTAGATAACAAAGGAACCAAAAAATAAAAACCATCTCGTCATTCACCCAGTTGTGTATGGTTTATTGATAAGGTATCACAAGGCTTGGTGATCTAGAAAGAACACAAATTTATTGGCAATCAATTGCATAAACTATTGTTAATCCTTCCTGCTCTCTGTAGTGGTGTAGTTCATTTCCGCCTCGTTTAATTCCCACCCCTTCCTTTTTGCATTGAATCCCCTGTCAAACATCAAGAAAAAGACACCCAAGTTGTAGTCTAATTTGAGTTTGCTCGGTTGCACCAATACACAACAATCACAAAGTTGGAGGCATTAATGTGGTCATGAAAAATCAAGTCCCAATTATTTGGCCTCAAAATAGGGGCACTTGCCAAAGCCTTTGTCAATTCACCGTAGGCCTGCTAACACTCCTCAATCCATTTGAAGATTACGAGTAATCTATATAGTGGATGCACTACATCAATGTAAAATACGATGAATCTATAATAATGACCTACGTGATCCATAAATCTTTGCTCTCCTTTATAGCAATAGTTCAAGAATTAGTTTCACTATAATTTGTGAAATTTTTATTTTTTATATTTGTGACCCAATATAACACCATGCTTTATCCAAAATTGATACTTCTCAAGGATATGCAATATAGGCGGCACCTCTAAAAATAGATGCACCTCCTAATGCCTTATTCAATGCATCATAAGCCTATAGACACTCCTCAGTCCATTCGAAGATTACGAGTAATCTAAATAGTGGATGCAATATATCATTGTAAAATATGATGAATCTATAATAATAACCTACATGATCCATAAATCTTTGCACTCCTTTATGTTAAATTTGCAGCAATGTGATGAGCTATGGTGGATCAAATGCTAGAATCAATATCATTTACAAAGAGATTAGATGATAATTAAGATGTGATTAGTGAGCAATTAACTGATAGCTTAATGTAGGCATGGGTAATCAAAAACCAGCAAATTCTCATTAGGCCAATGCCTCAATTTATATAGTTTACATCCAAGCATCTAATCCCACTGAGTCCTCCTTGATTCACTCCACCTCTTTTGCTTGTTTCTCTCCACCTCTTCCTAGAATATCTCCACACCTCCTAAATCTTCTCATGCTACCCTTTATTCTCTCCCAGTAAATACTTCTCACCTTTTCACAGGTTCTCTCACATTTACAGATTCTCTTTTACAATCTCTTGCTAAGGGCTTGTTCCCACACACACCCTATTCACATGTATATTTCAACGCCTCCCCTCAAGTGAATACTCCTAGCACACCTGGATCCTATACCAAGTTTCCCTCTTACTTGATAGTCCACGACCAGTGCCTCAAGTCCCTAAACTCATAGTCCTTGACACTCTCTCTCTCTCTCTCTCTCTGTGTCCAAGGCTAAAAGTGCCTACGACCTTGACTAAAGTGCACACACATACATCTACCACATGGCCTACATCATCGGTGGCTCAGAGGTGGTTTTACTCTATTGGGACAGGTTACATTGGGTTGTGGGTTTTCTCTCTCTCTCTCTCTCTCTCTCTCTCTCTCTCTCTCTCTCTCAGAGATTTTCACATGGCTCCTCACTTCTTAGAACCTCACATCTTCTCTTGTCTTCAGTCTTCTTGTCGTGGCAGCTTCTCTTTACGCGTCCATGTCTTCCTTCAATGCTTCGTCTAGCTCTTCTTCTCAGTGTTGATCTTCCTCTTGAAAAGAGATGTTCTTCTTCTTTCATGGACTGGGGCCATGAGCTTGACCGTCAGTTCTTGCTCCATGTAAGCAACATGTTTTAATGTATTGTTGATAGTTCTTTTGGGCTTTTGATGTTTATCTTGTGTCATTATGCAATGCAAACCCAAATCTATGCGAGAGGTCTTGCCTCTTGCCTTATTCTGACAATGGTAGTGTCTAATCCCATTTTTACAATGATGTAATGTGCCCAATACATAATGCATATAGCATTCATTCTTATGCACATTCCCAAATCCAACTCTGGTTGTGAATAACTTGAATTTGTGTGTGGGTTAAATGCAAGATGATGATTACCACAAATTTATCAGCATAATTTTATCAAAAATTATATTAAACCAAGGGTAACAAATCTGTACGGAATGGTTGGAGTGTCAAACCATCTCCGAATTGTAATCTGAAGTTATAGGGATCTGTATCAGATACCTAATGGTTAATTTGAACCCTCAATTGTACCAAAAAATAGTCATTAGTACTGATTAATCATTGATTAGTAAATTAATCCTCTATTTTGTGTGAAGCTCATGGTGAAGATAACATTAAGCTAATCAAAATGGATTAAGATTAATCACAAGATTAAGATTAATGATCACATGGAATTAGGATTAACAACAACATAATGATAGCATAATTGCAATGTGAGAGAGATAATGAGAGTGTTATATTCTTCCAGTAGATGTAAGCCTCTTACATAGGCTTGATGAGTACAAGAGATTAGTAATGAGAATAGTCCATAATTGCAATGTGAGAGAGATAATGAGTGTTATATTCTTCTAAGTAGATGTGAGCCTCTTACATAGGCGTGATGAGTACAAGAGATTAGTAATGAGAATAGTCCATAATCTCCCCTAGAAACTCTCAACCTTTCCTCTGTTTCTGTTTCCAACTACGAAATCTTAGCAAGTGCTTCCTTGCCATTTCTGATAAAAACCTCTCTACTCTAATTGACTATAAAGTTTCTTAATCATCTGTGCGCTCAAACTCCCGATCTCCCCTTTTAACATTTTCTTTTCACCATTCTCTACTATGCAATCACATTCTTCTTCTCTAATTACATTAACCTTTCATTTATCCATTTCCTTTTTTGATAAGGTTCTCTTAAACCCAAGGGTTTTGACTCTTGTACTTTCACTATTCCCACCACAACTACCAAAAGGACTGTTAACACCTCTTATATACACTAACACTTTCTTTTTGCACCAAGTGCACCTTAACCACATAATCAAGTGCTAGACCCAAATGTCATACCATATGGTGGTACATGCTACAAATGTGGATTTGAGCATGTTTATAAGGATTTTCCCAATAGGGTGACAACCACCCCAATGGTGGCAAAGCCTCCCACATAGATTTGGGTTTGCATTGCATAATGACACAAGATAAACATCAAAAGCCCAAAAGAACTGTCAACAAAAAATTTAAACATGTTGCTCACATAGAGCAAGAAGAACTGAGACGGACAAGCTCATGGCCCTAGCCATGAAAGAAGAAGAACATCTCTTTCCAAGAGGAAGATCCACACCAAGAAGAAAAGCTAGAGGAAGCATTGAGAAGGAAGACATGGACACGAGAAGAGAAGCTACCACAACAAGAAGACTGAAAGAAGAGAAAGACATGGACGCGTGAAGAGAAGCTACCACGACAAGAAGACTAAAGACAAGAGAAGATGTGAGGCTCCAAAGAGTGAGGAGCCATGTGAAAATCTCAAAGAGAGAGAGAGAGAGAGAGAGAGAGAGAGACCCCACAACCCAATGTAACCTGCCCCAACAGAGTAAAACCACCTCTGAGCCACCGATGATGTAGGCGTAGATGTATGTGTGAGCACTTTAGTCAAGGTCGCGGGCACTTGTAGTAGCCTTGGACACATAGAGAGAGAGAGTGTCAAGGACTATGAGTTTAGGGACTTGAGGCACTGGTCACGGACTATCAAGTAAGAGAGAAACTTGGTATAGGGTCCACGTGTGCTAAGATTGTTCACTGAGGGGAGGTGTGCTAGGCACTGGTCGCGGACTATCAAGTAAAAGGAAAACTTGGTATAGGGTCCAGGTGTGCTAGAAGTATTCACTTGAGAGGAGGTGTTGAAATATACAAGTGAATAGGGTGTGTGCGAGAACAAGCCCTTGGTAAGAGGCTGTAAAAGAGAATCTGTAAATGTGAAAGAACTTGTGAAAAGGTGAGAAGAATCTACTGGGAGAGAATAAAGGGTAGCATGAGAAGATTTAAGAAGTGTGGAGATATTCTGGGAGAGGTGGAGAGAATCAAGAAAAGAGGTGGAGTGAATCAAAGAGAAATCAGTGGGATTAGATGCTTGGATATAAACTCTATAAATTGAGACATTGGCCTAATGAGAATTTACTGGTTTTTGATTATCCATGCCTACATTAAGCTATTAGCTAATCACATCTTAATTATCATCTAATCACTTTGTTAATGATGTTGATTCTAGCATTTGATCCACCATAGCTCATCACATTGCTGTAATTTTAACAGCTTTGGCCCTATTTCTAAGGTCATTGACTATGAGAATCAGAGATGCCTAGCTCTATTCATCAGAGGAGAGACTTTCACTTTCAGAGATAGGAGACTTAGACAGATGCAGGGCCACCAAACTCACGATGCGCGAGAGACCCAGGAGCCAGACAGCCCACCAGACCACACTGAGACTCACAGGGAGGACCCAACATAGTTGCGCAAAGACCACTGTTGTACCCACGAGGATGCACATATGAGATGATTGAGCAGAGACGCATAGAGCACCTACATAGAGGCCACTATAGGAGACTGGTCTCACGATGCCAAAGGACATTACAGGCATTTAGACAAAGCCACCTCGGGGGGACCCTCCATTGTCGCCTACGGATCGCAGGCTCTCGAGGGACCAGATTATCCACTTGATCCTAAAAGGAGAGGTGGAGGGGCATGACTTCTTATACTATTATGGTGCACCTGATGAGGGGGCCCAGCCCTCATGAGTACCTATATGGCATGACATGCTTCTCATGATGTACACTTATAGCATGCTACATAGCTTTTTGATTTTCATTTCAGTTTCAGTTCTAGTTTCACACATTTCAGTTTCATTATGCTTTCCGATGAGGCTCCCGAGTGCATCGACTTATGTATTCATGTATGTTCGACATGTGTCTCATGGACCCGTTATGGTCCTTCAAAGATAATAATAAAATTTTATTTCATTTCTCTCTCTCTCTCTCTCTCTCTCTCTCTCTCTCTCTCTCTCTCTCTCTCTCTCTCTCTCTCTCTCTCTCTCTCTCTCTCTCTATTTGCTCCCCTCCGATTTATAAAGCTTCCTTCTATATTGACAACAAGGGAGGCAAGGTTGAGGACCCTAGCTCTCCACAAGAGAGCCTTGCTCTAATATTAGTGGTTAGAGGAGAAAGCCAATAAGACTCTTGCATTCTTCCTCTTCTTCTCTCCATCTTGCAAGGCTCAAGTGCTCTAAAAATCGGCAAACACTTTTGGTGTTGTTGCCGAGGAAGTACCCTAGCTTAGGGCTCTCTTGATATACTTTGCATTTGGAGTATTGTTATAGTTTGGTTGGAATGTAAATCCAATAGTTGATATTGTTTAAATCATGTTTGTTGTTTGTTTTTGGGTTTATTTGATTACCTTCGTGCAATGGACCATGAAGCATGGAACAGCCCTTCAAGCTCAAGTTGCATGACTACAAGTAAGTTTTCTTTTCCTTTTTCCTTGATTCAAGCTTCATCTTTCTTGCATTCACTAGATTTATGAGTTGTTCATTTTAGGCACTACCTATAAATGCCATTAGGTTTCATGGAGCACATCATTAAATAAGTTAAGAAAAGCTAAATCATCCTCCTAAATCAAAAACCCAAAAACATGCACCAAAATTTGGATTTTTTTGGTCAAACCTACTTTGTGGTTTGCCTATGCATTAAGGAAAGGTCAAAAGATATTCCCTTTATAAATGACCATAATGATAAAAGCTTTTGAAAGCTAAACCATTAAGTGGCCCAAACTTCCATCTCGCTACTCTGCTATAGCAGTTGGTAGACTTGTTAGAATTACGTACATACACACCAAAGTGGGAATGCACATTCTCACTTGTTTGTGAATGTATATTCTTAAGTTAAAAGACACCCACCCACACACATTCATAGATCCCCACGCACATTTTCAGACTTATATAAATGCACGTTCACAAGTCCAACAAGGACTTGGATACACACATTTCTAATTCACCTCGCACGTACCCAAGTGGGAATGCACATTCTCAACTTGTGGATGTACATTCACAAGTCCAATAGAGACTAAAAAACTTTAAAAATCTAGCTGAATTTAGATTTTCTAGGGCCACCACACGATAACTTATGTCTGTAAAGGGTGTGCTCTAAGCTAATCACCCCTTCATGTGCACAAGGTTAGGAAGGATTTTTGGACTCAATCCCCCACTAGAAGAGAGTTCCTAAAATGATGCAAAGTCGAGAGAACCTTCTCAAGAGGAATCATTGCATGCTTCATAGTCCTTGGGACCTCATAGGAGCCAAGCAACCCTAGTGAATGTGAGTATTCAAGTCATAATGAAGACGCTAGCTTGAGTGAGGCCTATTACTAGGAGCCCATCACTTTAGAGCCTCGTATATGGACATGGACCAAGCAGTTAGAGTACCTGACTCTCCTACAACCACTCAAAGGATTTTTGTAGATGTGATTAAAGACATGATCACAAGAGGTCCAACCAACAAGTGGGAGTTAGAGAATCAGCAAACCACCTTAGAAAGTAAGAGACCACTCACTAGAAAGGCCAAACATGGAGTTATCCATTCCCGATATGGATAGTGATCGGTCTAGCTCAGGAACCAAAAGAACCAATCCTATAAGGGAGGGATTAATCTCTCCTAGATCCGTAACTAGCATGGCTGCACATGGACATCGATTGCATTGATAGAAGTAAATTTTGGCTCAACAAGCCCTCAAAATGCAAACCTTGGAGTGTTTGGAGTAGCCTAGAGGCCTACTACATCATTGGGCTTTGTAGTAGTAGACCCTAGTAGAAGTAGTACAAGAGGATTTAGGTGTAATTTTGCTACTAGTGCTACTCGCCATGCCGCAACCCATACTACTAGAGCTAAGGAGATAACCTTAGCTCGATAGTATGAACCTTACATCCTTAGCTAAAATAGTATGAACCCTACATCAAGGAGCGGGAAGCTTCAAAATAGGCCCGGAATTAAGAGGAGCATACACCTCACAGTACGACCTAGCCTTATATAGCTACCCTCCATAGTACCCCAACTTGCCTCAAGGGTAAGTACAATATCTAGCATATGCCATGCCGCCATCTACTAAACCAGTACCCTCCATAGTACCCCAACTTGCCTCAAGGGTAAGTACAATATCTAGCATATGCCATGCCGCCATCTACTAAACCAGTACCCTTACTATCCCTCTTAGTCATTACCTCAACCTCCACCTACAACACTCCCTACTACACTAACCATTGAAGATATCTTCAGGATAGTAGCCCAAATAGAGAGGGGGGTAGCAACATGGCTCGCAACAACAATTCCATCACTAGGTGCCTGTGGTGGCACCACACCTAAGATAACAAAATACAATTAAACCAATTTAAATCGCAAAGCTAATGCCAAAGTTCAATGGGACTGGATATCCCATTACACACTTGGAAGTGTTAGATCAAATGTGCAACACATGTGGTTGACCTGATAACCTAGTAAGGGTAATTGCCTTAGGCCTCACCATGGAAGGGAAGGTAGAACAGTGGTTTCGATCGCTAAATCTAGAATCCAAGATTTTGACACCCTGAAGACTACCTTCACAATTGGGTATTCCCAAGGAACCCGATGGAAAAAACTATTTCCAAAGGCTTCACATCTCTACTCAAACATCTACATGAATTGAACAGGATCAGTCGTTCCATCGTGCCCATGATTTTTGAAATCTATACGGCCGTGCTTTTGGATGAGTCACTTAGGCCTGTGTGGGTGCTCTTCTGGTTAGGACCTCATTTAGTTATTGGGAAACCCCCCTTCCTAGATTAGTCAATATATCTAAGGTTTGGGCATTTAGGGACTGCAAGGGGTTGGTACCTATCATTTCTAAAGGTTTAGGACTTTTGGTAATGCTAGGAAAGGTAAGGGATTGATGTGATAGGGGGTGTAAAACCCAATGACACGCTTGTTGTCAGCATGGAAAATGGTATTGGGAGGTGAATTTGGGGCATGGATCTCAATGGCTCGAAGATTTTAGCCATGCATGGGAGAACATGGTGTAGATGTTCCAAACCAATACAAAGGCAAGGAAACTACAACATATAAAATAAGAGTTGGAAAAGAAAAGCATGTCTATCAATGAGTATGCTTTAAAGATCAAGGGCATTGTTGAATCCCTTGGTTCTATCAATATATTGGTAGAAGATGATGATTTGGTGAAATGGGCTTGGCAAAGTGTACAAGCCATTCAAGACCTCCATTGTTATTAGAGAGAACATTCCCTACTTTCGGGACTTAGTGCTATGCTGATCATAAAAGAAATGTTTCTAGGTGAGGACTCTTCTTCACAAAGCAAAAACACATCAGAACAGGCCTTCTACTCTAATTTAGGTAGAGGCCGTGGTCAAGGCCAAGGTGATGGCCGATAAGGAAACTAGAATTCTAGATAACAACAATCTAATGATTTGCAATAGTAGCAATCATACACATGTCGAAGAGGCCAAACTAGAGGCAGGGGGAGCCAAAGAGGCAGAGGTGGTTGGCAAAGAAATCAGAGTGCAAATAGCATAGAGTGCTATTATTGTGGCAAACCATAGCACATGGCAAAGGACTATTATAAAAAGCAGAATAACATTAAAATGAAAAACCCATCATTATTCTTACATGGTTAAAGAAATACATGAGTTGGAGATCATTTGTTTAGGATAGGCACTTAGAAATAAGAAATGAGAAGATGCCATGAATGAGGAGATGGAAGCATTGGACACAAATGCAACATGGGAGTTAGTGCCTTTTCTTAAGAAAAAGAAGGCAATTGGATGTAAGTGGGTGTATAAAGTCAAGCATAACACTGATGGTTAGTGAACATGTGTAAGGCAAGATTGGTTTCCAAGGGCTATGCGTAGACTTATGGCATTGACTATGAGGAGACATTCATCTCGATTGCAACAATGGCAACCATGAGAGTTGTCATTGTTATGGCTGCAGCAAAGGGTTGGTCTTTACATTAGATGGATGTAAAGAATGCCTTCTTGCATGGTGATTTGTAAGAAGAAGTATACATGATGCAGCCACCAGGATATGAGAGTGATGCACACCCAGATTCTATATATACAGGTTATGTAAAGACTTGTATGGCTTGAAGCACGCACCCAGAGTATGGTCAAGTAAGATCGAGGAGTATCTTATTACCATTGGATTTCAAACATCCAATGTAGATTTTTCACTTTATGTGAAAAAAATAGATAGAGGGATCATGCTATTAGTCATCTATGTGGATGACTTGATTATCACTGGTGATAGTGATGTTGACATACATGATATCAGGAGGCTTTTAAAGTAGAAGTTTGAGATGAAGGATTTAGGTGAGCTGTCGTATCTCTTGGACATAGAGGTGGTGAGATCACCTCATGGCATTTTGTTATTGCAGAGGAAGTATGGCTTGGACATGTTGTCCAAGTATGGTATAATAGGCTGTAAGCCTATTTCAGTGCCATTGGAGCAGAACACAAAGCTTTCTACAGATATAGGTGAGATTTTGGAGGACCCCACTATGTCCAAGCGCATAATGGGTAGCTTGATCTGCATGACCATTACTAGGCTAGACTTGAGCTACGTTGTTAGACATGTGAGTCAGTTTATGCATGCCCCTAGGAAGACACACTTGGATGCGGCTAGACGGATTCTTAGGTACATAAAGTCCATAGTTGATTATGGACTTTTCTATGAGGTTGGTATAGAGATACAGTTACATGGGTCCATAGTTGATTATGGACTTTTTTACCCACAACACATCTCTAGATGCTACTACTGTAATCCCAACTTTCTTCTTTTAATTTCTCATAGTAATCTTATTTGTATCCCAATTATGCTTTCTGCAACCATGGTCTTCCTAATAGAATCAATAGATATGATATGGAAAACTCCTCCATCTTTAAGACTATAAAAAACACTAGGAAAGTATAGCCTACAATTTTAATATCCACACCATAGACCATGCCAAGAGATTTCACTCTATGCTGGTTTGCCATCTGAACAGAGGATGGGACTAGTTCCATCTTTGTGATGCCTATTTTTTTGTTGGGCAACAACTGACAGGATCTTGATTCTCAATACTCCATCCAAGATGACTCCTTTGATGGTTTTACCCCGCACTGCTACACTGTGACCTAGAGAACCACTAAACCAAACCCTGTACATAAGCTGAACTTTTAAAATTATGCTATCCTCTTGGAGATCTTCCTCCTATGGATCTTGTTTCCCTCTACTGTGAGTTTACATCAACAATCTATCAACTAGTGTTGGTAATTGAGAACAAGGCACAATAACTAGTCTAGTGTCATAATCAACTTTATGTCTTTGATATCTTCCCATAGATCATATTGGGGTTTCTTCTTTTTATCACCCTTTAATTGCTTGACTAGTTTCTTTACTTCTAGCACCATTGGTCACATCCCCCTTTATTATCTAGTAGCCCCACTAGTGCCCTTAGGGCTTATATCCACCTTTTTCACCTCCCTTGGGCCCCACAATAATCAACATGGGGCAACCTAGGTCTGATAGGGATCCCTATCTGGTCCTAGATTGCCCCATGCTGGCTTGGGCTCTTCTAAGACCATCCAACCCCCTTGAGGCCTTAGAGAGGTCTTGGAGGCCTAATATTGTGTCCAAAAAATATTTGAAGCATGATAATTGATTCTTTTTTTGGAACATCAGATTTAGTTCTTCCTATCACCCTGACTGGATGAAACCAACTTAGAGTGTCACACAAGCATAACCAACTTAGAGTGTCACACAAGCTTGATGTGATGGGGATGGTTTTGAAGGCAACTCCCTTTATCAATAATTCTTCTGGCCTTGGAGCTTGAAGAAGGTATGGTACATAAGGTTGCTTTGTAGGTGTAACGTCAGAGTATGCTTCCGACAGGATCTGCCTTATAGGTTCAAAAGGTGTTATTTGCATGAACATTAACTTTGGCTTCAACAATGGATTTCTCGCTCTGATGAACCCTTCAATTCTGCAGTAGACAAAGACTCAAGAACAGTTTCATCAGTAAAAGACTCATGAGTATCTTGTGGTAAAGTTTGGAAAACCTCTTGAGTTGGCCATGGTGGAGGTAGGTGGGGTGCCGACAACTCCTCGGGGGAAAGTGTGTTAGTGGGAAATTCTAATGGAAGAGAAAGAAAACGTGAGAAAATACAATCTGCCTGAGATTTGTTAATAGGAGGAATACTAGGATATGGATTTAGTAATTTACTTGCTACATATGAAAACACCGAATAAGTTGGAAGATTAAATGAGCCTGGTGTCTCCTCTTGACCCTCTCCAGAACTAGGGGGTGGGTGGGTTGGTTTGTTGAGCTTCATAAATTCTTATAGCTCCATGATATCCTCAGGAGATATGTTAGAATATCTAATGTGTATTTTATCAAAATTATAGAGTACTGTAGTCAGCATGGCTTCTAGATGTTTGTGTATAGTGCGATAAAGTTTAAGAATGCCAAAAGGATGATAGAGTGTAGACTCATAGAGATTTAAATGTTGATGGGTATTATACACTTCTAACCACCCATGACTAATGATCCATTGGTAACTGTGATCTACAACCTCGTAATTGGTCGGTGTATCAGGAATATCATCTGGTACAAACAGGTCTAGTTTGTCAACACTGTTGTCCAAGATGTCAGATTTTTGTAACACCCGACACCAACTACGAAGGTTGAGCACAATAGGGTGTAATGGATAGAGGAAAATATCTTTTGGATGAGTTAGTACTAGGTCCCCCCAAAAAATCCCCATAATAATGGTAAGGTCAACATCACGTTCTATATTTTGTTTAATTAGTGTCAAATCTCCTCGAGGCTTAAATCTTCATACAGATTTATTTCATATTGAAGTAAAGAGAGTGTTAGTGTAGACAAAAAGAGAGTAGGCGTTTGAGGAGGGGCCTGAGGAGTCACCACGACAACGAACCTATCTCCGAAGCTCGCGACCTGTTTCCATAGTGTTGCATGTCTGTCTTGAAGCATGTGAGTGGTCAGTAGATGGCAACGTCACACCCGCTACTCTATGCTATCTCCTGGGCTAGCTCTGCTTCTAGTTATTGTGATTCCTCCGCATTATTCTTCCTTCTACTTTTCTTGAGTTCCTTCATGATTTCCTTGGTGTCCTTCAATGATGCCTATCCTTCTAACAACTCTCTAGAGGTAAGTGATGGTGGTTCTACCTACTTTTGCTGCACTTGTTCTTCGTGTGCTGGTTCTGGAAGAGGCAGTTCTGCTACATGATTCAACACCTTTGTTAGTAAGTACGAATTGCAGACCTTTGACTGGTGTACCTTTAGATGGTTTTCCATCTCCCTATGAATGTACCATGTCCAATCATCTTCTTTTTCTTCATGTACTTTGGCGATTCTGTTAAGGGAAACCTTGTTGTACTGATCCACTAGTTTCACCTGCATTATGAGGGACATGGCTCTGCAAGCTTTCTCTGTCACCTCATCTCTGATATTGTCATATTCAGCCCCGTTAGAGTTGTAAGAGCTTTTCTTCAGCATGGCGTCTAGTCGTAGTTGTGAGAATGGATTTTGATAAGTGGTGGTAAACTGTAGAGATTCCCGTACAAGTCTTCTGAGCGTAGTACATGTTCTGTTGTTCCATCTGCTTTAGTCACATTTCCTCTCTTAGTGGCCTTGTCAAAGACTTTAGGTACTCCGCACACAATTCTGGATTGATGGTCCGGGGGAGACATTTTGCCATTCGTCTCCTAGGCCAACTTTTTTTAGTTTGTCTTTGACTTCCAAATCCTCCAAGATCTGCAAGCACTCCAGGCTATGGTACTGTAGAGCTATCTTGCCATGGACAGTCTAGACTTCCTTGCTTATGATTGATCCATGGAATGCCTGTGCATACTGACCTAAATAGCTTAATTTTGGGCCACGTGTTGTTCTTTTCTTCTTGCTTATTGGTGACCGAGTTACACTAGCTTGTGTTACTGTCAGAGTCTCCTCAACTTCCGGTTCAGAAGTAGCTGAGGTTGAGATGTGTAATAACGATAAGAAGGTAAGTCCTACGACTAGTGGTACCATGTGCCTGTTGCCTCTTTTTTTTGGGGAGTGTGTGTAAGGGTTATATTTGATGAGAAGTGTGTTAGTGGTGTGAGCAATAAGAAGGTATGAGTTTACAGGCGAGAAGGTGCACACCGTGAGAGTGTAGGTTTATGCACCATGAGATGGCACGGTACGAAACCCGTGAGATGGGTTGGATCCGTGAAACAATTAAAACCGTGAAATGGGCTAAAACCATGAAATGGTTAGAACCGTGAAGCAGTTAATCCGTGAGATGGGTTGGATCCGTGAAATGGGCTACAACCGTGAAACAGTTAATCCGTGAGATGGGTTAAAATTGTGAAAAGGTTAGAAGTGTGAAATGTGCTAAAACCGTGAGATGGGTTAGATCCATGAAATGGGTTGAAGACGTGAAAGTGTAGGGTACAAAACCTGTGAGACGGTTTGAAACTGTGAAAGTGCAAGGTACGAAACCCGTGAAACAGTTAATCTGTGAGATAGGTTAAAATCTTGAAAAGGTTAGAACCATGAAATGTGCTAAAATCGTGAGATGGATTGGATCTATGAAATGGGTTGAAGACGTGAAAGTGCAGGGTACGAAACCCATGAGATGGGTTAAAACCGTGAAATGGGTTGAAGACGTGAAGCGCAGGGTATGAAACCCATGAGACGGTTTGAAACTGTGAAAGTGCAGGGTACAAAACTCATGAAACAGTTAATCCGTGCGATAGGTTAAAACTATGAAAAGGTTAGAACCGTGAAATGTGCTAAAACTGTGAGATGGGTTGGATCCGTGAAATGGGTTGAAGACGTGAAAGTGCAGGGTACGAAACCCTTGAGATGGGTTGAAACCGTGAAAGTGCAGGGTACAAAACCTATGAGATAGCAAGTGCACGCACCCAATTCTTATTTTTTGATGAGTTAAATTGTGATTATAGGGTTTCATGAAATGGTTAGAGCCATGAGAGTGCAGGGTACGAAACTCGTGAGATAGGTTAGAACCGTGAAAGTGCAAGATACGAAACTCGTGAGATAACAGGTGCACGCACCCAGTTTTGTTTTATTTTTTGGGCCCCAGAGAATCGTAGCCCTTCTTCCTTGGATTCTTCACTACCTATCTCGACGGTGGTTAGATTCCTTAAGACACTCAATTGAGTGCTCATGAGTGGCCTAAACCAACACTCTTTTGACATGAAGATCCTGGGTGATTTGATACAATGTTGTTGAGAGTGAGGTCATATCCAATGAGTTTTCCAAACCTCAAGTGCATGTGAATGTGATTTGATAAGATAATTTGCTACCCCAATTGAATTTTGATAAGGCACTATGTCGATCTTATTTTCGTTGCTTTTTGTGGCCGTAAGACTGCACATAACAGTTTACACCGTGAAATGTCAGAGAATCGTTCATGTCATGAGATGCAAATCGTTCACGACATGAAATGGTAAGTCGTTTACGTCATGAACTAATTTTTGTACTCTTATGTGCTCCAATGATTACTTTGGATTTTTAAGTCAGTGTTACCTTGATCTAATTTTACTCGTCTCAATGTGCTCAATTAAGGCACTTCCGTAACCTTAATCTGACAATACTAGGTTCATGAACTTTTGTGGATTTTTTCGAAGAAACAAAAACAGAGTATCACCCTGCTTGTTCAGGTTCATGAATTTGGTGATACAAACATCAAAATTGAAAGGAAAAAATAATGGAGCTTTCCTCTAAGGTCACCCCGGTACTCACCTACACAACAAAAACGACCAATTTCTCACAAACCTTCACTTCCACTCAAACTTTATCCATTCATTCCATACACAATGCACTATAGAATATAAATGCAATGATGAAACTTAAAGAGGATCAAAGAAACAAAGGTGTTTCCTCGACATCGACGTCAAAAATGTTATGGACTACCATACCTCCAAGAAGGAACTTTATGCATTCACCTTTGGAAGAAGCAATAGAACACAACTATTGTAGGGAACTTACCAGTGCTTCGAGCTCGTGTCCCTTGAGGTCTCCAAGCTCACTTGAGAAGCTCCAATCCTCCAAGCTTCGCTGTCACCATAGAGTCGCTCACACCATCACACAAGGCAATCTCTCTCTCTCACTTCACCATACAAGCATGCAAGTATAGAGAAGGCACATGTGCTAGAGTAGTCTCTCTCTCAAGACAAAGCAAGAACTCTCATAGCACAAAGGAAAACTCTGTCTCTTTATTATGAGAAAATACCATATATAGAATTAGCCCTTATTCACACTTGGGCACCCAAAACTTACTAACTAAGGCCTTGGGTGGCCAATCTCTCATAATGTTGCAACCTTTATAGTGCCTTTGCATGAAACTTATGTCCTCAAATGGAGGATCATAATTGTTAATCTTAACTGAGATTAATAGTAACTAAGGAGCATAATTGGGGATGCAAAACTATCTAATGATTAGCAAAAAGGGATTCTCTCAAAGTACCTCTACCTCAAGCCATGAATTTTATACAATGTTTTCAATGGCCTGCACACTGGCCTTAGCAAGATTCAATATTTATCCAGATGGCCTCCACAATGGCCATAGCCATGGCTGTTGGTAGCCTGCGACGGTGCAGGATGCCAAGGCTACCATTGGCATGGTCTAGGCTTTGGCTTTGCTATATTAAAAGAGCACCAAAAATCACAACAGTGCCATCGAATTATTTCAATTAATGAAATTGTAGCAAAAGCATGGCCTTATCAAAATAGAAAGGCTCAAAAAAAAAAAAGGACAGCCGGGTCAACGCGCGAGCATATTGCCTTAGCCATTGCATATTAAAATTAGCCATTGCCTTAGCTTTTGGATGCTCTGCATGCTTCGCATGCTGCTAGGTGAAAAGGGGCAAGCAAAAAACACCATAATCTTGAAATTCAAAATCGACAAAAGAAAGCCCAGTTAGTAGCCCCCGCCAACGTGGGCTGCATAGGCCTACTAAACTCCAGAAATTAAAAAAATAAAATAAGCAAATTAAAATTAAAATTTGGCATGGCCTTGGATGCTTTGCATGTTTCGCATGCTGCTAGGCGAAAAGGCAAAAAATGCCCAGTCTATAGACAAAACAAAGCCTAATCTATAGCTTGCACCGGCACGAGCTACACGGGCATATTGAACTCCAGAAGTTAAACATAAAATTAGCAATTAAAATTAAAATTAAACATGGCCTTTTTCCCTAACATCATGCAGAGCTTTACAAAACAAAGCCCAGTCTATAGCTTATGCCGGCGGGCAACATCTTATCAGCGGCAAACGCAAAGATCTCAAAATTAATATTATCCAAAAGAAAGCCCGCCTCAGCACGGGCTGCATGGGCAAACATAAAACCAGAAATTCAAGGCAAATATGAAACGAGGAATTCGAGGTTCCCTTCACAAACGTGCTACCACCGCAGCATTTAAAAATGAAAATTTGTAGGAAATCGAAACAAGAATTCCATTTCAACATTACAAATTAGAAATTAGGCTAACCTGCTCCTTCTGGGTGGCATGGAGAGCTCGAATTTTAGACCAAGGGCAAGAGATGGGGAGCTAGGCTTTGTGAAGAGAAATATTTCAAGTGTTTAAACCAATGGCAACAGATGGAGAGCTAGGGTTTGTGAAGAGAAATATTGCAATTGTTTAACCAATGGCAAGAGAAGGGTCTGTTGCATGAAAATGGACAACCAAAAAAAAGGACCGAGTTCTCCCACTAAGATTTTAATAAGTAAAACAACTCTTTTCTCTCTCTCTATCTCAGTATCTCTCCGTCTCTATCTACTATGAGCATTTAAAATTTACAGTGTGAGCATTTTAATTTGTCTCGTGTGAGAAGCGTTATAAATTTCATAAAATTTAATTATTTCGTGGTTTTTGTTGTGAGAATCCTTTTAAATTTCTTTCATTTTATTTACTTATTTATTATCAACTCTAAGTATAAATTAAGCCATTGTAATGATTAAAAGACCATCACTCAACATATAAATTGGTTCATCGAGATGATTAAAAGGCCATCACTCTAAGAATTAAATTGGGCCTTCATGATGATTTAAAAAAATAGCACTCAAATTCCATCACTCAAATCATAAATTGGATCATCTAAGAAAAAAATGGATGATACGAGAGTTGTTTTCTTGAATACACCCCCAATTGTACTTGTCTTCAAAAATATTGTGTGTTGGTCGTCCATAGATTTCTTTTGACTGTGTTTATATCCTCAATATCTCCATGTTGTTGTTGGCATTTAGGAGTGGAATGGTTCGTTTTGTTGAGATCTATTTGGTTCTTTTGCTTTTCTATATATGTCTATATCAAACGATAAGTAATGCCTCGTTGTGTCACAATATATAGGCCTACTAGAGGAACAAAACTTGTCCTTCAATTGATACTAGGTGGTGAGAAACTAAAGATGGAGGTACAGACTCTAAAGTCCTAAAAAGAAGGATATGTTCTTGATGTAGATATGCATTCTTTTTACAAACTCCTCCTTGCTCCTTGTCATGCTATCTCGCCTATCGTTGTGGATGATGATGTGGCTATGGAAGAACAAAAACCAATAAGCAATAAGGAGAAGATAAAAATTACAAGTGTATTTGACATGATTAAAGTTCTCCCACTTAATAGTAGCCTGCATGCTATATTTGCTAATGTGCAAGACAAATGGGCAGTGCAAGAGTTCCCATCTACATATGACGGTTACATTGCATTTAAGCTTCCACCATGCTTGGGGGACTCCTCAATGGTGGGGATGGAACACCAAAACGATGGTCATGTTTAAGCAGATTATGTAACATGTAGCTCTGACTGCTTTCTAGGTATTGTGCAATTGAGTAGATGCACTGGTCATTTGCAATGCTACAATTTGGATTGCCCTAACTTGTCACATGATGTTCTGTTATGAATGAAACACATTGGTTAGGTAAGGCAAGAAAGGTGCCGCGGTGGGGGAGGTTACAAATGAATTTGGATCTTTGGTGTGTTCCTGTTATCGTCTACCACCAAAATGTGTAAAGCACTATCCTGCAATTATGTATTATTGCATCCCTAGAGATCATGTGAATTATAGTAGATGTGCTATTCACTTGGGTTACCATGATCATCCATTTACAGATGGTTCATCAAGAGTACAAAAAAGGCTTGTTGAAGAGAAGGTAATGTCCCATACAAGAGCCACTCCTTATGCCACACCGAAGCAGGTAGAGATTGTTGTGGCCCAAGACATGGTATTGGACTTGTTGCTTGAAGAATCACAGAATGCATGTGGTGAGTTCAATGACAAGGAGATAATTGAACTGTTGAAAGTGGTTGCTCCATCGTATGACAAGAAAAGAATCCAAAGATATTTGGAAGAGGCCAGAAAAGGCTCCAATTATGGGGCCAAGGGGCTAGGGGCAATTCTAGATCTCAAGAATAAAATTAGGCACCCATACATTCATAACATTCTTTTCCCAAGTCAGCTGGATACAAAGATTCAACCTCATGTTTTCAAGATGTTGACACTCAAATTGGGAAGTGGCTTGGATTTGGTGAATAGGATGAGGCCGGGAGGAAATTTGCAAGAAATGTGAATACACTTTGACCATGTCCATAGAGTACAAGGCTGGTCCACAATGGGTGCTCATGTCTATGACCCATACCTCCATGACTTGTTAACAAACTGCTACTTGTGAGTTCAAAGTTGAGGATAGATATGCCCAGATAAAATTTTAGAAGATGTTAAATGCTACTGTCTGTGAAGAAGTGTGGATATGAAGTCCCTAAATTCAGAGGATTTATGGTAGATGAGACGAGTGCAAATTGGATTGCAGTGCGTAAAGTATACTTCAAAGGAAAAGAAATGCCCCACAAAGAGCAATCATGTTCATTTCATTGGGAGCAGATTATGATACAACATACAAAAATGTATTGGGTCATCTTCTCATGAAGAACACAAGTGGCTTTGTAGAAAATAGAAAAATGCAACCACAAAGATAGCTGCTGCAAAGAATTGCAAACAAGAGCTGCAGCAACAATGGTGGAGAAAGGGACACACCTTTAAGAGTGAGTTGTCATCCTTGGAGACATGGATTGCATGGTGGGAAGTGTGTGCGTTTCCATTGGAGTGCCTAGTTTTTGATGCAAGAAGATGATGGGCCTTTTGTCCCTACCACTAATTTAGCAGAGAGCAACCACTCTAGTATGAGAGCGATTGTTGGGTGGTATGAGAAGCACCTGACATTATTCGAGGCCACAACCTGTTGACTTCTCTATGGTGGTCCTTCAAAGTACACATTGTAATGCCCATCTCACTGGTGGATATACTAGAACAAGCCTGCAAAATTAGAAGAAATCATGGAACATTTTTACTCTAAGAAGGGTGATGCCTCCTCTAGTAAGAAACTGGCAGACTTGACACACTCGACCATGGAGGAGGTGGGTTTTAATAGTCCAAAAATGAAGCATGTTCACCATGAACAGAGAATTGTCCGAAGAAAGTGAAATATATGGACAGCATAAGTGTTATACATGAAAATGATAGTCACAGACCAGAATATGTGATAGTGACTATGAACCAAAGGAAGGCAACACTCAGCATGCCTACATAGGACTCTCAATCAGTGGGGCGAGAGAAAGACAATTGAATCGGAGCTTCTGGGCCATTCATTGAATTGAGCCGCAGAGCAAAGTTACATGTTTTGGGCTTTTGGAAGAGACTGGTGGGAGATGTGGTGCTCTAATTAACCCCAAGAGTGAGTCTGCTATAGGAGGGTGTGCCAACCCCTTCTTTTTGGGGACATTGCACTTACCCTAGTGGTATCAGAGAAGGCTATTTCTGCAACCGGACCCTTTAATTTTCTTGAAGGGAATAATCAAAAACTCATAAATTGTATCAAATATTAAAACAACTACTTGAATTATATTGAAAATTAAAGCATATAACAAAACATAAGACAAGAGAAAGAAATACATCACCATCAACACAAGGCAACACAAGAGTGGGTGAAATCTTCCCCCCCCAACGGGAGTGGCTTCTTCTCGCATGGGTATTTATGATATATTCCAAAAGTAGGCTTTCAGCCAAAAATAAAGTACACATCCATATTTGGACTTTGCCATTTAATTAGCCTTTGTCCTCAATTAACCTTTTTCCTCAAACCTTCTAAGGTTTGCACAATTTTTCTAATACAATAATCTAACTTGTGCACATATGCACATTACAAAATAAATCAACTAGTGCTCGTACGCACACTGTACAATAGATTGACACGTGCGCACACACACATCACACTGATGTCAAAATAATATCAATCACCATAATACAGCCACAAAATATTGTGAGATCGGTCCACACGCCATGACTCAATCCACCATCCGTGCGACACCTAAATCGGTACCCTTGCATACCTCATCACCTAAACTCATAAACATAAACCACGTCAGTGTAGTAACAATCAATTGACATCACATCAATCAATCCTAACGTGTTCATGAGAAATAGGCATCATAAAAAATATAAATCAAATATTAAATGACCATGATTATCATTCGTCAAATAACATGGGTCATAACAGTCCCCCCTGTTGGGAATCAACTGTCCTCAGTTGCGCAATCAATGAGTGGATGGCTTCATCGCACAAGTGGAGGACAAGATTATCACATCAAACAATTTCTGAAAATAAAACCAAACAAGTGAACGCATGTGAAAAGGATCTAAGTGTCCCATACCACATAGGTACCTTCCACATACAAACACTCGTTGGTGAAAGATAGAAGACATAGATACGTCTGGGGTAGGCATGTAAAACCAATCTAATGTCCCATACCATATATTAATTCCACACGACACTACCTTAAGAACAGAAGTTTGAGACGGAGTAGCTAATTCCCTTTGAAACTTTCATTCTGACATAACTTTTCTCTATCCTCAAAATTAGACTACAAGTCTTATTCCAAAAATAAATTAGGTCAAAATGGAAATTCTTATCAACTTAAGATTGAAAAATAATCACTTACACTACTGTCAATAACTTGATGAATTCTGGGGATTTGTTCTTGATCTTAATCTTGTAATTGTTTAACTAAATTCTCGGGATTTGTTAAATTGATCTTAATCTTGATGAATTCTCGAGATTTGTTTTTTATCTTAATCTTAATCTTGTAATTGTCTAACTAAATTCAAAAATTATAATCTTTGAATAGGTTTATAATTCTTGAATTTGTGAATCTTACTTGTAAACAATGAAATCTAAAGGGGATCTTGATCTTAAGCTTAATCTTAAACTTGAAATTAGAACTTGAAGAAAGATAGATATCTTGCATCCTAGTTGATAGCAAGAACTTGATATACTAGTAATGAATCTTGGCTTAGATTAAAAATACTTGAATGGACGAAAATTGAGAGATTAGTCTTTAATTAATCATAATTATAATTCTTGAATAAATCTTGTTCTTAAGGGGTTTAAATCTTGTGGTTGAACATATCTTTGACTTAGAGCAATTCTTGGTCTAAAAAGAATCTTGTACTTGGATAGATCTTAAACTAGAACACTTAAAAATTTAGACAAAACTTTACTTGAATTGGTATAAACTTCCTAATTGTGATTGGTATACAACTTAAGCTTGGTTTCTAGTCACTTGAGAGCTATTTCTTTACTTTTCTCATCATCACTAAATTCGATGGTGAAACAATTGATAACTTGAATCAAAGATTAGAGAAACTTGCTTGGTTCTTGAATTTTCAAATTGGTCTTAATCTTCTATGAAATGTCTAGCAATCATTTTTTTACTTGAATTCGGGCAACTAGATCTTGAAGATAATTTTTGCTAATCTTGTCTCGTATCTAAAATTCTTTTCAGGAGCTAAAGTTTTCTAACTAGGTCTAGAAGCAAAGAATATTCAAAAAACAGATACAAAAGCAAACAAGAAATTGTATACAATAAATAATTTTTTTAACACATACCTCCACCTTGGTTAATGTGTCGAGTGTGTTAACCTCTTCAGTGTCAAGCTGTTCCTGAATAGTATGATGAATAGTATGATGGTGCAGATATTCACCCATTTCTTGACAATTAAAAGGAATAGGAAAAATTAAAAACAAGAGAAAAGATAGGATTTCTTATCTCATATGGAACGTCGAACTAGATGTGAGTCCTGCTGCCAAGTTAGCTCAATACACAAATGTATAATTTTTCAAGGAATAATCCATATACTCTTTAAAATTAGAAAACTAGCCGTAGGTTAAAGCAACATTTTAATGATATCTTCACTAACAAACTGTTTATATTATTCGTACTTCATGAGGATTTAGAAAACAACATATACTCTTTAAAATTAGAAAACTAGCCGTAGGTTAAAGCAACATTTTAATGATATCTTCACTAACAAACTGTTTATATTATTCGTACTTCATGAGGATTTAGAAAACAACATTATTCACAAGAATTTGACTAAAGTCTCAAAATTTCTCTTGAGGTAAATTCTAAAAATTTGTAGAAGAAATCCAAACTAACTATATGCATATGGGACCCTTTTCCTTAAAATATGATGGGAATAGTAAAAAAAAACTAAACAAAGCTTCATAATAAAAGCTTTTTCAAGCATTTCTCAGCCTGAAACTATCAGCTCAGCTAACCCAAATTTAGAGAAGAGATGATATATTTATAGATATGGTCCCCTTTTTTTTTTACTAAGCTTATATCATAGCTTTATATTAAGCTTTATCTCATAAAGCTTTTAATATTAGATTTATTAAGCTTATTAAAAAGCTTGTGAAAGCTTTACTATTAAAGCTTATAACCTGGCCAATGCCCAACGCCAAACGCTGTTGAAGAAGTCGTCCACCACCGCATCAAAATATAAAAATAAAAATAAGTATTTTAAGCTCATAAAGCTTTTAGCTAATTTAAGCTTTGTAATAATCAAAGCTTTAAGCATCAATAAGCGCAATTTGCTAATTGAGGTCTGAAAATTCCTCTTTCCAACCTGAATTCACAGCCCTGGGCGCCGCTGGCCGGATGAAAATAGCCCTCTTGGGTTTTTGCGCAGCCTAAAAATTCCTCCCCTCCCTGCGTTCGTAGCGTTCGCTGGCCGGATGGAGATATAAGGAGCCGCTAGCCGCTGCCGCCCGGGTACGAAGGAGGGAGAGAGAGGGAAATTGGAAATTATATATATATATATATATATATATATATATATATATATATATATATATATATATATATATATATATATATATATATATATATATATGGCTTTTACTCTTTTCTCACAGAGAGAGAGATGCGCTTTTACTAATTGAAAGAAATTTAAAAAAATCTATCACCTCCCACCCTTGATTATAGAAACTGAGCAAAGGGAAGGTTTAGCAATTCTGATTATGGCTCTCAATGCTCCTCTGCTTGCTCTTTCAATCCATACGAACAGATTAGGAAGAGGATTAGTGAAGAGGAAGGTGGTTTTATGGTTTTGAGAAACCCACTAATGGTTTTCCATCTAGTTTTATCCTTTGGGCAATAGATTGATGGAGATTGATTACCCAATGGTTAAAAACACAAGAGAAAGAAATACATCACCATCAACACAAGGCAACACAAGAGTGGGTGCAATCTTCCCCCCCCAACGGAAGTGGCTTCTTCTCGCGTGGGTATTTATGATATATTCCAAAAGTAGGCTTTCAGCCAAAAATAAAGTACACATCCATATTTGGACTGTCATTTAATTAGCCTTTGTCCTCAATTAACCTTTGTCCTCAAACCTTCTAAGGTTTGCACAATTTTTCTAATACAATAATCTAACTTGTGCACATATGCACATTACAAAATAAATCAACTAGTGCTCGTACACACACTGTACAATAAATTGACGCGTGCGCACACATACATCACACTGATGTCAAAATAATATCAATTGTCATAATACAGCCATAAAATATTGTGAGATCGGTCCACACACCATGACTCAATCCACCATCCGTGCAACACCTAAATCGGTACCCTCGCACTGTGCAACACCTAAATCGATACCCTTGCATACCTCATCACCTAAACTCATAAACATAAACCACGTCAGTAGTAACAATCAATTGACATCACATCAATCAATCCTAACGTGTTCATGAGAAATAGACATCATAAAAAATATAAATCAAATATTAAATGACCATGATTATCATTCGTCAAATAACATGGGTCATAACAATTTGGTTATGCAGTTCCAATAACACACAACGTTGGAAATTAGATACTACAAATGTCATTGGGCCACCAGGGCCCACTCCTGGGGTTTGGCCTGTGGCCCAGGGAACTAACCTAAGTATTGATGAAATAGTAAGTTTACAGTCTGCAGGATTGTATTAGAGACAGGTGCAGTTGTACCGACGGTGATATTGGATGCAGAGAAGAGTATTATGGAAAATGAAAAGTATAAATGCAAAAAAGTGAAAGTGTGGAAGTGAAGTTTTGCAAAACGATGTGAATAATTAGGTGTATTCAAAACTTATCTTTATTGTTGTTAGTTTTAAATTAATGTGTTATTCATTTAATGAATATGTATGAGAGGGAAAGAATTTACATGGGAGAGTCATAATTGGTATATATTCTATGTGAGTTTGCTAGTTAGATAATTATTAAAGCTAAAGGCTAATTGAGTCCTAGATATACTTAGACTCACTTTAAGGTATGTCAAGGGAGTATGCCAAAATACTCAAGCTACCTTTCTGGTGAATGGTTCATAGCTTATGGTCTAATGTCAAAACTAAGTTTTGAAGTAAACACTAGGCTAGCAATATGTGTTTTAAAAAATGAGAGAAAAGATAGACGACAAAAAAAAAGGAAAGAAGAAGAAAAATAAAAAAATAAAAATAAGCATTATAGGAAGGTAACCATCGTCATCAGGATACTTGGTAGGTTCTTGGGGAGTTTTTTTTCCTTTGGGCCGATGCTTAGAAATAAAGAAAAACTCATAAGAAGATAACCATTGCCATGAGGATACTTGGTAGGTTCTTGGGGAGTTTTTTTTCCTTTGGGCAGATGCTTTGATTTTCATGGGATGGGACCCTAAGAGAGGTGGAAATAAAGAAAAGCTTGTAAGAAGATAACACCTAATGAGATTTTTGGTAGGTTATGGGATTACTTTCAACGTGGATTCATTAACGCCTGGGTCTTTGGGGTGAGACCTTGGTAAGAAAAGCAATGGGGCAGAGGTGGGTTTCGCTAAAAACAACAATAAAGTGAGGGAAGGAGAAATTAATGTTATTAGGAAAACTCCAATCAGTTATAGAAGTCTCAATTATGGGATTAAAATATGTAGTTTTAAGATTAGCTCCATGAAGAAGTATTGTGCTAGAGACTAAGGTCATAACCATAGACATATTCTTGAGTAGTGTTTAAATATAGAGTGGATTAGTATTGATTTTAAGTTGGTAATTTTAGTGTTCATCTTTTCAGCATGTTTGTATGGAAATGTGGATCACTTATGGCTAAAGGGAGTGATTATAATGCATGTGGGAGTATTTTTTTCATGTTAGAATGCTGATTTCTTTGGGGTAGTTTATTGGTAATGTTTCCATAATGGAGGTGATAAATGGTGAGTGCCAAAAGGAAAACTCTAGGCACAATGTTACTATGAAGAGGACAAAAGAAAATCTGGATACCCAAGAGAAAGGAATAGCATAAGCTAGAAACAATCACACCACAAGCCAGGCCACAATGCAAGAAGGTAGTGAAACCCAATCCTAAACCGAAAACATGGTTCACCAGGAAGGAGTTGTTAGAATCCCAAGGATAGTATGTATATCACACATGACTCTAGGTACCTAAAGTAGTGCAATCAAAGCGAACCTGCCAAAGAAGGCAACCCCGATAAAGGAGTGCTACTGGAATATGGTGGGTACTTGACACTCTTCTAGTGGCCCAAGGGTATTATGAAGGTAACAAAAGCATTTAGGTACCAAAAGTCACCCCAACTTCTTCAGACACCACACGGGAGGTACCAAGGCAAGAAGGCAATGACAACCTAAAGCTACCAATGCTATTAGAACCCCATGCTCAACCCTAGCAAAGGGTAAGGGAACTTAGAGCTACCAATGCTAATGGCAACCCCATGCTCAACCCTAGCAAAGGGTAAGGGGAAGATTGAAGAGAGTTCAAGGAGCCCCGATACCATTGCCAAACACACCATGAACAAGACATTCATTTTGCATTAACTTCAAAAGCCTATGCTACAGCTAAGAGAGCTAGGAGGTGCTAATTCCCCTACCGCAAGTGATATCACTCTCAAGCCTAGCTAAATGGGCCAAGCAGAGGTAGCTCACCCTTGTCAAAGAAGAAGGATACCAAATGAAAATTTGATAAAGAAAATGTCAAAGAAAGCAGTAAAAAGAGTCGAGGAAAGTAGTGGAGATGGAGTGAGGAGGAAAGTATAGATAGAAGAAAGCAGGAGTGATACAGACTTGTGAAGGAGAGCCCCCAAGAAGCCAATACTAATCATGTAAATGGTACTCTTATCACTAGCTTTCTAGGTACATCTCAGGATGGGGGGGCACGGTGGGTGAAAACTTGGTCCATGGTAAGGCCTATTGTCGGGATCACTAATGATCAAAATACCAATATTAAGGCAACCACATAGGCACGGCCCAACATTGCACCTAGATATTCACTAAGGACCTTCTTGCATGCAAAATCTCTTAAAAAGTTCTCTGTTTAAGATGTGCACGTTCCAATCTGTGCACACACATTTCTACGTTTCATCTACATACGTATGTTCCATGGAATCTATGTACGCACGTTCACTTCTACACATGCACATTCCAATCTGCGAATGCATGTTCACATTTGTATATACACATTCACTTCTACTGCATGCATGATTTCCATGTGTCATCTACACATGCACGCTCCCTAATTTGCATGTATGTTCAGTGTTGGAAATGCACATACGTTGCTCTATGTATGTCTATGAACGTACGTAGAAACCTGCATACGTATGTTCCCAAGCTCAACCTATATAAGCTAGGGCCCTCCTCTCATTTTACACTATTACTCTCTAGCTAGCCATACCCTTGCAAATTTTATTCAGAAATCTTTCACACCCTCTGAGCCCTCTATAGTGCTCTACCCATCCCCCCCCACTGTCATCAGGGCAATGACACAATGGAGGGGCATCAAAGACCTCATTTAATACGGTGCTGGTAACACCCACCAAGAAGAGGAAAACAATACCAGGTGGCAGCCAACTCCATTGAGATTGGAGTTGCTTCGAGGGGTTGGAGGCACATGATCCACAGTAGGAGTCAAGAAGAAGGTGGAGCACAAGCTCAATTATCACACTTAAGGAATCTTACCAGGTAACAAAGAGGCCAAAGGTCATGAAGCATATGGACAAACTTAGACTCGGCAGGATGGCAAATCTTCCGACTTGGGGGCCGGATCTTTACACATGCTTTCGAAACACATCTCAACACTGGCACTATCAGAGATTCCACAAGAGCTAATTTGGACCTGACCCTGATTTTGGACAATGTTCGAGATGCTTTGCATGTGCCCAGAGCCACCAAGCCCTATCAAAAACTTAGTGGTGCACAATGGAGTTAGAGACATTATTAGAGGTCTTGTTAACAATGATGGAGTGAAGTGGTAAGATATATCTTGCCCTAAAATGATTACCCCTTCCAGAATGCAAGAAAATATTGTTTCAACATTACCTCTTGGCCAACAAATTCATTATTTTCGTGGTGTTGATGATGACCTCCCTAATGCTTGTTTATTTAAGTTGGACATGGTACCCGGATGGAGTGAAGAAATCTTAGAGTATCTAGCTTATGGTTTTTCGTAGGAAATACCTTTGAATAAAGATAAAATGCACCGGCTCATCAAGCTGGCTGCACCCTATCAGCTGATTGTGGGAGAACTATATAAGCTAGGAAAAGATAATGTGCTCAGATGATGCGTTAGAGAGGATGAGTTTGTCACCATATTGGAACAAGCTCATTCATGGATAGCAGGCGAGCATTTTGCTCGAGAAATCACATCTCGAAAAGTGCTTCAAGCAGGACTATGGTGGCCTATGTTATTTAGAGACGACATAGAATTTGTCAAAAGATGCGAAGTATGTGAATGTTTTCCTATCCCACAACAAAAGGGCAAGATGCCGCTCACCCCTATTATTGCAAGACAACCATTTGAGAAATGGGAGGGGCTACCTATTTCAGAATGCAAGAAAATATTGTTTTTCCTTGTTTTTGCCTAGAGAGAAGAAAAATTCTAGAGAGAGATAATTCAATATTGGGATATTTTTAGATGTAAAAATTCCCCTAATATCTGAAATATATTTCCTTGAAATAGAAGTTCAAAATAAATTCTCCAATAATGATATAAGGGACCTTAGCCTAAGGGTCTATATTTTCAAAATTTTTTGGATTATGGTCAATTAAGGTTACCATGTGTGCCAATAGGATTAATCCAAGTGTTGGGATGAGATAAATCCATAGAATAAAAGAAAATACCCAAAAATGAGTAAATGCTCACATAAGATGAAGAGTTGACTGAGTACAAGGTTTATTAGTTAAAAATTAATAGATATTACTAAAAAAATGAGATATTTTGGAGAAATGATGAATTTTTGACACCTTGGAGTGTTGAAATATACAAGTGAATAGGGTGTGTGCGGGAACAAGCCCTTAGTAAGAGGCTATAAAAGAGAATCTATAAATGTGAGAGAAGTTGTGAAAAGGTGAGAAGTATCTACTAGGAGAGAATAAAGGGTAGCATGAGAAGATTTAGGAGGTGTGGAGATATTATGGGAAGAGGTGGAGAGAATCAAGCAAAAGATGAGTGAATCAAGGAGAAATCAGTGGGATTAGATGCTTGGATGTAAACTCTATAAATTGAGGCATTGGCCTAATGAGAATTTGCTGGTTTTTGATTATCCATGCCTACATTAAGCTATCAATTAATTACTTATTAATCACGTCTTACTTATCGTCTAATCTCTTTTTTAATGATGTTGATTCTAGCATTTGATCCACCATAGCTCATCACATTGCTGCAAATTTAATATGGTATCAGAGCCTAGCCTAGAATCCATCAAGTTTATGAGCCCATTATCTTGCTAATCACTTGGCTAATTAGGATTAGTAGATAATTAAGTTTTTTCCTCTTTTTCAAAGAGCTCTCTGCACCCCCAGCTAGTGGAGGGGCTTGATCTCCCTCCAGGATTAACAATAGCCTCCAAGATTTTAGCCACACATAGCCACAAGCCTCATGCTCTAGCCCATTCAAGCAATTCGTCAAACCGCTGCTCGTAGTATAGCTGTCGATTTTCGCTAAAACACTGGCGCCTTTTTTCTGAAGGGAATTGGAGATATTATTTACACCAGATGGAATGGCTCTAATTCCTCTTGGCCCTAGGGGTTTTCAAGGGTGCTCTACAAGCTGGTGAAGATAGTTTTTTATTTGATCAAGTCTACAGTGAGATCCAAGCTCTTCATCATCAAATCTGTCAGTGACTTTGGTAAAATAGAGATTAAGCATTCAATGTTTGGTCAAATCTTGTGTTTCTTGGCTTAATCCTCTATTAGACTAATTGCTATTGATGTCCTTGAAAGGATTTGAGCTCATTTAAACTCTAAGGCCCTAGATCTGGACTCCCTGCATACTCTTTTTTTGCACACAAAACAGAGGATTAATTTTTTAATCAATGATTAATCAATACTAATCACTATATTTTAGTACAATTGAGGGTTCAAATTAACCATTGGGTATCTAATACAGATCCCTATAACTTCATATTGCAATTCGGAGATGGTTTGATACTCCAACCATTCCGTACATATTTGTTACCCTTGGTTTAATGTAATTTTTGGTGAATTTATGCTGATAAATTTGTTGTAATCATCACCTAAACACCAGATTGAGTTGTAAAAGGGTCGACACTGCCCTTGAATCTTGAACTTGGATCAAGAGGTAAGACCCCCTTCACATCATCATGAGTACGGCACAAGAGATAGCCAATTTTAATGGGGAGCAGTTTTACACATGGTAGACAAAAAACCATGTATTTGCTCATGAGGAAAAATCTGTGGGGGCTAGTTGAGGGAAGAGATGAATGCCTAGAGGTGAGAGGGGAAAATGAGTGGAACAGTAGGAATGAGAAAGCATTAGGACTTATCGCACTCAGTTTAAATGATGAAATCATTCATCATATCACAGATCACAGGGATACAATGGGCAAAAGATGCATGGGATAAACTCAATAAATTATTTGGCACTCAAGCAAAAAATTCAAAGATAAATCTGTTAATGCAATTCTACAAACTGGATATGAAGGAAAGTGAACCTTTAATCACACACTTGAACAAATATAAAAGCATTAAGCAACAACTGTCAGCTATTAGCAAAAAGGTAGAAGATGGTGAGGCACTAGCAGTGCTTCTGATTTGTGTGGACAAAGGTGAATATGAAAACATTATAGCAACATTACAGAATGTACCTGAATTGAAGCTGCACGAGATAGAAGGAGCTCTACTAGAACAAGAGACCAGGGTTAAAGAGAAGAAATGGCTGGACTCAACAGTTGGAGAAGAAAAAGCATTCTTCACCCGAGGAGGATTCTCTCGAGGACGAGGACGAGGACGAGGAAGAGGCAGAGTAGGAGGAAGGACCTTCACTTGCCACAACTGTGGAAAGCCAGGAGACATGGCAGTAGCATGAGAAGATTTAGGAGGTGTGGAGATATTCTGGGAAGAGGTGGAGAGAATCAAGCAAAAGAGGTGGAGTGAATCAAGGAGAAATCAGTGGGATTAGATGCTTGGATGTAAAATCTATAAATTGAGGCATTGGCCTAATGAGAATTTGCTGGTTTTTTATTATCCATGCCTATATTAAGCTATCAGTTAATTGCTTATTAATCACATCGTAATTATCATCTAATCTCTTTTCTAATGATGTTGATTCTAGCATTTGATCCACCATAGCTCATCACATTATTGCAAATTTAACGAGGAGGGTGGGACCTTTGAGGTAGGCACCTCCTTCACATGTGTGGAAGGGTTTTTAATTCAAAAAAAATTGTGATATTTTTATCTCTCCTCTCTCCTAGATCAAACTAGATCAAAAGGGGAGCTAAACTGGTCCAAATCTTGTCCAAATTGAGTCAAACTGAAGCTGGAAAATTCTAGAACCCAATTGGACTCAGTTAGTGGCCTCCCTCACCTATAAATATACCCTCATTCTTTTGTATTCTCATCTGTGTGCTATACCATGCCAGTATTACATTAAAATAATCATATTTTCTATTATCCCTTAAAAATCCTCTACTTTTGGAGAGCTTGGAGCTTCTCTCTCTCTTCAACAACTCTTGGAGCTCTTTTCTCCACTTGCTAAACCAATTGATTAGTTGGGGGCTTCACTTCTAGAAAAGAAGCAAGCTAATCTCCTTGAGGTAAGAATGAATTTTATGGTTTTTTGTTAAAATTTCTCAAATGACTTCTCTTCTCAACCCCTCTCAAGCTTGAGAAGTTTGCTAATTGGTGATTTTAAATTCAAATCAAGCTTTCCTTAAGAATTTTAATGTGTAGTCAAGAAAAAGTTAATCTTTATGCTTATTTAGAATGCTTTCTTATGTATATCTCTCTCTCTCCAAAAAGAATAGTCATTCCTATGGTTAATTCTTTAGTAAAAGAATGCTTCTCATTGATAAATTCTTAATTCAGAACCAAACTCTAAGCTTGTTAAACTAGAGAATAAGAAAATGGTATTTTAATGCTTTTATGTTAACAAAATAATGGTCAATTCTTTTAAATTATTTATAAGTAGTTAAAAACTACTTTAATTGATTCATAATGGGAAAGAGATAATCCTATCAATTTGGGAAAAGAGGAATAATGGAAACAGCTTAATCTAGTAGAATAATCATAATTAAGTTTATGATTATGGTTAAAATTATGATTCAAATTCATAGTTTAGATTTAAGTTTAAGAATAGATCTTCTATCATATCTGCATTACAATGTTTTGTTCTTTTAAGAAAAATTAAAAATTATCAGTAATAGTAGTAGCGAAGCTATGGCAAAATTTCTAGAAAATATTACATATCTTATTTTATTGATAATGCTAAAAGAGGACTTTCTAGCATATTCTAGGATTGGACATCCTATGCAAAAAGAATGATTTTCATCATATTCATGGGAAATAAATTTTTAGTATTTATGCATAAATATTTAATTAAAAGAAAAGATGAATTTTTGATAAATTTATTTTTATGCAAAAAGAAAAATTCCCACGATAATTGAGATCCAAGTAATTAAATAGTAAAAGAGAAATTTTTGGCATATTTAAAATAATAGATATTTTTATTTAATTTAAAAAAGAGAAATTTTAGATAAATTGATTTTATGCATAAGAATTTTTTAAATGATAAAAGAGGAATTCCCATGACATTTGGAATTCAATGATTTAAATGCAAAAAGAGGGATTTTAAGCATATAAAAAAAGGATATTTGTTTTAATTTAAAAGGAAATTTTATGATATTTTAAGTAGAGAAAGGTTTAAATTAAATTTTGGTGACAAAAGAGGAATTTTCACCATAATTCTACCTAGAAACTTAGGGTTAATAATTAAACTGGTAGAAAGAATATTCTTAGATATTTTAGGTGGATAAATCACCAAATTGATATTTACTCAAAATTAGATTAATGGAAGAAGAGTATTTTTATAAAAACTCGATATTCTCATATAGAACCAATTCTTAATCTATTATGGAATGAAATTCATAAAGTTGGAATTTTCCTTACGGTTAGAAGTTCAGTAGATTTTTATCTTAAAAAAATCCTTAGGAATCAAAGTTAGAAGTAAACCGAATAATTTTAGTTAGATCACGACTGTGAGAGGGGTGGCTAGTAAACTACTTGCCCATCTCTCGAATCTGAATCAAGCAAAAACCTCGTGACCAATTCCAATTCTTGACATACAGGATAGACTACCGTTGAATTAGCATAGTTTTTCCTTAACCAAAATCACCAAGAATCTAGTTGGAAATTCAGTCAAATGATGGGTAGATTACCCTGATAAGAGATCAATGATTCTCATTAAGAAAATCTGGATTAAGGAAAAAGGTTTTGTGGAACCAATCTCGAACCGGGAATTCTACTTGCATAGAACCTCTGTTTTCTTTTAAAGGACTGTTTTACGCTAGAATGCTGGAGAAAGCATTTGGTATGTCATTAACTAAGGAGAGACTTGTTGCAACAACTGGCGGGGAGTCGTCGAGGGATGTCGCTCATGGCAAAGTCTGCCGAGGTCTTGATGACCAGCCTCGGTATGGTAAAAATGGTGCGCTTCTGGTATAATGGGCGAGGACCGATGATGTGGTCCCTGAGTGAAGTGCTAGGACATCTAAGTAGGATCCTAGAGTGTTCTGACCAAGTGATGCACGGGCTCGCGGTTGCTAGGACACCCATGCGTATGTCGAGGAAGATACAGATGAACCGAAAGAATGACTTTTGTGAATGGATTTTTGATATTGGATCTCGTTAGTTGACCAGCTGGTCTTTAACGAAGAGTCTGGATGATATATTTTGTAAAACAATGGACTCAATATTTTGAAGAATTATGATCAGTAATACTATGATTTCATTGAAAGATTGTTTTAAAGACAACCGAATCTGTTAAAATGGTAATTTCATATTGGGTGTGTAAGTGGTATGACTACCTTGAATTTTGCTTGAAACGTCGGCTAGGGGGCTTGAGAACTTTTTTCTCGGTACCCAGGGCAAAACAGAACCAAATTTTATAAAGAAATTCCACCAATACAGTGGTTGGGCGGTTGGCTAACCCATTAGGCTAGATCGGGGGATTTCTGCGATACAAATAGTTACGATTAAGTTAAGTTAGAATAAGTCCTAGTAGGAAGGCCCTTGTTCTGTGGGAGGGAATCAGCGGCGGCTGTGCCTTGCTAAAAGAGGAAAAAAGTGGTGATTTTATGGACCAAGTGCAAGTCTCTTCCTTGATCTGAACATATGACTTTCGGGTTCGGTCGGATCAGTTTGGTTAGTTAAGACTTTGACTTGTTAGATCAATTCTCCCGTTAAATGATTTTCTTGGTGGAATCGCCTGTGCCTTCCAGACGAGGGAAGTTTTTTCGGGTTCAGTTTCAGAGGAACCGCTGGGCTAGTCTCTTGTCCGGATATCCGTGGGCGAGGCCCCGAGTGTGGATCCCTGCCCCGCGCAAGAGGCTGATGTTGCTTCCGCTGCCAACACCCTCGGAGGGGGCATCGCGGAGGGGACGGGGGTCTCACAAAAACCACATGAAATATGATGTCACAATCTTTCATCTTTTCATATATTTAAATAGGCTCCTAACATTCTTATGGATGAGAGACAAAAACAAACAAGGGCTCCAAGGCATGAGAGGAGGCAAGTGGCAAGATGCACTTTTCATATATTTAAATAGGCTCCTAACATTCTTATGGATGAGAGACAAAAACAAACAAGAGCTCCAAGGCATGAGAGGAGGCAAGTGGCAAGATGCACTTTTCTTTAAGTGGCAGATGTGTAAAACTAAGTCAATACAAGAATTCAAGCATGCCAACACATTGAAGACAACCCCAATGCTTAAAACACAATGCTATGTGTCTAAAGTCAAATAAAGGAGGGAAGGGTTGGTGTGAACAGGATTGTCCAAGGCATGAAAGGAAGAAGGGTGCATTGAATGGTGGGATGCCAACCCACATTGGGTGAATTGAAGAGTCCACCCAATGTGGACATGATGCTCATTCTTTTGAGGAGCAAAGAGTGGGTGAGTCAGGTTTGTTCATCTCAAGGCAAGAAAGGCATCATAGATGAGTCCATAGGCATCTCAAGGCAAGAAAGGCGTCATAGATGAGTCCATAGGCATGGCTGAACTTTTGCAAGAGTGTCTTAGACTTGGAAATTGAAGGCTTGGTCAAGGTACTTTGGCCTTCAAGTGAAACTGATTACTCAACAAACTTGACTTGGGGAGGCCTTGAAAGGGGCTTTGAAGCCCACTTTAACCTTCAAAGTTTTTAACATTGTCCATAGGAAGAAAGGCATTCTTCTCCTTTCAGCTTTTAGCTTATCCGAGGCTACCATCTTCACGCTAATGAATTATTCATTTGCCTTTTCAACATCATTGCCTTCTCTCATGTGCTCATCTTCTCCATACTCCTCTACAGCTCCCTCTTCACTCATCCTCCCAAGCATTCCCTCTAGCTTCTCCACTACATTTTCCTTCACACATTGATCACCATTCTAGCATCTGGCTTTCATTCGTTCGCCTGAACTTAGGTTGAAGATCAAGGCTCCATCGCTGACGACTCCACTTCTCCATTGACAAAAGCTCATTTTGATCCCCCCCGTCCCCAATCTGCCCATCAGAAGGATCAATTCTCTGGATCAGAAGGCGATCTGCTGTATGCGCCCAGATCTGGAGCTTTCACAGGCTTTCTAGAGCATTTTGGGTGATGGACTCTGATGTGGGCAAGCTCTTCATCGGTGGCATTTCTTGGGAGACCACAGAGGAGAAGCTGAAGAGCTACTTCAGAGCTTATGGCGAAGTGGTGGAGGCAGTGATCATGAAAGATAGGGCCACTGGAAGAGCTAGAGGCTTCGGATTTGTGGTCTTTGCAGACCCAGTAGTCGCAGACAGAGTTGTACAAGATAAACACGCCATTGATGGAAGACAGGTGGGTTCCTTTTGTGTGTGTACTATTTATTTGTTCTGCAGTTGAGTTTTATTAAAACTAGAGCAGCTTCTGCTTGATCCTTTCTAGGTGGAAGCTAAAAAGGCAGTACCCAGAGATGAACAGCAAAATGTTGCCAGAAGCAACAATGGTGGGCTTGCGCCAATGCATCAGGCCAGGACTAAGAAGATTTTTGTGGGTGGTTTAGCAGCTACTGTGACCGAACATGATTTCAGAATGTATTTTGATCAGTTTGGTACCATTACTGATGTGGTTGTAATGTATGACCATGGCACACAGAGGCCACGCGGCTTCGGCTTCATCACTTATGATTCCGAAGATGCAGTGGACAGGGTCCTCCAGGAATCATTCCATGAATTGAAGGGGAAAATGGTGGAAGTGAAACGTGCGATCCCCAAGGAAATGTCACCTAGCCCTATTCGGAACAATGGGGGGGGATTGAGTGCAGGACTAAGGGGAGGAGGGCCTTATGGAGGTGGATATGGACAGTTCAATTCAAGTCCAGTAGGACCTTTTGGAGCTCGGATGGATAGCAGATATAGTCATTTTCCAGGAGTTGGCTACTCGCCTTATGGAGCAGTAGGTTATGGTAGTAATAGGAGCTTCAGTGCTGCAATGAATGCCACTTATAATGGTAGTCCTTATGGAGGAGGGAGTGTAAACTTTGGCAGAAGTGGTGGTCATGAAGGTGCCCTCAATTCGGGTGGTATTTTTGGAGGAAGTGGAGGTGGTTACGGAAGCAGTCCTGCAGGTACTGTGTATGGTAGTAGCACACCTGGAAGAAATCTATGGAGCAGTGGAGCTGTTGGCTATGGGAGCAATAACTCAGCAGGAGGTTACGGATACAGTGGGGGATCCAGCATGAGTGGCTATGGTGGAGTAGGAATTCGGGGTTCAGCCCAAAGTCCTAGCAGCAGTGCTGGGTATGGTAACAGCACCATTGGCTATGGTAGCAGCGATGGCGCATATGGATCCAGCAATGTGGGCTATGGTGGACGTGGTAGTGGTTATAGGAGCTCATTAGGTGGCTATGGTTTAGCAGGTGGCTCAAATCCTGATATTGGTGCTTATGAAGGTGGTTACGGAGATCTATATAATAATTTGGGATATCAAGAGACCACACGGAAATCATCAGCTGGGGCTGACACTTTTAACTCGGCCAATATTGGAGGATTAGGATTTGGAGGTTATGGTTTGGGTGATAGTAATAGCGATGAAGTTGCAGCTGGAGGTTACAGCGGTGGATATGCCACTGGAAGGCAATCTTATCGAGGTGAGTGTTTTTTGCATTTATATGTAATCTGCGTGATAAGACTCTTAATTTCCTATTGATATCAGAAGTGCATGTTAAAGATGAGCTTTAATGTGACTTGGCATCTGTGAGAATGCATCCTCAAGATTTAGAACGTTACAGCCTATGCTCCTTCCGGTTTGGGATCCTTTTTTTCTTTTCTTGGGGCAATCTAGTTGCCTGCAATCACAGGTCCCTTCCCTTGATGCAGCCCATCCCAATTTTGTTAATCCAACTGTGCTGGATTAGGGGGTTCACAAATTGGCCTATCCATTCAAATTTCAACCCCAAAAACCAAGGTCCTCTAAATTAACCAATTTGTGGAAATCTCGAGTCTTGCACCTTATGTATCACCTTGTCACCTATGCCTTTTGATGCAACTGCATTTCCAGCCCCCTCTTATGAATGAACACCAAGTAGTTAGCAAAATGATCCTTAAGGGATGCTATTATAACAACTTATCTGTCGTGCTAGTACTATAGCAAAGTTGGCAAAGTGCTTCCTATGAGTAGATCGCAACTCCTAATCAGTGTTGGGTATTTTATAGTCTCGTGTACATGTGTGTACCTCTGTTTATGTACCCGTATGTGTGTGTGTGTGAACACTCACTTATGTGTGTGAACCCACCCTTAGGTGGTGGATAAGGTATTATGTGTGTTTAGTAAGGAGGGATGTCAATGACAATGCCATGTGCCACTCACCTAGTGTGATCTATGTGAGTCAAAAGAGAAGGTTTGCGACCTATAACAGCATGTACTTGGTCTACTTGAAAATCACTCAATCTAATCAATCCACATTTAGTCTTGCAATCATCTCTCTCAAGCACATTGAGTTTCTCTCTCTTCTCTCTCTCTCTACAGCAACACATACATGAAGTTCTATCCTCCATAGCCTCTACCTTAGGCTTGTAACCTGTGTGAGAAATCTGTGCTACTGCTGTAAATCCGAAAACAGAGAATAAAACAGCATATATGTGTAGACAATAGATTGCAAATGATCAAGAACCTGAATATGAATGAAGGTATAGCACGAGGGAGGCGTGAGTGTTGGTATGTACAAGTCAGTGTTGAAATTAGAGAGGATATGATGTGGGAAATAGGCACCTATTTATATAGGTCCTCATGAGCTGGTCGGCCAGGTCCTATAGGTTGACTTGGACAAAAATCCATAAAATGCTGAAAAATGCTAAAACAGGCACCTAAAAATAGTGCAAGAATAGCAGATAAAATATGCAGTGCAAGGTCATAAATGGGCCTAATACAAGCATATAGGGAGTCCATCTGGGGATGAATAACATTTCCTCAGCGCCAGATGGGCGGACCAATGCCGACACGCTAAAGTAAGACCTCCAAAGAAGTAGGAGGGAGTGGTTTGGTGAAGAGATCTGCAAGGTTGTCCTTGGTAGAACAATACACCAAGCGAAGAAGACCAAGTTGATCCAGTGTCCAACAAAATGATAATGCACTTCGATATGTTTGGATCGACCACGAATCACCGGGTTTTGTGCCAAATCAATAGCACTTTGGGAGTGCGAGAAAATTGTGACAAGAGAATCCTATGCACATCATAAATGTTCCAAAATCTACTGAGCTCTGGTGACACGGGTGCTGCGTACTTGATATGATGCCGATGATGAAGATAAGCAGAAAGTGGGCTGCCGTCCCGATGGTGTGATGTAGCAGTGAGTGGGCTACTGTCCTGATGGTGAGAGCTGAGGCAAAAATGTTGATATGCTCTATGTATAGCAAAGGGGGCTGTTGTCCCATGGGCTGTGGTAAAACACAGATTATATGCTGATGTAAGCACTGATGTGAGCCCTGAAGCAAGCATTGATGATAGGCTGATGTAAACGCTGATGTAAGCCCCGATGTAAGCGCTGATGTAAAACGGAAGTGCTAATGTAGGTGTTGATGTAGAACGCAGATGACAGTGTTGATGTAAGCCTGATGTAAGCGCTGATGTAAGCCTGATGTAAAACGCTGATGATAGTAGAAGTAAAGCGCTGATGACAACAGAGAGGGCTGCTGTCCCACGGTGGCGTGTAGCAGAGAGTGGGTTGTTGTCTTGAGTAGTGGCCAGATGACAAACACTGAGGTGCTGTCCTGTCAGGCGGAGATGGTGGTGTAGAGCCCAGTAGAAGCAAAAGCAGCAGCAGAGAGAGGTACTGGATATGAGCAATGAAGTGGTACATGAATAATGAATGATAGGCAAGGCTATATATACGAGGTGGGGGGGGGGGTGCTAGTCGGTTAGCCTAAAAGGTGTAGGCCAGCAGCCAAGATAAAAAACCCCAAACAAAACATTAAAATACCCAAAAAAAATATCTTTTTAGGATTGGGAAAAATATTGTTTTCTCACAAACAGTCCTCTGTTTCTGAGACTTCCAAGAAACCATTCTAGATCCAAGCAGAAAACGATGTCCAAAGGTAGATCATCGAGAATCAATACAACCAGCCCAATTAGCATCCACGAATCCCACCAAATCAAAACTACTGGAACAAGTGATACCATAACTAGATGTGCCACGAAGATACCAAAGAACACGCAAAGCATCTTGCTAGTAAGACTGTCGAGCCGCAGAGGAGAATTGACTAAGAATACTCAAGGCATAAGAGGTATCCAGACGAGTGTTGTTGAGGTAGAGCAATGAACCAATCAACTGTCACAATCAACTGTCAGTACTCAGTAAAGGAGAATCATCGTCCTTTGAAAGCTTGGAACTAGGATCCATGGGACAAGAGAGCGGAGTACAATCTGTCAAACCATAAAGAGAAAGCGATTTGCGCACATACTCCTGAGAAATAAAAATGCAATCATCGCATTGCCATACTTCAAGACCAAGAAGGTAATGAAGTAATCCAATATCAGTCATCTCAAACTGCTATGAAAGTTGAGACTGAACATGAGTGACCAATTGAGAAGCAAATCTTGTAAGGATGAGATCATCCACATATAGCACAATGATACAAATATCACCATTAGAGAGAGACATAAAGGTTTGAATTTGAATAAGCTCTCTCAAAGCTAAGGGAAATCAAGAAGGTATTCGTCTTCTGATACCAAGCACGGGGTGCGTGTTTGAGACTATACAGTGCCTGGTTGAGACTATACAGTGCCTTCTGCAATAAATAAACATGATCTGTGTGTTAGAATTTTGCATCTCAGTGTTCTGGGGCCTTTACCATTTATCTGGGTATTTTATTGTATTTCTCCTATTTATTTGTCTTGTGAGCAGTCGGCTAGCCCTAGAGGCAGTCGGCCAGCTCACTGATGCACTATATAAAGAGTTCCCCATTATTCACTCTTTCATCCAATTCCCTTGCACATAGTTTAACACTCAGTTGCTGGCCATTGCCATTGTAAAGCTTTACTGCTGTTATAAAAGGTGATCTTGTCCAACTCTCTCATTCTACTTTGCACTCTCTCATATGTTTATTGTTTATGCTATCATTCGCTTAGGTCCAGGTTGCTCCAAACTCTGCAAATCTGCCCACCTTTCACTCCTTTTGATGTGCATTTTTCTCCACATCTCTCCCGGTTGCAGATTTGTGACAACAATGACCGCGTTTCCCCAACAGTGCTGCGTTTTCAGTGTTAGCACTTTCATCCCCAGTTTCTGCTCTGTATGGTGCCCATTTGGTCCCCTTTTGCATGGCCCTTGCTTGTGGGCTGGCCACCCCTTTTTTAGTATTTTTCTGGGATTTTTCCCAGCCATTCTGGCATTTTTCTAGGGAGCCATGTCCAACAGCTCCAGTCGGCCTGTTTCTATGCTCCAGTCGGCCAGCTCTTCCCCACTATAAATAGTGGGTGCTGGCCTCTCATTTTTCATAGAGTCTTGTACTTATTTGCTCCCTCACTTATGAGACTATCACTGTCTCTTGCTTGGGACTGCTTTGGTTCAGTATATTCAGCATAGTTTGCTCCATATCTCTCTCTCTCTTGCACTCTCTGTTCAGCACATTCTAGTGCCACTCTGCTTCCGCTCTGTGCACTCTTTCATGGTATCATCGCTCTAGGTTTAGCAACCTTTCTGCTGCCCCAGATTCAGCCCTGTTTTCAGCACCACCTCCTCTGCGTTTTCTTCCAGATCCTTAGCTTTTGCTGCTGCGTTTTCTGGACAGCACTCTGCTGGTCGTTTTTTCTTCAGATTGGCTTCACCGATTCAGCCGTCTGGGTCTTGGAGATCAGCGTTTCATTGCCCACTTGGAGATTGGACTGCAGGCGGCCTGTTTTCTACAGGACAGCACTTCTTCATTGCTGCGTTTTCCTCTCCAGTGGTTCTTTCCCTTTGCAGAGGGGGCTTGTGGTGTTGCAGGCTTTGGTGGCACTCTTGGTACATGCGGAGGACACCTTTTCTTCAGAGATTGTGCATTTCTTGAGATTGAGCCCAAGCTCTTGTGATGGGTGCTCCCACTTCTCTTCATATGTTTGCTGAGTCTGCCAAGTTGGATGGTTCCAACTACACCCTATGGAAGGTGAAGGTGAAATCGGCCTTGCGTGGCGTGGATCTCTGGGATTGGCTTGTTACACCAGCCAATGCCACCCCTCCCACCCTTGCTTCCGGTGGTGTGACTCAGGCACAGATTGATATTTGGCAGTCGAATGATCGACATGTTTTCTCCTTCCTGATGTTGAACTGTCAGGATGCTGTTCTCTCTCATGTGCGTACAGCTGATGCTGCACATGAAGTTTGGAAGGCTTTTGCAGATCTCTATGAGATTAAGTCTCCGGGTCGGATTTTGGCATTGGAAAAGCAACTTATGAACTTATCAGTTTCCGCGTTTCCATCTTTATCTGCTTTCATCTCGAAGATGAAAGATCTCCAGGACGAGCTTGCTGTTTGTGGCAAGGACATCTCCACAGAGGATATGGCTATTCGGCTGCTCTCCAAACTTCCAGAGAGGTTTGATGCATACTTTCAGTCTCTGGTTTCTTCTCCTCGTCCTGTTCCAGTTACTTGGGAGGAAGTTCTCCCCTCCATTATGCAGATAGAGTCTCGCTTTGAGGAGCGGACTGGCACCTCCGGTGGCCCTGATGGAGCTTTGGCAGCACGAGATAAAGGGAAGTCTCAACAAAAGAAAGGTAAAGGGGGTTCTGACAAGAACTCCAAGGATTCCGATAAGGATAAAGATAACAAATCTTCAAAGAATAAGGACATTGAATGTCATTATTGTGGCAAGAAGGGTCACAAGTCACCCCAATGTCACAAGAAGAAGCGTGATGAAGCAGCAAAGAACTCTTCCTCAACGGCGGTGTCTCAACCCAAGAAGGATGATGGAATTCTTCTCTTAGCAGGTACTCGGCGTATACTTGCTCTTGTGACTTCTCAGTCACGGTCTTGGATTGTTGATAGCGGTGCTACTGCTCATATGACACCCCACCGAGATTGGTTCGAGGACTTCACTGCCAGAACAGGCGAGATCACTCTGGGTGATTCTTCTTCTGTGCCAGTGCATGGTCATGGCACTATCCCCATCTTCCGCTCTGAAGAGGACAAGAGGTACTTCTCTGACGTTCTGTATATTCTAGATTTGGCTTTTAACCTTTTGTCAGTGAGTGCTCTTACAGCTCAGGGTGCGGAGGTGATCTTTTCTCGTTATGAGATTACCATTCGTGATAAAGCGACTGGTAGCATCTTGGCTCAGGGAGTCCAAGATAGTGGTCTCTACAAACTGACCACTCTGCTTTCTTCTGGTGCTTCTTCTGCTCTTTGGCATGCTCGGTTTGGCCATTTGAGCTATCAGCTTCTGCAGCGAGCTTCGAAGGATGGGTTGGTTGATGGATTACCAACCATCAAGGCTCCGTCTTCTCCTTGTTCCTCTCGTTTACAGGGGAAGCAGCACCGAGCCGCCTTTCCGAAGGAGGCGACACACAGATCTTCGACATCACTTGCTCTCATTCATGCAGACTTATGTGGTCCTATGAGTACCGCGTCTTTGAGTAAGGCGTTGTACATGCTCGTGATGGTGGATGATTTTACCAGATATACTTGGGTTTTCTTTCTGAAGACCAAGGATGAGACTTTTCATCACTTCTGTGATTGGAAAGCCGAGGTGGAAAAAGAGACCGGTCACTCGGTCAAGGCTCTCAGGACCGATGGAGGGGGTGAGTTTACATCCTAGGAGTTTAAGCAATATTGCAAGACACATGGCATTCGGAGACAGCTTACTACAGCATATACTCCATCTCAGAATGGAGTTGCCGAGAGGAAGAATAGGACCATTATGGAGATGGCCCGTGCTATGCTTGAGCATTCTTCATTACCTCGACGTTTCTGGGCTGAGGCGGCTTCCACTGCTGTCTACATTCAGAATAGGTCTCCTACTGCTGCTCTTCCCGACAAAACTCCATATGAGGCTTTCCATGGTGAGAAGCCCTCCGTTGTTCATTTCCGGATATTTGGATGTACGGCGTATGTTCATGTGCCTAAGGAGCACCGCTCCAAGTTGGACTCGAAGTCTCAGCGCATGACTTTTCTCGGATACAGCACTGTGTCCAAAGCATATCGTCTTTATGATCCTCAAACCGGTAAAGTTGTTGTGAGCCGTGATGTGGTGTTCGACGAGACTCCTACATCTTCAGAGGGGGGTGGTGAGCTTCTTCTTCCTGCACCTCCTTCTCCTCCTCCTCCTCCTCCTCCTGCTCCCGCTGTTACTGTTACACCTCCAGCTGAGGATTCTCAGTCAGATGATGATGACCCTGCTCCTCCTCCGGCGAGTTTGAGCAGATCTGTACCTGGTTGGTATTATCAGACAGTTCGTGACTCTGGGTTACGTCAGCTTCCTTCTGCTCCTCCGCTTGGTTCTCTTCGGCGTTCTTCCAGAGTTACAGGGAAACATATTCATGAGGGCAACATGTTTGTTAATTATGCTCTTATGTCTACAATCATTAATGGTCCTTCTGATCTCACTTCTGTAGATGAGGCTCTTTCACATGAGTCTTGGCGTCATGCTATGCAGACAGAGCTGGATGCTATCGAACGGAATGGCACTTGGATTTTGGTGCCTCGGCCTCTGCAGCGTAAGGTGATTGGTGTGCGTTGGATTTTCAAATCAAAGTTCCGAGCTGATGGCAGCTTGGACAAGCACAAGGCGAGGTTGGTTGCCAAGGGTTATGCTCAGCGCCCTGGTGTCGACTTCGATGAGACTTTCGCTCCAACGGCCCGAATGACTACCATTCGCACCGTTCTTGCACTTGCAGGACATCATAGATGGCCCGTTTTCCAGATGGACGTCAAGTCGGCTTTCTTGAATGGAGAGCTTACACAGGAGGTTTATGTTGATCAGCCGCCAGGATTTGTTGTTCCGGGCAAACAGGATCATGTGTACCGGCTGAAGAAGGCTTTATATGGTCTAAAGCAGGCTCCGCGGGCTTGGTACCAGCGGATTGATGAGTTCTTTCAGAAGCTCGGCCTGCGCCGTTCTCATGCAGATTCGAACCTTTATATCCTCCTTGAAAGGGGGTTGATTGTTATCATTGTGGTCTATGTTGATGACCTCATCTTTACAGGTTCTTATTCTGTGCGGATCCGTTCTGTTATGGATGCTTTGGAGACAGAGTTTGAGATGACGGATCTGGGCCTCTTGCACTATTTTCTTGGCTTTGAGATTTGGCAGACCTCGAAGGGCATTTTCTTCTCTCAGCAGAAGTACACTCGAGAGATTCTCGACAGATTTCAGATGACTGGGTGCAAACCAGTATCTTCTCCTTTGGATATTGGTGAGAAGCTTTCTTCACTTGATGCTTCTCCAGGGACTGATCAGGGACAGTATCGGGTTCTCGTCGGTTGTTTGGTATGGTTGACCTACTCCCGATTGGACATATGCTTCGCAGTCAGTTTATTGAGTTCCTTCTCATCCAAACCCCGTCAGCAGCATTGGCGGTGTGCTCTCAGAGTTCTTCGGTACTTACGTGGCACTCTGGATTTTGGCATCTTTTATGGCCAAGGACGCACTCTTGTTGGATGGTCTGACTCAGACTGGGCTGGAGATCCAGATACACGGCGTTCGACCACTGGTTGTGTTTTTTCACTTGGGTCTGGAGCCATTTCTTGGAGCAGTAAAAAGCAGCCTACTGTGGCGCTTTCCTCTACCGAGGCGGAGTACCGTGCAGTTTGCTATGCTGCATGTGAGGCGATATGGTTGCGGAGATTATTGGAGGAGCTTGGCTGTCCTCCTACCGGATCTACTCTTCTTTGGTGTGACAATCAGAGTTGCATCGCCATCGCCAAGAACCCTGTGTTTCATGCTCGTACGAAACACATTGAGATTCAGTATCACTATGTTCGTGAACGGGTTCTTGCTGGAGATTTGCGTTTGGAGTATTGTCCTTCCGCGGAGAATGCTGCAGATTTGTTCACCAAGCCGGTTTCTCAGGCTTCCTTGGCTCCTCATCTTCGGATTCTCGGAGTTTGTTCAGCATCTGGTGCTGAGAGGGGGTGTTAACACTTTCATCCCCAGTTTCTGCTCTGTATGGTGCCCATTTGGTCCCCTTTTGCATGGCCCTTGCTTGTGGGCTGGCCACCCCTTTTTTAGTATTTTTTTGGGATTTTTCCCAGCCATTCTGGCATTTTTCTAGGGAGCCATGTCCAACAGCTCCAGTCGGCCTGTTTCTATGCTCCAGTCGGCCAGCTCTTTCCCACTATAAATAGTGGGTGCTGGCCTCTCATTTTTCATAGAGTCTTGTACTTATTTGCTCCCTCACTTATGAGACTATCACTGTCTCTTGCTTGGGACTGCTTTGGTTCAGTATATTCAGCATAGTTTGCTCCATATCTCTCTCTCTCTTGCACTCTCTGTTCAGCACATTCTAGTGCCACTCTGCTTCCGCTCTATGCACTCTTTCATTCAGGTCCAGCCAGCTGGCTTTTTGCTACAGGCCAGTTTTGGTGGTTGCGTTTTCTCCTACAGAGGCAATCCGGCCACTTCACTTGGCTGTGTTTTCTTCGACAGAGGTAAAACTTAAAAGGTGGAGTTGTGGCTGTGTTTTTTGCACCGGCATCTGTTTTTTGGTGAGTTCTTTGCATTTGGCGCTGCCAGACAGGTGGCCCTACATTGTCTTCTTCCTCCACGAGTCCCTGCCCTTCCGGTAGGAGGTTCCCGGTGGATCTTGGACTGTTTGGCTGCTGTCCCGTCTCTTTCTCTCTACAGTTTGAGAGGGGGCTGATTGTTCCTGGTGCCTTGCTTCGTTGGAAAGCACTTGAGAGCTAAGATTTGTTCTTTACTGCTGTGGATATGGCTCCCCCCCGTGTGAACAAAGATGACAAGTTGAAAGGACCCAACTATGCTCATTGAAAGCTTCAGATGCGGGTTTTGTTCATTCACAAGGGTTTGTGGGACATTGTTTAGGGCATTGAAAGGAAGCCCGAGCGTCCTCAAAACTCTAGGAGGTGGACTCAGGATCAAGAGGATGAATTTGCTGTGGAATTACAAGATTGGGAGAATTGGGACTCGAAGGCGCATTCTATGCTTGTGCGGACCATCACCGAGGAGGTCTCACCAACCATGCAAACTCTCACCAGTGCTCATCAGGTGTGGTCAAAATTGGAGGATCTCTTTGCACGAGATTCATTGATGAGGGCAGTTACCTTGCAAGGACAGCTCTACGGCTTGTTATTTCTTGAAGGCAATTCAAGGCAATCTTTTCTCATGAAGGCCAAGGTTATCCATGACCAGTTACTGGCTATGGGTGCTGCTTTGTCCTCTTCTCAGCTGGCTCACCAAGCTTCCTCCGGACTATGATGTTATTTCTCGATCTTTGTGGTGCCAGGTCACATCCACTCAGTTGGATTTTGATGATCTTAGCTCCCTACTTTTGGAGGAGGAGTCTGTTCTCATCTCACAGGGTAAATTGAAGGTGTTAGTCAACAGTTCTGACCAGGCACTTTCCTCAGTTCAAAAGAAAGGTCGGAATCATTGCTTCTCTTGCGAGAAAAGAGGACATCTGTCCAAGGATTGTTTGTCCAAGAAGAAGGACAAGACCAAGGGCAAGGCTTCATCCCAGAGAAAAGGCAAAGATACGACACAGGATAGTGATATAGATTCTAGTACCACTTCTAGGGCTCCCAGAGCGCTTCTGGCTCAGGAGACCCCAGATGGTGTGCTTCTCTAGTACACATGCAATTTTCCCCCATGTGCTTCCAGCCAAAAGAGGCTTGTGGGCGGGAGAGGGGGTGATTACAGCTCCACTTACAGGTGCATGGAGACCGTGATTCGGAGTTCCAAGCATTAGACATCTTTGGTACAACAAAGATTATGAACTGGATCTGTTCCAAGTTCATTGTTCGAGGCTTTTGGAACGTGATGTGTTCCGTCCACTGATGGGGATTATGGGCGCGGTATGTCCAGCACTTCATCATCTATTCATGGAGTTCACTGCACACTTGTGTAGGAATTCGTGGCTAAGCAAAGTTTCTTGTTGTTCGTGGTGGCATCTTGCTTCGAGGAAACAGGTGTGCTCTCTCCAAGGTGATTCCAGTATTTGCGATGCTGGAGGGTCCATGGTTGCATCTTCATCGACTTATCTTCTTCCAACTCTTGCACACACTATGAGCTGCAGAGGGGGTGTTAGAATTGTGCATCTCAGTGTTCTGGGACCTTTACCATTTATTTGGGAATTCTATTGTATTTCTTCTATTTATTTGTCCTGTGAGGTGTCGGCCAGCTCACTGATGCACTATATAAGGAGTTCCCCATTATTCACTCCTTCATCCAATTCCCTTGCACATAGTTCAACACTCTGTTGGCCATTGCCATTGTAAAGCTTTACCCCTATTATAAAAGGTGATCTTGTCCAACTCTCTCATTCTACTTTGCACTCTCTCATATGTTTACTGTTTTAACTTCCGCCTGTGCTATCTCCTTCACACTGTGTCCTTGAATGTCAAATCCTGGAGGTTGCTCAACATATACCTCCTCCTCTAAATCTCTGTTTAGAAAAGCAGATTTAATATCCATCTGAAAGACAAGCCATCCAAAAGGAGCAGCCAAGGCTAAAACAATTTGTATGGTGGTATACTTGGCTGTAGGTGCAAACGTCTCATCAAAGTCCTCGCCAGATTTTTGAGCCTGGCGAGCTTTGTACTTATCCAAAGTACCATTAGAATGAAACTTGGCTTTGAAAATCCATTTGACACTGATGACCTTCCGATGTAATGGGCGTGGAACTAACTTCCAAGTTTTGTTCCGCTCGATATAGAAGACATCTTGGCTTCCATAGCCTGTTGCCATTGCTTCAAAGCAAGGGCCTCCTCGGGAGTCTCGAGCTCATCAATATCCTGTAAGGTACTCATAAGAGCATAATTCATGGTATGACCGAAAGAAGCAAGTTGAGAAGATCTCCGAGGTCCGGAAGACGGAGTAGATGCCTGACAATGCAATTGGCTGTCAGAAAGGCGAGAGTCTTGTAATAATTGTTGGACTCACTGGGGTGGACCAGACCTCCTCTCAAATCTGAAAGAAGAAGGTACTGTTGTAGAAATGGATGCATCCGGGACAATAGTGGATGGAGAAGAAGTAGCCAAATGTGGAGAAGATAATGGAGAGACTGCAGATACTAATGAAGATGATGTAGGAGGCAATCCCGCTCTATGTAAGGGGTTGGACACAGCAGATACAGGGGCTGAAACAGAGGGTACAATGGGCTGAATTGGTGCTAAAGACACCGGAGTCACTGCGGGTGTAGAAGCTCGCTATGGTAGATGAGAAAAAACTCCAATATCGGCTGGAAATGGTTCCAAAATCTGCTCAGAAGAGGGCATGGAAGAAGAATTAAGTCCAAATAATGTCTCATCGAACCTAGCATCTCGAGATATGATGATATCCTCCACATCCGGATCCCAAAACTGGTATCCTTTGGATCTTGAGCTATAGCCTGTGAAAATCAGGAGACATGAACAAAAGCAACATAACCAAAGACATGAAGATGTGATACAGATGGCTTATGTCCAGAAAATGCCCCCTCTGTTGTGAACCTGTCAATCGCCTTCGTGAGTGAGTGGTTTATGAGATAAACAGAAGTAGCCACAACTTCTCCCTAAAATGCAGGGGGAAGACTAGAATGATGTAATAAAGATCTCGGCATCTCCTTCATGGTCCGATTTTTCCTCTCAACTACTCCATTCCGCTGAGGAGTATACAGAACTATTGTCTACCATTGAATGCCTTTCGATGGGAGAAACTCATCAGAGGGTACAAACTCACCACCATTGTCAATCCGCAAGAATGAAACTGTAGAGTGAGAATGATTCTCAACCATGGCTATCCAAGTCCTAAAACTGGCAAAAGCATCAAACATCCGTGCCAATACCCACACATTTTGAGTATAATCATCCACCAAAAGCATGAAATACTTAGCCCCTCCAAGGAACTCAACCTCCATAGGTCCAGCCAAGTTTGCATGTATAAGCTCGAGTTTTGGTGTAGCCTCCTCTAGAAAAGCATCTTTGTGAATCTGTGATGTTTGCCCATCATGCAAGACGAGCATATACGTGGTAATTGTCGGAGCTTAGGTAAACCAAGAACCAACTACTAGGAAGAAATTTTCTGCAAAGAAGAAACAGGTACATGACCCAAGTGTGAATGCCACAAAGAAGTCTCATCAACAAAAACTAAGGCATGAGAAGGAGAGAATTAACTGATGGATATGAGAGTCGGATGAGGGAATCTGTGAGGAGAAATTGGTGATTTTGTAGAGGCCTCCATCATGAACTCCCTTCGCCACAAGTGAGAGTGTCTTTCTTTCAATGACCTCAACCACCTCATCATCAAAATAAACTCCAAGTTCCTTCCGAGCAGCCATATGAACTGAAAACAATTTCTTTGAAAGCCGAGGCACATGTAAAACTTCATGGAGAGTAGCAGATGAACCAAGAGAAACATTACCAATACCAAGAACCGGTGAGAAAGAGCGAACCAAAGAAGAGAGCGGCTGGAGAAGTTATATCTGTGATGACAAGGAAAGTATCCTGTGGAGAGGTATGGGGAGAATCTATAACTTCCATATATGCCACTTTGGCATTGCTCTCGTCCTTTACCTTTTCCTTGCCTTTGTTATCAGAATCCTTGTCAGAATCGTGAGAGTTGTCTTTGGCTTTGGCTGCATGAGAACTGTCACTTTGAGCAAAGGACCATTCCTCCATATGGCTAGACCTGCCACAAAAAGAACACTCCAAGGTTTGTTACCTTTGGTCTCTGTAAGATCCTTCTTGCTCTTTCCTTGGGCAGCTTTGTTGTTGTTGTTGTTGTTACCTCCTCGTCCTCCTTTGTTCTTGCCCTTATCTTTGGCAACAAAAGCAGATTTCGGCTTTCCTTTGCCTCTCATCAAACACTTGTCATGTATAACTCACAACTTCTTCAAAAGATGGAAGAGGTTGGTGAAAGTAAATATGATCTTTGAAGGAATCAAAAGAGGGAGGCAATTTACCAAGCAGCTTGTGGATCGGGTTGTTGATTGAGCTCCCATATTCTTCAAGTTGCCGCTTGATGCGAGTAAAGTCCCCAATGTTATTAGTGATATTGTCAGATCCACTGATGGAAATCTTCTCAAGATTTGCCTCTAGCTTGGCAATCTTCACGGAAGAAACAACACCAAACCTCCTTTGAATCTCAAGCCACATCTGGTGGTTGTAGAGATAAACTGTGCCTGTATGGCAGGAGTCATGCAATGAATGATGATGAGGCGTGCACGAGCATCCAAAACTCCTCGAAAAGCTGGATCCACCAAAGCAAGTGTCATAACTGATGTCCAAACACCAACATCTTCAAGAAGCAATTGGGTATAAAAGGACCAAGTTTGATAATTGGTGGCTGTAAGCTTCATGGAATCACTGCTTTGGGGAGGAGTGTAGGATGGGACATGAGAGAAAGAAGGGGTGAGGTTCTGTAGGAGGGGAGAAACAAGAGAAGAAGTGGTTGGGGGAACCAGGGAGAGGTTACCGATGAAGTGGTAGCTTGGGTTGTAGGGGATAAGATTCCTTGGGAAGAGAAAAGAAGTCTAGAGAAGCTAGAATATTGATCTCCAGAAGCCATATCCTCAAAACGCAGAATCCTCCTCTTCAAATAGGACTAGAAGCCACTAGATCATAGTCACAAGAAACGTTTTGAGGTTTTTCGGGTTTTGTTTCGAAACGTTTCATCCTTCTGCTAAGAAACCGCGAGGTTTCAAAAAATCAATAATTTCTTAAAGTATAAATACTTAAAGAACTTATAGTAGCCATCTAAAAACATAGTGTAATGATGAAAAAATGGTGTCTTCGCACACATCTATGGGAACCATTCTTATTTTGGTGAGACATTATGGCAATTTTGCTTGAGTAGATGCCACAAGTGGTTCAATTTTGGAAATTGAAGAAGAGAAGGTAGAAATTGGAAAAGATTTAAGACATTGAAGGATGGTGTATGAAGAAAAAGGTGATAGAAAAGACGAGAAGAGCAAGGGAGAAGAAGAGGAGAGAAGAAGAGAAAGGAAGAAGAAGAGGAGAGAAGAAGAGAATGAAGGAAGGAGGAGTAGAGGTGAAAGAAGTGGCAGAAGATGGAAAAGGGAAGGAGGGAGGCAGGAGAAGAAGAGGGAAGGAAGGTGATGAGGAGGATATGGAAGAAAAACAAAAATAAAAAATTCCTAGAAAAATCAAGGGGGGAAAAAAACGAAAAACTAAAAGAGGTTTCGAGGTTTTTAAAAACCGTTTTGAGGTTTTGAAAGCTAGAAATAGGTTTTTTTGTTACTATGCACTAGACCTCCTCTAAAACTGAGCACAGTTGAGGATGAAGAAGAAGGAATGCAGGGTGGGAAGGTGGGAAAAAACCAGAAGAGGAGAAAAGAAATGGATCTCCAAGATTTAATGGCACCACAGATGCCGAAAACACAGCTTTGTGAAGAAAAACACAGCCTGATTGAAAAAAACACAGCACAACTGAGAAAACGCAGCTTTTTGATGAAAGACGCAGCTCCTAGATGTAAATGCAGCTCCTAGATCTGAAAACGCAGGTCTTTATGTGCTGAAATCTATAAACAACAGGTTCATGAAGAAAACACAGTTCCTAGAGCAGTTCTAGGCTCTGATACCATGTGTGCTACTGCTGTAAATCTGAAAACAGAGAATAAAACAACATATATGTATAGACAGGAGACTGCAAATGATCAAGAACCTAAATATGAATGAAGGTACAACATGAGGGAGGCCCGTGAGTGCTGGTATGTACAAGTCAGGGCTGAAATCAAAGATGATATGATGTGGGAATGAGGCACCTATTTATATAGGTCCTCAAGACCTGGTTGGCCAGGTCCTATAGGCCTACTTGGACAAAAATCCATAAAATGCTGGAAAATACTAAACAAGGCACCTAAAAATGGTGCAAAAATAGTAGATAAAATATGCAGTGCATGGCGTCATAAATGGGCTAGATACAAGCATGCAGGGAGTCCATTTGGGGATGAACAATATTTCCAACAACCCGAACGCTAAGGCTAATAAGTGGTATCGGAGCCTCGTTGATTGTTTGCTCGAAACTTCGCACCATCATCTCCACTCATTTGCATGGCCCAGGTTGGTGGACCTCATGATATGGTGCTAGTTGGGCTGAGTTGAGTATCGCAGCTCAACCGGTTGGGCAGACCGGAGGGCAAAGACCTTGGCTGAGGCGCCTGCCTCCTAGGTGGCACTGGTCTTGCAGCACCTTGTTGGGCCAAGCCCATTTTTTGGCCCCTCATGTGGCATTTCACACCTGATTGCCCTTGACGCTTTTTTTTTCTAGTGTGCCTCTCCACGTTTTTTTTTCGAGTGCATCTCTGCCTTTTGCGTGTTTCACTGCGTGCTTATCTGTTCCCCCATAGTAACATAAAAACCCGTTTTGCCCTCTCGAAATGGCACGAAACGTTTCGAAACAAAACGAAACATGCCCATCGAAACGGTGTTTCGCCTAGCTGTAAAGTAAGGTCAAAACAATGGGCAGAAGTTTTTTTTTTGCAAATGCGATTTTTGTCGTCGTTTTCGTTATTTGCTACCCATTTGCCACTTCACACATCCAGCGCTTCTTCTCGGCTGCAACCTGTTGCTTCGCCTCTTCTCCTCATCTACTCCTCCTTTTCGCTCCTTCACTTCTCCTCCACGCCTCCTTTTCCTCTTCCCTTTTCCACTTTTTCTCTTCTCCTCCACGGTCCATCCCTCCTCTTCCCTCCTCTTCCCTCCTCCTCTTTCTCCTTTTCTTGTCTTCCAACTTTCTCTCCTTTTCTTCTCACCTCCCTCTTCCCTTCCAACTTGTTTCTTTCCTCATCTCTTTCTCTCCTTTTCTTGCCCAAATTTTGAAAATACCAAAAAACTGACTCCCAAAATCATGAATTTCATACCCACTAGTCCCAAAAATGCATCTTCATCTTTCTGTTGGTTATGTTATAAATTTGGTATGTGTATATAAGAAGTGTCATTTCGAAACCTTTGCGTTTCGTCCAAAACAGATGAAACGAAACGAAACCAAACCAACGAAACGATGAAACGTTTCATGTTACTATGGTTCCCCCTAGCATCGACTGTACCTTCAAGCTCTTCCACGTCGACTACCTAGACTCTGCTGCGTCGATTGTTGAGCCTCGTCGACTGTGCCTTGAGGCTAGTCCGTGCCCTCCTTGCCTCTGTTGCTAGTCACCCAAGCCTTCTCTGGTTCCGCTATGTCAGGCCTATTCTTAGCCACTTGTATGCAACACTTGTATGGTTCCGCTATGTCAGGCCTATTCTTAGCCACTTGTATGCAACACTTATGCCATCAACCTGTGTTTAGAGCTAAAGCAAAAGTTAAGGTATCATGGATCTGCCTAGATCAACCCATCACCTTCGAGAAATTATCTGGAGCAAATTTACCAACATGGCAATCCAAAGTGAGGCTTATACTCGTGAGAAATGGTCTATGGATCATAGTAAAAGGGACAGATGAGAAGCGTGAGGGAGGTGCCACCTCCCCAAAAGTCGAGGCATGGGTGGACCACAATGACAAAGCACTTGCCCATATTGGCCTGTGTCTTGGAGATAATTTAATACATCACATTGACTTCTACAAAATTGCAACAGAGGTATAGGACAAGTTGGAAAATCTATTTGTCAATAAGATTAATAATTCAAAAGTGTTCTTGAAACAAAAATACCTTTATTACAACAACTTGTTGCCCTCACTTCTGCCAACATTGATGAAGACAACAAGAAGGCTATTCTCTTCTCTAGTCTCGAGGACATAGACAGGTTCAAGGAAGTCCTCTCCACACTTAGTGTCTAGAGAGATGACTTATGACAGCATGATAGCAGTCCTTGATGAGGACATGAGGTTACAGGACCAAAACATAGTGATCCTCGACATGGAGAAAGGCTTCTTCTCAAAACAGAGAAGCAAATTCAAAGGCAAGGCAGTGAGTGCACCTATTGCAGAAAGCTAGGCCATATTGAAGACAAGTGCTTCAAGAAAATGGCCAAGGAACAAGAAAAAAACCATGCAAACTTGGTGGCAGAAGATGTAGATTCAGAGGAGGAAGAACCAGAGAAGCCAGAGACTTCTACGATAGCACCTGATAAAGCCTTTTTTGCTAACCTCTCCAATCTATCTCTTGCAGAGATGGATACTAATTGGGCTTTTCAGCTCACTTCATTTTTAAATTTTTTTTTTTTGGTGTTAAGAGTCAGGGTTCTCTACCCGGGATGCCCGTGGAATCTAAAAAATAATCTTGTGTGTGTTTTGTTTACCCGCCTAAATGTTTGCACCTCCTTGTGTTATAGAAGGTTTTGTAACTTCCTCGTTAGTCCCATTTTGAGCCGCCAAGATTGGTCATTGTGAACTTTTGCACCACGTGGTGCTGAGCCCAAATCACCATAAGTATGAAAGCTATTCCTGATAATTCCACCCTTGCTCTAAAGGGCGGTTTGCTGGGTATTTCAGAGTCTCATGTACGTGTGCGTGTACCTTTGTTTAAATGTACTCGTATGTGTGTGTTTGTGTGTGTGTGTGTGTGTGTGTGTGTGTGTGTGAACAACCCCTAAAAGGGGTGTGAACACTCCATTATTTGTAAGTGTGCATATGTGTGAACCCACCCTTAGGTGGATAAGATATTATGTGTGTGTAGTAGGCAGTGATGTCAATGGCCATGCCATGTGTCACTTACCTAGTATGTGTCACTTACCTAGTGTGATTTGTGTGAGTCAAAAGATAAGGTTTGCAATCTATAAAAGCATGTACTTGGTGTACTTCAAAATCACTCGGTCTAATAAATCCACATTGAGTCGTGCAATCATCTCTCTCAAGCACATTGAGTTTCTCTCTCTAATTCTCTCTCTTCTGTCTCTCTACAGCAACACATACATGATGGAGTTCTATCCTCCATAGCTTGTAGCTTAGGCTTGTAACCCTAATGTTAAGGCTAATAATCAAGGCATGCCATCTTTTGCTTTAAGGCTGGTCTCACACAATAAAAGCATCATGAAATAGCAAAGTGTGTTTTCGAATACTTTAGCAACTCTTTCTTTATATAATGCAAATGAGTAATGGTGGCGAGTGTAACACGCAGAAGCTTATAGACAGGATTATACGTTGATAAGGAGCACCTTGGTTCTTGACGATTGCACAATGTTGAGAGAGAGAGAGAGAGAGAGGGGGGGGGGGAATAAGAGAAGAAGAAGAAAGTCAAGTATTGGGTCCCAAACACCCTTTGAAGGGCCCCTACCAACGATTGGTGTATTTGCTTTATTGAATCATGGAAAAGACTGACTTCTTGGAGATCTTTCTCGGCTGGAAATCTGCAGCCTGAAGATGACCTATTTCTTGACCTTCAAATTCACCCTTAGCTTTGGTCTCCCTTTGGTTGTCCTTTGGACTACTTTAGCAAATTCGTGAATAAAGAAACGATTTAACCTATTTCGAGCCTATGCTTATATATGTCTAGAAGAGGCTGGTCGGTTTGCTACAAAAGCTGTCGGCCTGCTGAATAAGCTCCACGACTTGTTTTTTATCACCATAAAGATGACAAGTGGCCTCCTAGGCTGCTGGTGGCCAATTGAGATCCGGCCCTTCCCGTGGGCTGGCCGACCATGGTCCTAGCCACTATGGGCTGCAAGGTTGCATCCGTACGTACGTACCTTATCAAAGTGTCCTCCTAGGCTGCTGGTGGCCAACTGAGATCCGGCCCTTCTCGTGGGCTGGCCGACCATGGTCCTAGCCACTATGGACTGCAAGGTTGCATCCGTACGTACGTACCTTATGATAAGGTATATTTTATTGTATGGTACAGTATGGTGGAAGATTTTAAAAATATTTTGGGCCGAAAATAGTGACACTAGTGACTAGAACTATTCTTTTTTGGCTTCTCTAGATAGTAAACTGTCTTTTTGCTCCATGTGTGGGACATACACACCTGACCATGACCATGTACGATACTTGTACACTTATCTTGGACGCTTAGAGTGGGTCCTTGGGCGACTCGTCTCGGACCAGGGCTCACAAGGGGCCAGTTACCACTCCCAAGTCCTACACTTTTTGCAGAGCTATGTCTACCTGGCATCCAAGTGCGGGATGCACATGACTTCTCCACAAGTTTGTCACAAATTTAAGGATCTAAAGTTTGTTTGCATATTTCAATATTTATTGTTGTAGATTTCATGTTGGTCCTCTCACTTGTTGGTGGGGAGATTATGGTGCCAAAACACCAAAGCTTCAACAACTTGCGATTTGTATTTTGAGCCGGGTGTGCTTTCATTTGGCGGGAGCATTTATAGACTACATTTTGCCACATACACTCAAAAAAGAGGAATCGGCTTGGGACCCAAAAAGCGGATGATCTTGTATTTGTTAACGTAAACTTGCATTTGCTTACAAAAATGAAGCATCAATATGTTGGGAATCAAGGTCTTACCTGTGCGTGAAAGGCTTCTAAGCTTGGTCAAATATGTGGTAGTATGTGTGTGTGTGTGTGTGTGTGTGTGTGTGAACATCCCTAAAAAGTGTGTGAACACTCATCTATATGTGTGTAAACCAGCCCTTAGAGGGGTCACAATAATATATAGATATTTGTGTGTGATGACATAAGCAATGATGTCAAGGAGAAGAACCTTTGTACTTATAAAAGGCACATGTACTTCATTGAAAATTAATCTAATACATCACATCATTTAGTCGTGTACTTTGATTCTCTCTAGCATTGTACTTTCTTTCTCTCTCTCTCTCTCTCTCTCTCTCTTTCTCTCTCCCCATGGCATAGTCGATTGCTCCAGCATAGTAGCCATGGCATGTATCTTCAATCCTTCATAGCTTGTGCTATGTAAACCCTAACCCTAGCTTCCTAGCCTTCTTCCAACACGATACACACATGATAGTGGTTCTATTATTGATGTTCTTGAGGAAGCAAATAGCAATAGATAGATGCAATTTGAGGAGATAGGGGAAGAGCATGCAAAGGATGAGTCTCATGAGGACGAGACTATTTCTATAGCATAAGATCCATTTGCTGGATTCTTGTCATTTGATTTTGAATATTGTAATGACTTGACCTTGATTCCTTGATTGATGAGTCTTAACATTTTTTATGATTATGGGAAGTTCCAAATAGTTTATAGTTTGGGAATTTCTAATTCTTATGCAACTTGTAACTTACAAGGGGTTTTTATAGTGAGAACGTTTGAAGTTTGAAATATAGAGTAGAAACATTGAATTTTCCATGATTCCAGCTTAAGAATTGGTGCTTATGAGCCACTTTCTTCAATGCATGGAAGGCCTTTGAGCCATGTTTGTAAACGAACACTTTTTGACAACATGTCTTTACTCCCTTGAGTAGATATATGAGAGTTGTTGCAAGGTTGGAAAACTTATCCATATGGGTACTGTAGGCTTGGTAAAGACCCAAAAATTATGTGATCTCTTGAGCAGTCTTGGGAACATCCCAGTCTAGTATAGCTTGCACCTTTTCAGGGTCAAGATGAATATTGGAAGTACTGATCACGTATCCTAGATAATGGACCTCTAATAGGCCAAATGCGTTCTTCTTCTCATTGTCTTACAAAAGTTGCAAGACTTTCTCCACATCGCGCTCATGCTGTTCTGTAGTGGCATAAAATATAAGTATATCATCCAAAAAGATGAATACACACTTTCCAATGAGCTCCATGCAAGCTTAGTTAGTACGAAAGGTACGGTACGGTACGGTACGGTACGATAAAATATGGTACTAATTGGTACCTTAAAATTTTTTGAGGTACGGTACGATATAAAATACTTCCTAAACTTAAAAATTGTAGACAAGAAGTTACAAAATAGTAGAACCATGAACATAATGTCATCATGCCATTAGAGTACAAAATTGCTATAGAAGGATAGGCCAAAAACTCATGGCATGGGCAACCGCCAACATGCGTACATACATGATACTACATACTACAATACATCATCAATGGGCTAGAAGGAGATAGTTTCACAGGTGGACGAGACACTCTGGGGATCATTCTCGCTAAGTAGGTTGCCGTCATCATCAAACAAGGGCTCTCTAGGCAGTGGGGTATCATCATGAGGGGGCAATGGAATATCATCATGAAGGCGAGGATTGGAGCTTGAGGATCCCCGCCTCACATATGTGCGAAGGCCACCCTCTGCCGATGTCGAAGGCGGAGGCCTATGAACTCCAACTGCTCGGTTCCGTCCATGCTGACTCCTGGTGCTGCGAGTATTTGCTGCCACAAGCTCACTATAGAGCTCCATGAAGATTGCCTCCTCCTCCTCATCAGGTTGTTGATTGACACTTGCAAAGTTTTCACTCGTCAACGTGAAAGTGTCAACATTGACCTCCACATTAAGGCACAAAAGTTAGATTCTGTACAGTGAACACAAAACTTAAAAGTTATGAGTCATGACAAGTTAGAGTCTAGACTTGTCACTTACCTGCTTGGGACTACCCATACTAAGAATGCCCTGCATCATGCGCAAGTTAGTGCGGGAGTAGACCAACCGCTCCAATTGTCGTGTGCTCAGTCGATTGCGTATCCTCGTGTGTGAGAGAATAGGAACTCCAGTTCCTCTCACATGCACCCATAGAACAATCCTGGGCTAGGACCCTTAAGGCTATGGGTTGGAGATGCTCTAGTCCATACCCAAAATTGTCCCACCAAAAAAGGGGCTTCACAAGTGACTCCCTCCTCCAGCAAGTGGGAGACGAAAAGGAGGTTTGACCTCTCTGATCAACATAGCAGCCCAACTCCTCTAGAAAGGCATTGTGCTCATCAACTGGCACAGCTCGAAGCATATATGCATCCCGATCTTGTCGAAGCTCCCTATCGGTGCAAACTACTGGAGACTTGTGTTAGAAGTCATCTCCTGTCCAGTTTTATACACCAGGGCCTTTGTTGTGGGTGTGCCCGCCCTTATGAGGTGTTTTCCCATTTTTCCCCACTCTCCGTATTTTTCCCCCATTTTTTCCCATTTTTTCTGAGGCTTGGGAGGGCTGCCAGGTGATGCCAGGAGCACTCTGAAGCTGGCCGACTGGATCTACATCAGTCGTGGGCTGTCAGAGTGCTGGCTGACTTGTTCTGTCTAGGCGGAGGCATCTGTAGCTGGCCGACTGCTATTTTCAGCAGTCGTGGACATATTCCTCAGTCGTGGGCTTTCCTGATGCTGGCCGACTGCCCTCTAGGGGAGTATATATAGCTCCTCAGCCCCCATGCCTTATTTGTATCATATTCGGGATCTTCTTGTGTATATCAGAGCAGAGTTACACGCCTACATCTCTCTCTTTTTGTGCTGTTTTTTCTGCCTGCGTTTTTGCTCTTGTGTTCCCAGATTTGGTCATCATTTCCGCTGCATATTCTGACATGGTATCAGAGCCTAGGCTCTAGATAGGTCTTGGGATTTGTGTGAGCAAGAGGGGGCTGTTTTGTGGCTGATTGGTGGACTGTTTTGGACTGTTCGGGAAGAGGAGAAGCAAGAGGAAGGCGGGCTGATTTGCTGGACAGCCACTTGCAGGTATCAATTCTTCTTTGTTCCCACCCACCCACCCTTTTCAGAGTACATCCCCGCTATGGCAGATGTGTATGAGATGGCCGAGAGACATGTGAAGATCCCGACACTCCCCACGTTTCCGGTGGACCGTCAGTTAGATGGGAGCAACTACGGCATATGGAAGGTGATGATGGAATCCGTTCTGGAGTCTTACGACCTCGCCGATTTTGTCGTTGTTGGTGTTCCACGGCCGGAAGTAGAGGAAGGGGAGTTACCGTCAACCCGAAAGGACCGGGAGGCCCAGACGCAGATGTGGGATCGCGTCAACGCCAGGGTCCGTTCGTTTATTTTCCTCAACTGCACACCGCAGGTAATCAATCATGTCAAGCACATGACGCTGGCCAGAGGTATATGGCAGCATTTGGCTTCTCTGTACAACAGGGTATCACCCATGAAGAGGATTTCTTTGGAAGTACAGATGCGGGTTATGAGCCCTGCAAAGTCGGCGACGATGCGGGAGCATATTAACAAGCTGCCTGCTCTTCAGCAGGAAGTTCTTCAGGCTGGGAAGGAGATATCGTCAGAGGACATGGCCATAACGTTGCTGTCACATTTGCCCTCTTCGTACTCAGCATTCTACTCGTCGTTGATTACCAGTGGCAGGCTCAGCACCATCACGTGGGAGGAGCTTGTGCCTATGGTCCTGGACCAGGAGGAACGATTTACGAACCCTCCTCAGGATGGAGGTTCGGAGGCCTTTACTGGCCAACGGTCGAAAGGCCGTAACACGGGCAAGGGGAAGGCTTCGTCGGAGAAGTCTTCTGAGAAGATGTCCGTTACTGACCGCGAGAAGCTGAAGGCAGAGAGGACCTGTAATGATTGTGGCGAGAAAGGCCACTACTGGAGGCAGTGTCCCAAGCGGAAGACCGAGAAGGGTGAAGACTCCTCAGCAATCACGAAGACTCCGGCTTTTGTGCACCTGGAGGTGATGGACACCGATGCTTCATTTTCTTCAGGCAAGGAGGAGATTGGAGGACTCTCCGCAACGGATACTCGGGAGTGGATTCTTGATAGTGGTGCTTCCAGGCACATGACTCCTTCCCGTTCCGGTTTACAGGATCTCTGCAGGCTTTCTGGTCATATTCTTACTGGGGATACGTCCACTATCCCAGTTCACAGTGAGGGCAGGATGGAGATAGTTCCCGATGGCAGAGGGGGGAAGCATTCCTCCCAGGTGTTGTATGTTCCGGCACTAGGTTTTCATCTGTTGTCAGTGCATCAGGTTTGCAAGACTGGCGTACGGGTGGAGTTTGATGAGCATTTTGTTGCTCTCCGGGACAAAGCAACAGGCCAAGTGGTTTGGGAAGGTGGAGTGGAGAATGGAGTTTACAGGCTTTCAGCACTCTCTCTCCCAGGTCCTCAGGATTGTGATGAGTGGCAGTTTGGTAATGGCTACTCAAGTGTGGATACGCTGCAGGTACAAGCTTTCCGAGACCAGGTGGTGGATAGCTTACCAGTAGATGGCAGCAGTTGGCAGGAACTTTCCAGTACTGAGGTTGGTAGTTCTTGTGTTCGTGAGTCAGAGGAAGCTGAACGGGTCACTTATGCTCTGATGTCTCGTCGTGTTCGGGACATAGAACTTCCAGTAGTTGAGGATGTTCTTTCCACGGGGACCTTTCGAAAAGCTAGGCAGGTGACAGGTGCTTACTTGCAGAAGGAGGTGGTTGAAGACTTAACAGGGTTAGGGTTAGGGTTTACAGAAAGAAAACAGGCGTGGAAACCAATGTGGAGAGTGAACACGACTGCTGTAGATTTCTCAATGATAGAAAAGTGAAGTACAAGCCACATGATAGTGACCCCTAAAGGATAAGTGTTCACATGACCGGCCATAAATGTGCCGGGTGGACCAAAACACTTATAAACTGCATATAAGTGAAAAAGAACTAAACTGGGGGAAAAAACCTCCACTAACTGAAGTAAAAAGTGCCCCAGTAACCTACTGATGATCACTAGCACTCCTCTGGGTGCATACACAGCATAAAACCCAACAAACCCCCCTGGAGTGATATGTGATCACTGTACATCATCCACCAAAAGGAAACAAATTCAAAGCATTGCGGAATGCTTCAAATTTCGGACGTGGTAATGCCTTGGTGAAGATGTCTGCCACATTCTGATCTGTAGGACAGTAGATCAGACTGATATCTCCTGCCTGGAGTCTCTCCCGAACAAAATGATAGTGAATCTCAATGTGTTTCGTGCGAGCATGAAACACAGGATTCCTGGCCACAGCAATGGCACTCTGACTATCAGTATAGATAGGTGTAGGCTCCTCCACTGAAATATCCATATCAGTCATAAGACGACGCAGCCAAACACACTCAACAGTAGTAGTGTAGGCTGCTCTGTACTCTGCCTCACAAGATGAAGTGGCCACTGTGGTCTGTTTCTTGCTTAGCCAAGAAATGCATGAAGCGCCAAGGAAGAAACAATTCCCACTAGTGGAATGTCTGGTATCAAAATCACCAGCCCAATCTGAATCACTGTAAGCATGTAACTGCATGTCACCCCTCTCAGGATAAAGCAACCCAAGAGACAAGGTACCCTGCAAATAACGGAATACACGCTTCACAGCTTGCCAATGTGACAACCGTGGGCTGTGCATGAATCTGCTCAACTGAGAGACTGCATATTGAATATCTGGCCTTGTATTACACAAGTATATGAGGCACCCAACAGCCTGAGCATATGTAGTGGCATCAAAGGAAACACTGTCATCTTGTAGTGACAGTTTCATCCCAGGCTCCATAGGAGTACTAATAGGCTTGCAATCCTGAAATTTAAACTTCTCCAGAAGTTTAGCAACATAACGTGATTGCAACAACCCAATGCCTCTGTTATCCTGCACAAACTGTATGCCCAAATAGTAATGTACAAGGCCCAAGTCAGACATGTCAAATGTCTGTTGCAGTATCTCTTTAAATGCTGCAATTTTGTCATCATTTGATCCCATGAGCAAGAGATCATCCACATAAAGACTGATGACCAGCAGATCTGTCTCTTCTTTCTTCACATACAAAGTGGTCTCTGATGGACTGTTCACAAATCCCTGAGTGAGTAGAAAAGCATCTATTTTTGCATACCAAGCTCGTGGAGCTTGTTTCAAACCATACAAGGCCTTTTTCAGCCTGCATACTTTCCCTTCATGACCATGTTCTGCAAATCCCATGGGCTGAAATACATAAACTTCCTCCTCGAGGTCCCCATGTAGGAATGCAGTCTTTATGTCCAACTGATGAACAACCCAACCACGATGTGCAGCCAATGCAATGACACACCTAAGTGTCGACATACGGGATGTAGGAGCAAATGTCTCCTCATAATCAATGCCCTTCTTCTGTGCATAGCCCTTTGCAACTAGACGGGCTTTGTACCTGTCAATGGATCCATCTGCATGTCTTTTCAACTTGTAGACCCATTTAGTACCAATGGCTTTCTTGCCTTTGGGGAGATCAACCAAATCCCATGTTTGATTCTTTTTAATAGAATCAATCTCATCCTGCATGGCTTTGTTCCAATGCACATTATCTCGTGCATCCACGAATGAATCAGGCTCATCATCATCTTGTAAACTGGCTGCCATAACCAGATTCAAATCCATGATGTGTGCATGCTCATTGGTCCTTGTCTCCCTACGAGTATGACCAGCAAGAGGACCTTCTAAATGGCTGTCCTGTAATGTCCTCAAATACCATCTAGGTATATGTCTAACCTGTGGTGCCTGCTGTCCCATATTTGGTTCAGCTTCTGGCTGATTTGGCTGCTGAATTTCTGCACCACCTACATCATTTGCTGGCTGTCCAGTACCCTCATGAGTTGGATCTCCAACTGTGGAATGAAACTCCATGGGTAGTAGACCTTCAAACACATCATTTTCAGCCTGATTTGCCTCATAACCAGCCATGGATAATTCTGATTTTTCATCAAAAATCACATCCCGACTGATGAATATCTTCCTGGATAGTGGCTCATATAACCTGTAGCCCTTGCTCTCACGGCTATACCCAACAAAAATGCATTTTGTGGCTTTATCATCAAGCTTCCTCCTCAACTCTTTGGGTATGTGTGCATATGCAAGGCACCCAAAGATACGAAAATGCGATACAGAAGGCTTGCGGCCATGCCAAGCCTCAAAAGGAGTAATAGAAACCAATGCCTTTGTGGGACATCGATTCAAAATATGACAAGCACACATTACTGCTTCCACCCAAAAGATATGTGGTAGTCTTTTTGCCTTTAGCATACATCTGGCCATCTCCATGAGTGACCGATTTTTTCTTTCTGCAACCCCATTCTGCTGTGGAGTGTAAGGAGTAGTATACTGATGTTTTATACCTCTACTCCCAAGAAAGGAATTCAGCACATGTGACATATATTCCCCCCCTCGGTCAGAACGGAGAGTCTTCACTTTGCATCCTGACTCTGTCTCAGCAAGTGCTACAAAGGCCAAAAATGCATCATATACCTGTGATTTCTGTGTCAAAGGATAGACCCAGCAAATACGAGAGAAGTCATCAATAAATGTTGCAAAATAAAAGCAACCACCTAATGACTTCGTCTGCATGGGACCACAAAGATCACTGTGTATAAGTTGCAACTTTGCAGTTGCTCTTAGAGCCTGATCACGTGGGAAGGAAAACCTGTGCATTTTTCCCAAAATACATCCTTCACAAATGTGATCTGGAGGCTTCTCCATGAGAGGTAGATCTGTAAACATATTATGTCGCTGCATAAGCATAAGACTACCAAAATTTACATGCCCCATGCGAGCATGCCATAACTCCGCATCAACCATAGCTGGAGTAAGAGTGAATGCATGATAAGCAGACTGATCCACTGGCTGAAATGCATCCAACTCATAAAGTCCATGACATAATGTACCAGTAAGCATCAAGGTCAAGGCATTTGCTTTGTCTCTGACCATGCATTTATCATCATCAAAGTGGACTTGCATTCCACAATGTGCTAAAGAAGAAATGGACAACAAATTCTTCTTTATCCCTGGTACATATAAGGCATCTGTAAGGCGGAGAATGGAGCCATCAATGGCTGTAAGCTGAATCTCCCCAATGCCACACACTGGATATGAAGCATTGTTGGCACACTGAACAGTTTTGCCAACAGGGGCAGGGCCAACATGACTAAACAAATCCCTGCGAGATGTGATATGCTTTGAGGCACCACTATCAAAATACCAAGTACATGCATGCTCTGTCATACTGAGTGCCTGTGAAGACCAAGAGGCATCATAGCTGCATGTATAGAAACAGTAATCCCTGTCCTCAACAAAAGAAGCAGTCTCTGGAGGAGCTTTAGGAGCATCATTTACAGACATCCCAGCTTCCTTTGCCTTCTCTTTGGCAATCCTCTTCCTACATTCCGTGATGTAGTGACCTGGCTTCTTACAGTAATGACATTTGCCCTTCTTCTTGGGCTGTCCATCACTTTTCTTGGTATCCTGTGAAGAACCACCATCACCTGAATTTTGATTTGCACTCTTTGGCTGAGATTTCCCTTTCCCCTTTTGACCTGTAGTAAATGCTTGTTCAGCATTTGTGTTCATATTCATATTCTTCCTCATTTGCTCCTCTTGTAGTAAGAGAGCAACAAGTTCCTGATACTTGAGGGGTTCAACAGCATTCCTCATGCTGAGGTTCAAAGAGGTATGGAAAGCCAAGTAAGATCTTGGCAAAGAGTGCAAGATGGTGGACACAAGCTGTGTCTCAGGAATAATCTCATCCACATTGATGAGTTGCTCTCTCAAATCCTGCAGCTTGTTCAAGTGGCTAGACATATCATCTCCTTCATTCATTTTCTGATTTTCCAGCTCTCTTTTCAAAAATGAGATCCTAGCCTCATTACGAGCAGCATACATTTGCTCCAAAGTCACCCATGCATTCTGTGAAGTGCCAGCTGAACGAATATGAGGTATAATAGACCTCTGAACTGACAATGCAATGAGTGACAAAGCTTGTGCATCCCTGGCATCCCATGTCTTTTGAGCATTTGTTCTCTGAACAGGCAATGGCTGTCCTGGAGCCTGTACCTGTTGTCCTCGTCCACGAGCACCCCCTTGAGGAGGAGTCTCTGGAGCCAATGGACCTGGACATGGTTCATCACCACTAACAAAATCCCAAAGACCTTTTGCCACAAGCACATTTTTCAGCATAAAACTCCACAAGGAGTAGTTCGTGCCATCCAATTTGTCTTCCTTAGACAAATATGTGAATACATCACTTTGCTGTTGATTTGCCATTATGCTTTACGCACAATGTTGTACCTGTTTACCAAAAAACCCAAAAGCAAAAACCCTGATAACAATTGTACTCCACTGAATACAGTTCACCCAAATCTGCCTGCACTCTCAATCCTTTGAATGTGCAGCTTAATGCACCAATGACTGAGTAGAGCAGCAAATGGCGTACACAATGCCAAAATGCCCCAAAAATGCCCAAATTTGCTGCACCCAAACTTCGCAAAAATCTGTATATTTTCTTGCTAGAAAATCTGCCTGTTGTGCCTGTATATTTTTCACAAAGAAAAATAAGAATGCCCAAAACTCAAAACCTGTAATGCTTACCAGCTGAGATATGAATTGATTGTTGTACTCTGCAGGTACTTTACGAAACCAGTCCTAGGAGCTAGTCGAAGGCGGCGCTGTATTCAGCTGGTATGTACGGGCAGGTAGTGTATTGTGTTAGGCAGGTTCACTGAAGACACGTCAGGTACAGTCGGGCGAGCAGGTTCACTGAAGACACGTCAGGTACAGTCGCCAGGTGCAGTCGCCACGTGTGTACAGTCGCCAGGTACAGTCGCCTGGTACGGATGCAAGTGTACGGGCAGCAAGTGATGGTGGCTGCGCTTGACTGTACAGTCTGAAGGCGGTGGAGTACTGTAGTTGTAGGCGACGTGCAGTCTGGATGTACGGGCAGTAGGCGCACAGCTGAAGCTGAAGGCGGCGCACTATGGGTGTACGGGCAGCAGGCGCACAGCTGTACGGCGCTCAGATGTACGGGCAGCAAGTACTGAAGCTGCTGTACGGCGCACTGATGTACAGGCAGCAACAGTACAGTACGGCGCAGAGGTGTACGAATAATGTACGGGCAGAAGCAACAAGAGCTTGGCAGTGTACAGGCAATGCAGAGCAGCTTCAATGGCTCTGATACCAATTGAAGACTTAACAGGGTTAGGGTTAGGGTTTACAGAAAGAAAACAGGCGTGGAAACCAATGTGGAGAGTGAACACGACTGCTGTAGATTTCTCAATGATAGAAAAGTGAAGTACAAGCCACATGATAGTGACCCCTAAAGGATAAGTGTTCACATGACCGGCCATAAATGTGCCGGGTGGACCAAAACACTTATAAACTGCATATAAGTGAAAAAGAACTAAACTGGGGGAAAAAACCTCCACTAACTGAAGTAAAAAGTGCCCCAGTAACCTACTGATGATCACTAGCACTCCTCTGGGTGCATACACAGCATAAAACCCAACAGTGGTTTCTCCAGGCTTTGTGGTTCCGGATTCAGAGGGGGTGGTTGACAGGTTTCATCAGGCTTCCAGGACTTGTTTGTGCACCGTAACAGGTGTTGATCCTTGTGAGCAGTGTGATGTCTCTGTGACTCAGAAGCTGTATGGTTCATTGATCTGGTTGATGGACACCGGATTGGACGGGAGCTTCCTGAGGAGGCGGTTGAGCTCTTGGTTGCAGATGTCTCTTTGGGAGGCAGGATTGCGTTTCCTGTGGTTTCTGCGACATGCGAAGGATCAGGGACTCTTGTACACAGGAGGGGGATTGTTGGATGGAGTCCGACTCCACGGTTGGAGTGACTCGGTTTGGGGAGGAGATCCGGACACGAGGAGATCTACTTATGCCCCAGGAGCAGTTTTACGGAGCAGGAGGAGGCTACATTGCAGGTTTGGGCTTCCACTGGTGGAACCCTTGGTCATCCAGAGGCACGTTGTTCGTGAACAGATTGTTGCTGATGATATCTTGCTGGAGTTCTGTTCGATGGAGGACAGTACGGTGGACCTCTTCACGAAGTCGCTCTCAGGATTTGCTCAGGCGGCACCCCAGCTCCCAGTGGTTGGTTACACAGCCAGGAGCTGAGAGGGGGTGTTAGAAGTCATCTCCTGTCCAGTTTTATACACCAGGGCCTTTGTTGTGGGTGTGCCCGCCCTTATGAGGTGTTTTCCCATTTTTCCCCACTCTCCGTATTTTTCCCCCATTTTTTCCCATTTTTTCTGAGGCTTGGGAGGGCTGCCAGGTGATGCCAGGAGCACTCTGAAGCTGGCCGACTGGATCTACATCAGTCGTGGGCTGTCAGAGTGCTGGCCGACTTGTTCTGTCTAGGCGGAGGCATCTGTAGCTGGCCGACTGCTATTTTCAGCAGTCGTGGACATATTCCTCAGTCGTGGGCTTTCCTGATGCTGGCCGATTGCCCTCTAGGGGAGTATATATAGCTCCTCAGCCCCCATGCCTTATTTGTATCATATTCGGGATCTTCTTGTGTATATCAGAGCAGAGTTACACGCCTACATCTCTCTCTTTTTGTGCTGTTTTTTCTGCCTGCGTTTTTGCTCTTGTGTTCCCAGATTTGGTCATCATTTCCGCTGCATATTCTGACAACTTGTAGGCTGGATGTACCAATGCTGCAAACCCGTGGATTGGTTTGTGCATCCACCTCCATCTCTTCTATGCAATCTCCATGATTTGTGCTCGCTCGTCAAATGTAATGTCTGTGCAAGCCTCCAACTCCACAAGGGCAGCTCTAAAGAAGTGGACAAGAAGGCCCATGGTGGACCCCTCGCAATCTGTCATCTGCAAGAGCCTATAGAATGGAGTCATAGCAATGACAATTACTCGGACTCTAGTCCAAAATCTCTCCTCTAGGCAAAAGCGTTGCATGGCTTTGGCCTCTTTAGTGACGTGCTCATCCCATTCGTTCCACATGGTGGAAACAACTGTCTAGCGAAGAGCGGGCCTCACATCGTATAGACGCTCCAAAACCAGCCACATGTAGGCAAAGCGGGTGGCCGATGGCTTCTTCAAGTCAAGCCTGCTTTGCTCACGAAACATAGCAAGCACCTTCACCTTTAGCATGAAGAAGTTGACAATAGATGTACCCACCCGAGCTTCGCCACATCCTCCATGAGTAAGTCAATGCAATGACTCGCACATGGAGTACACACAATGGTGGGGAATTCCGTCTCAAGCAAGCGGCCCATGCGTCGACAATTTGATGCATTGTTGGTGATGACTTGCACCACGTTTTGAGCCCCAACCTACATGGTAGATAAATCATATGAGTTGAGGGCTTTGCACAAATGACAAAATCAGCCACACTAATGCTTACCTCTATGATCGCTTGCCTAATATGGCGGTAGATGAAACTCCCAGTAGTCTTTCTCCCCCTTCTCCCGGTGTCAACCGCACACAAGAAATATGTGCCAAGCGGGCAAGACACAAGGATGTTGATAATGCCACACTTCCTTTGATCACTCCATCCATCTGTGAGAATAGAATGCCACTCTTGAGATCTATTTTGGAAAAATACTTAGCACCATTGAGATGCTCTAGAATGTATTCATTCATGGACATTGGGAACTTATTCTTGATGGTGAGCTTATTCAGTGCCCTGTAGTCCACACATAAACATGCGGTCTTGTCTTTCTTTTGCACGAATAACTTAAGTGCAACAAACGACGAGGATGATGGGCAAATAAATCCAGCATGGAGTAACTAGGATAATTGTTGTTTCAGTTCGCCCTCCAATGCCTTAGACAGGCGATAGAGGAACTTACTAGGTGGTGCTGTCTTGGGGACCAACTCAATGTGACGATCCTCAAGACGAATGGGTGGTAGTTGGGCGAGGGATCATCCCTCAAAAGGATGTCTTGGAACAGTAGAAGGACACTTGCCAATTGTTTCTCTAAAGGTGTTGCTAGTTGAACAACAAACTAATGAGTGTGGACATAGATCAATGCGCACTCAGCTCCTTTTTTGATTGCTCGTTGGGTTTGGACATGCGAAATGAGTGGGGTTTCAAGAATGCTCCTATTCCTCTGCGAATTATGATGGGCTTAGGTAAACCATCAACAATGGTTAAGGTGTTCTACCACCAATCAGGAATGGGCGCAAATTCTCGAAACCACTGGATGCCGAGAACAATGTCACACCCCAAGAGTGGTGAAACAATGAAATGTCACTGAAATGCGGGCTTTTAAACATGAAACTCAAATTGTTGAGCTTTGTGAGTAATGTGTGTGCGGAGACTAGTTGTAAACCCGTCCACAACTACATGGTGTGATACCGATATACAAGCAATCTTAGTAGCCAACTGCGGAGAGATGGCATGCTTTGAGCTGTCCATATTAAGGAGGACAATGAGCTGTTGTCCCTTCGTTGTGCCATAGGCACGGATTAGAGCTTTTGTTCGCCCTTAAGCTCGCCCTCTTGCCTAACCTTACTTCTTATCATCAAGGTATTAGATTCAAAGCAGGCAACAGTTGAGTGACATTCGCAATTGAGGGTGGAGGGGTTGGTAGTGGCCACAATAGAGGATGATGCTTTGGTGGCTTTCTCAGCCTACGAGTTGGTACAATCCTTCTTACCATGGCCTACTCGATGGTAGAAGAAATGTCGGTTTTCTGCTTGGTACCACTTTTGCTCGTTTGGTGGGAGATGACCTCCAGTAATGCCCTCCTTGGCCTTCTCCTCGGGCATTTTTTTAAGGCTTGGCCTTTGATTTTTTCTTCCCCCTTGAGGTGCTCTGAGACTTTCTGTCTTTATTGTCTTTACTAATCTGTGCTTCCTTACTTGGTTGGGATGAGGACTGATGTTGCATGCGTGGGTTTGGGGCTTGTCTAGACCTGGTTGGGCTTGTCTCCGTTCAGCATCATCTCTTGATTTTGAGCCAGAGATAGAGCCCAGTCATATGACTGAGGCTTGAAATTTCGTACAGGAAATCAGATGTTGGTATCCAACCCCCTGAGAAACTGTTTCAGCTTCTCTTCTTTCAACTTTCCCAATTGTTGTGCCATGGTAATGACCTTGTTAGAATAGGTCAACACTGGAGACCCATTTTGTGAGAGTTTGTAAAACTCATCCTCGTCATGTATTGGGGTGGAAGAAACCTAGCTTTGAGGTTATACACAAAAGTATCCCATAGGTAATGAGTTGTATTGGTGGTTGGATCGCTATGAAGACCCGACCGATGCCACCACCAAGTAACGACTTCCTTAGTGATTTGCCGAGCTGCCAGATGGACTGTCTTGAGAATCTACAATCTTAGCCAACGGAAAATATACAACAAATTGATGTATAAATCGAGTGACTGCAGAATGAGGACAGTTACCATCATACTTACTGAAGTTTGGTTGAGCTCAGATGATGGTGGTAGACGAGCTAGGACCAGGTGCCAATTTGTGAAGTCCTGCCATCAAACTAGCCTGTAAGGTTGCCAATATCTATTGATGCTGGAGTTGCATGGCTTTCTGATCGAGCTTATATTGATGCTCTAGGGCCACACGTTCTGCCTTGTGTTGGTCTTCATCATCCTTGCGTTTGGCTTCCTTGGGCTTCCGTTTCTCAACAAGTTCTCATCGTCTTTGTTGCTCCATTAGATGAAGCATGTGTTCAAAATTTGGGGGGCCTTGCTCTTTAGGATTTTTTGCTTCTTTTGCCTGCTGAAGTTGTAACTTCAATAGCATGTTTTGTTCTATCAGCTCTTGAAGGAAAACTGTATTGCTTTGTGGAAGCGTTCCTTATTTGGCCTTTCTTCTGTAGTGGTGTCTTTGTGAACAATTTCTTGTGTGGTGGTGTCTTCTTTAAAGCTTCTTTCTTTTTCTCTTGACATGGTGAATGGCTGGGTGGTTTTTCTTGACCTCAGTTTTACCATTCATGGAATGCGCACTGTAGGTTGCCAAGTTGGGTCACAACTAGAAGCTTTGATGCCAACAATCTTTATTCACAAGAGATAGAGTTGTAGAGAGAATATGTAGAGTCAACACCAGATTGGGTCCCAGTCTACTCACTTAAGGAAGTATTCGCTTTACTTCTTTACAATGCTGAAATCTTACTGATGAAGGTTGACTGAAGACAATTGCAAGGACGATGTAGACCAAAGATTGGCTGAACCATCAAGTGAACTAAAGACAATTGTGAAGCTACTTTGGAAGGCTTTATGACACCTAAGGCTTGGAAAGGCCTACGTAGCTCGTGCCCGACATGTCCTTGGACTAGGGCTCACACTGGCGTACAACAAATAATCGTACAAAGGTACTACATTTGAACAAGTGTAGCGTCGATGATGAGCCAGAGTGTCACATGGCACTTAGTGCATGAGTGCATGTGACATCCGCACCTTGTGGGGACGCTTAGAGCGCGTGGCTGGGGAACTCCGAGCGCGGCAGGCGGCTTTTCACCGCATCTGGGGCATGGGACCCTTCTACTCCAAAAAGAGCATGATCACTTGGCATTACAGGCCACCAGTTTGGCTCTCCCCCTCCTGCCCCAAACCTCTATGATGTAGCCTCCCTTTGAGAGCGGCCAGCCATGAAGGGAGCCCCACCCTTCATTTCTGCAGTTTTTTTGTCCGTTATGGACATAGTTGTAAACACGCCTTTCGGCATACTTCTTAACCAACGGAAGGAGAAGAAGATTGATGTGGTTCTGGGTAGGAAATGGCTTTATGGATTAGGTCATTCCTTGCAAACGAGTTATTTTAAATAATTTCATTATGTTTAGCGTGAAAATAGTTTGAGTTCCAAGGTGGTAGGATTTGGAGCCTCATGTGCGTGTCCACCTCGTGTGTGTGAACCCCTATTTGTGCGTTGCTGTGCAGCTCCTCCTATCTGCCCAGATCTGCAGTGCCTGCCATTGAATACGACAGCCATATTGCTCGCCGCCTTCGCTGCCCTGTGCCACCTCCACCGTGCACTGCCTCCTCTATAGCTGCACGTCGCCCAAGTCGCCTGCTCCAACACCGGGTGCCACCGTATTGCCGAGATTTGCAGGCGTCTCCCGCCACCTCCTCTATACTCGCAACACCACATCAGCAATATTAAATAAATTGTTTTTTTTAAAATTCTGCAGATATTGGTAAATTCATTTGGGGTTTTTCACAGAAAGAGACTGCTCTTCACGGACACACGCTTGAGGGGGAGTTTTTGAACTTCCAAAAATTTATCTATTTCCTGTTTTGTTTTGTGTGCGAGTCTAGGGTTCTTAACTCCATTGACAAATCTGGCTTGAGTTGTCTGGGGCTTCGTATGCGAGTTCGTAGGTAATTGGACTCTTGAGCGGGCCTGCTCTGGAGACCCGGTCCTTCGCTAGTGAATAAATAATGCTCCCCGGTGGGTTGAGCCAGACAGGAGCAACGTCGTCAGGCATATAAACATCTAGATTAGGGTCCTGTGGTGCCTAGCAATGCAAAACACCCAAGACCATGTCATGTGCATACACATGGACATACCTAATCCAAGGCTAATTCTGATAGGGAGCAGATAAACATCTAGATTAGGGTCCAGGTGTGCACAGAAGACAGCCTATGGAACAGTCGGCAGCATATATACAACATATGGGATTTGTCCTCTGCCTGACTACTGGTCGGCCAGCTTCTTGGGCATATTTTGGGCCTATAAAAGGCTAGGCCATAATTCATTCCCAGCATCTCCTCCAGATGGGGTTGGTCATAGATATGTTTCCTCTTTTGGAAGTTCAAGGCCATACTATCTTTGTGTACTATCTGGTATATTGAAATTCCAACTCTCTCTCTCTCTCTCTCTCTCTCTCTCTCTCCCCGTCTTTGTTGGTGATTTGCAGCAAGGTTCCTATTGAGTTGCTTAGGGTTGAAAGAAAACACAGAGCTTTCGCATCGCGCATGGATGAAGCCATTGTCCCTGTCTTGATCTTTTGGTGGTGTGGTGGCCATGCAACATTGTATCAGCATCTGGCTCAGCAAGTCTAAGTGTTGAAAGTGTCTTAGGAAGGTGCACAGGTCCAAGGAGAGTACCACAGCCGAGGTAGTAATCCCACAGGGCTTGTCGGTGTCAGCAAAACCCAAGGGAATGGCAGCCCTGAGGGTCGGATGCCATTTGGGGCATATCAAGGAAGACTTTCAGGAAAACGATTATGAGGGATGATGATCATCGAAGGGTAGAGCAAAGGTGCTAGGATCAATCCTCAGGAAGGAAACCAGAAAAGTGTTAAGGGATAGGGCATGAAAGCAAGGAGACAAAGTGGAACAGATACACAGATATACACCGGACTTTGGAGTGGAATCAGAAGATGGCGATATACACCAGACTTTGGAGTGGAATCAGAAAATGGCAAGGTTTTCAGTGAGAAGGTTCCCAAGAAGGAAAGATGACAATGGGAGTCCATGAGGAGACAAAGGGATAATGACAGTCATCAAGGTTAGAAGTTGGAAGCCCATCATCAAATTTAGCAAGAGGATATGTCATGTGCATGCACATGGACATGCCTAATCCAAGGCTAATTCTGACAGGCAGCAGATAAGCATCTAGATTAGGGCTCGAGCATGGGTCCAGGTGTGCACAAAAGACAGCCAAGAGGGCTTAGATCCAATTGGCCAGACTTATGAAGGCTTATGAAGGCTTATGAAGGCTTATGAAGTAGGTCGGTAGCATATATACACATGGGATTTGTCCTTTGGCCGAATGCTGGTCAGGTAGCTTCTTCAGCATACTTTGGGCCTATAAAAGGCTAGGCCTTGATTCATTCTCAGCATTTCCCCCAGATGGAGCAGGTCATGGATAGGCTTTATGTTTCCTCTTTTGGAAGGCCTTTGACAGGTTTTGTACTGTCTTTGTATACTATAGAATATATTGAAAATATATAGATCTCTCTCTCTTCTCTCCGTTTTTGTGGTGATTTGCATCAAGGTTCCTATTCAGTTGCTTAGGGCTGAAAGAAGACACACACAGCTTCCGCGCATGTGGCAGACGAGGTGAATGGGGTCTTTTGTGCAAAACACCGGAGTATTAGAGGCCTTTTTCTGTGACAAGTGAGTTTGCAGTAAGGGAGAAGATATTATAGTACTTTTTTAGAGTTGTTTCCACAATGTAATGTAAGTTGATTGTGCCATGGTGATTTTGTATTAGCTGGTTCAAGTTTCAAATGTGTCCTCATGGGTGAACTTCTTGCTTTTTGCAGGTGCGCCGGATATTCCTTCTTGACAGGGGGGAGGCTTGGAACATGTAGGTGATTTTGGGTACTGAATGGGTTATTAAAAAAAAAACAAAAGTTTTGGTAATGATAAGAAACCATACATTTTGGAAAAGATATCCCCCCCAAGGCAGTATATCCCAGAGGTACATCCAGACAACACCAAGAAAAAAAAAGAGTGGAGTCAAAGAAAGGACTCTGCAAAGCCTTATAAGAGAACATGGGGTTCCATCCAGATATAATTGAGTTTAACTCTACCCTTTTTTGCAAGTATACATGGCACTTACAAAAAGCATTACACAGGAATGTTGTGGGCATAGCAGTGTAGGTCTCCAGTGTTATTGAATTCTTTGTAGTGTAAACAATGGCTTTATTCCTAGCCTTTTTTTCTCTCTCTTTGTGGGAAGCCTTCCCGGGTTTGAATCAGAATGATCTTTGTTCCAAGAAATAATTAGTGGAGCTTTTACTGGTTGTTCAGAGTGTAACTAATGACCTTTTTTAACTAGCTATATTTTATTGAAATACAAGCTTGAAGAAAGCCTTTCTGCGTTCATGGGCTTGATAAATTGTTAGTTTAAATTGTGTCATTTTTATTCAAAGCATTTTCGATATATGGATTTAAGAAAGAACCCAACAGTTTTCCACCTTTTTCCATTCTCTAGGCAGTGTTAAATAGATGTTTTCACTGGTTCAGAAGGGCCAGCAACAGTGGTCTAAAAAAAAGTTTCCACTGAAATGGCAACAAACCTTAAGTTTTTGAAGCTTGAACTTGCAACTAAATCTGTAAAACCTCTCAAAGTTTCAAGTTAATCTATAAAACCTCAAATTTTCAATTTTTCAACCTCAAGTTTTTGAGGTTTTTTGTTTTTTTTTTTTTGTTTTAGGAGTTGGAAATATACTAAACTTGGGGTTATTTTTTAGCAGTGGTCAGCAACAAATTATAGTTAATGCTAGAAAAGAAACTAGTGTATTACTTTATTATGATTATTTTTTGGTGGAAAGGAGACTTCTATTAAGTGTGAAGAGGCCACACAAAATCACAGCTAAAAGCCAGAACTAAAAATCCTCATCCCAAAATGTAGGGTGATCTCAACAAATTTGTGCTAAGAGAGTCTTATGGGGATCGATCCCTTGATCCCACTCCATCATGAAAACAATGTGCTTTGCTTGTGTAGGTTTGGGTGGTCCTTGTATACGTGTCCTTGTATACGTGTCCTTGTGGCCATCTGCGAAGTTGTGATGGTAGCAAGAACAAAAATGATGAATGAATTATATGGCACAAAGCATGTTCTTATATACATCATGAAGGGGCTGGTCCCTAGCATAAAAACCCACGACTGAGGACAAATTCCACGACTAGGAAAAACACCGAATGAAAGGTGGAAAAAATACCCAAAAATATCAGATAAATATGTTGAATAAAAGGGGGCATAAAAGGGATCAAACGGGGCTGGAGATGATCATTCCAACAGAAGCAACATATATATTACTCTTTTGTGGATTTCAGAACTCGGTCCATGGATCCCGACACTATTGTGCGTGCGATATATCAACCCTACTTTGACACCCTAAATATCTCTGGAAGTACAACCTCTGTCAATCCAAGTAAACTCGAGATCTGCACCCTAATCTCTTTGCGAATCACTAATCCAAAACCAATATAACTTATTCCAATTAATGAGAGCCCTTGAAGCTAGGTAAAACTCCTCCAATGCAATCCGAAAGGAACATAAACATATATGTGTGAGGCCTCCAGGAATATAGTAGTATAATCAACAAGCTCAAAGTCCAAAAGATCATCTTCACTGTGTAAAGGTAGACTCAAATTAGAAACTCCAGTAGTGGAGTGAAGAGATATGATCATGGCCTCGGCAACAATGAGATATGAGAGGGGGGATAGGGGCATCCCTATCGTATAGAATGAGAGATCTAGAAGCGATCACCTCTACCACCATATGCTAGCATACTACTGTGAGCATCCCACCTCTGATCAATCCTAAGAGAATCCCATACATCAAACCGTTCCTTCAAAGAAATCCCAATCAACTCTATCATATGCCTTCACAAAGTCTAGCAATAAGATGCCCATGGATGGTAGCTTTCCTTAGCCCATTCAACTGCCTCCCCAAAAGAGAAGATATAATCAAAGATGCTTCTTCCTTGAAGCAACCCATTTTTGTGTAACATACTACAATACTATTTGCAACCTCATGCTTAGTGTCTTGGCAAGTAGGTAGTCCCAAGGAATGAGATAGGCCTCCATTTCCCAATACTCGTCTTATTACCACCTTTTGGGATAAGGTGAATAAGACCATTAGTAAGAGAAGAAGGCATGCTCCATGTGTTCCACATCTCCCAAGCAATGTGATAGGCCTCCATTGACCAGTACTTGGATAATGTGAATAAGACCCTTAGTAAGAGAAGAAGGCGCACTCCATCTCCTGAAGGGCCATAGTGATATGTTCCCCAAAGTCTTCCCAAAATGTCACAAAAAAGGTGGGTGAAAGGATATCGTCCCCTAGACACTTACCATAGACAATTACTGTGAAGTAAAACATGGAGTTCATGCCTCAACTCCTTAATGGAGAGAAGAAGGCATCAAGTGAAGTTGACATGGCATGTCCATAGTTTGAGGGATTTGCATGCATAATTTTGAGAAAAGTCTTTCCCTTAGTTTTTAAGCCTATTCAAAGCATTTTTTGGGAGTTTTAAAATTGCTACAAATTGGTGTAAAGTCAGGGGGTTGTCCTCAAAGAAGAATTGGGTTTGCATGGTAAGAGTACATAAACGCTTAGGTATCTTGTGGAGGAGGGTCTTTTCTATCATATTCCTCCTTAGTCAAGCTATATTTTAGGTGAAAAAAGGGGATATGTTGAGACACAAAGGAAGGGTATAATGTGTGAAGATAACTGGTGTGATGTGTGTATGTGAGAGCAATCTGTACATGTCTAAGCAAGGGTCATCTTGAAGTTCTTGAGATGTTCTACTAGGAATAAGTTGTCCACATAAGCACATCGGGTAAGATTTGGTAAGTTCATGATAGCCTAGAAAGGTATCATTGCAGGTTATGCTATTTTGGACATCTATGAACATAAAAAAAGCGGTTACATTATCTGCTATATATAAATGCCTTGAAAGGAGAACATTAGAAAAAATTTAGACAAAAAAAATTTCCCTCCTTTAAGGGCTCTCTCTCTCTTTCGTGAATTAGGAAAAAGTGCAAAAAACGTTATAATATTCTCTCTCTCTCTCTCTCTCTCTCTCTCTCTCTCTCTCTCTCTCTCTCTCTCTCTCTCTCTCTCTCTCTCTCTCTCTCTCCCCTTTTAGAATCAAGGAGATCCCTTTGGAGATCTCTTTGTAATAGTTAAAATAGATTCACCTTTTATTTTATTGTACTAGTGTCCCATGTCCAAGATTGGGACCATATCTCTTCAAAATTCAAAAAGGTGAAAAAACTACTATTCTATTTGAGCTAAAAATGTGCAACATGTATGATGTGACACTCTTAACTGCCTACATGACTTTTCAACTTCAGATTCCATCAAAATAGGGTGTATTCGACTTTCCAAAATTGAAAAAAAGAAGAAGAAAACATCTTGAGATAGACTTGTGATTTTTGGATTTCTTTTTACCCATGCCTAGCTCTATACTAGAGTGTTTCTATTGATTTTTCCTAAATTTCATTGAGTATTTTGAGTTTTAGGGTTTTGCTTTGATTTGGAGACTTATTTTTATTTAAAAAATAAATAAATAAGGGTTTTGAGTTAGCCATGATTTTACTATGCTTATCTAGGATCTTCCTCATATTTTCTCACTTTCCCTCCTTTGTAGAGGGAAAATTTAAATCTTTGTGTAGCCTTCAACCTTAATAGCCATGCTCTCATTTCTTTGCTCAAAAAATTCCTTTCCCTTTATTATCACATTAATGACATCAAGTCTTCTCAAGTCTTGGACCATTTGAAAGGTAAGTGAGAGAATGAAGGGTATGTTGAATATTTGGTGCCATTTAATTGGAACCAAATATTCATCTGCCCTTTATTCATCTTTTTATTCAAACACAATGCAAAAAATCAAAGGAGAAGAGAGCTTTGGAGCTATGTTTTCTATAATATTTTGGTGATTTGTTGTGTTTCAATTGTTATGTGTTAAGTTTAAGTTAATAATTATGTTTGCTTTTGTTCTTAAGATGATTTGATGTTATAAATAATGCCATTTAATGTTGTTCTTAAGACGATTTGAGTTATCAATAATAGTTTTTAAGATTATTATTTAGTTTAATATTATTTTAATTAAGTTTAATGTATTTTAATATGATAGTTTAATGTATTTTTTTGATGAGGATTAATGCAATGTTATTGTTGTATACTTTTATTGTTATTATGTACTATTATATATTCTATGTTAAGTTTAGGTTAATAGTTATGTTTAATGATAATTTTATGGCATGAATAATGGTATGAGAGCAAAGTTTCATGCTAAGCTAATTCTTGGTTATGTTGATTAGATTATTGTGGTTTACTATAATGATTTTTTAAGGTGGTTGTATGGTACAATGTTTTTTTAAATAGGTTTTAATGTATTTTTTGGTGGTTCAATGTATTGTTTGAAGAAGGTTACTTTTATGGGTTAATGTGTTAGTTTTATATTCGTAATGTTTATTATTATTTAATATTTAATATTTTTATTGTTATTATAGATAGATATAAATACTATGTTATTGTCATATATATTTTTGTTATTATGGTTTAATTTTTATTTAATAATATTATGCATAGGGCAAGATTAGCTCCCAATCCTTTGCTATGATCTAAAAGTAATTGGATGTAAGTTTCAAATCCTATGCTATGATCTACAAGCAATTGGACGTATAGGGTAGGATTAGCTCCCAATCCTATGCTATGATTTACAAGCAATTGGATGTAAGTTTCAAAGCCGTGATGTATAGGAAATGGGTGTTACCTCTTCCTAAACCGTTTTATTTATTGCAAGCACGAAAAGATCTAATGCTAAGGTCTTTTACCTCCCATGCATTTATGCCACCTGCATGTCTGTAAGTTTGGAGCAATGGAGGTGCCCTTCAAGGTGCATGCAGATAATACCTTTGTATTGAATGTATACAAGTTGCAAGTAGCAATGATGAAGTTTTATGACATTGTCAAAGAGAATGCATAGGAAAGCTATATTTTGTTTTGAAACTAGTTGAGAGTGAAGTTGTAAAGGGTCAAAAGTTTGAGTGGGTTAGCTTGATACTCATGAATAGAGCATTGAATCTTAAGATCAAGCTAAGTCACCCAATATACTTTAGTGTGCAATCAAAGAATGAGATATGGAGGTTTGTTGCATTCGAGGTGCCAAAAAATCATATGATTTTAAGTGTATCATTACCAATCTAATCTCTTTGCTGACTAATCATGTTGCTAATTCTCTTTGATCCCCCATGAGCACATCTTGTTCTCTCCTCTTAATCAATCAATTGGTATCAAAGCCTAGTTATGTAGTTCTACTATGTGCTCATGCTAGGTCTGTAGTTCACTTAGGTGCTTCTTTAGGGTGTCACTTCTTCCCTTTGAACATTAAGTGATTAGAGAGAGAGAGAGAGAGAGAGAGAGAGAGAGAGAGAGAGAGAAAGGGGGGGTAGAGAACATATAAATTAGTAGAGAGGAGTGGGATCTTTTAGAGAAGTTCCCTTTGAACATTAGAGAGAGAGGGGGGTAGAGAACATATAAATTAGTAGAGAGGAGTGGGATCTTTTAGAGAAGTTCCCTTTGAACATTAGAGAGAGAGGGGGGTAGAGAACATATAAATTAGTAGAGAGGAGTAGGATCTTTTAGAGAAGTTCCCTTTGAACATTAAGTGATTAGAGAGAGAGAGAGAAGGAGAGAGGTATTAACGTCGGTAGAATGCAACACGAGGGTATATAAGACTAACTGTGGGACTTGAGAGAGAGAGAGGGGGGTAGAGAACAGATAAATTAGTAGAGAGGAGTAGGATCTTTTAGAGAGGATGCATCATTGAGGCAGCCTCTTATCTATAGAAAAAGAAAAATCGATGGTCTGAAGGGAATCAGGCACTATTGCTGAAGACATGCGAGACTGCATATACGGTTGTGTAAGCAGTCCTCGAGAGCAAAGGCAATGTTTTTCTCTGTTAGATTCAATTTGATCCAGCTTACTGTGCTGACTCAAAAAGGTTTGCTATACATAGTGATAAATCGGCTTCTTCACAATAGTGTAGTACTAGAACAATAGCCGATCTAGACTGTAAACAACACTCCTATATGTAGAAGGTGTCTCTGAGGTGTAGCCCTCATTTCAATTCACCTTCACAAGGACCTCAACTCCATTTACCATACAAAAGGTATAAAGATTCTCTCTCCAGGAAAACTACAGCTTCATTTAGAGAGGAGTGTACAAACAACTTCATGTTTACTAATGAACTTTTGATGGTGGTCTTAGGCTTCACATTCAGCCCTTCTGCATAAAGCCTAATGTATAAAAGCATTAGGCTTAAGCATTTTCCTATATTTGGTCAATACCCATGCTTAACTACTAGGCATTTCTAATGCGAGGGCGTTCGTCAAACCCATCAGGTGCATTATGGACTATGCATTGTCTGTGCATAAGACTCTATACATAATATTATCGCCGCATAGTCTTATACATAAGAGTCTATGCATAAGAGACTATGCAATAGTAATATGCATAATAATCTATTGCATACTCTATATATAAGAGTCTATGCATAATACTATCACACATAAGAGTCTATACATAGTCTTATGCATAAGAGGCTATGTGATAGTATTATGCATAAGAGACTATGCAATAGTATCATGCATAAGAGTCTATGTATAGATTCTAAAACCAATAGTGCACAAATAAACGAGATGTTTGTTCACAACATCAATGAGCTAGAAGAGGCTGCACTCATAGGTCATTACTAGGTTATAGATATGGACAACACCTCAGAGAATGATATCTTTTATAGGGAAATTTTTGAGCTTAGATATCCTTGAAAAGATTAGGAGGCTTCATGGTCTTGGGGTTTTCTAGGAAGGTTTAGAAAGGGAAACTTTATATACAAATAAGCTTTCCAAGCTTTTTAAGTGATGTAAATGCTTTCTATATATAAAGGTTTTACTTGAGAGTACTTGTTCTCTCCATAAGGCTATTAAATTAGCTAAATACTTTTGTACTCTCTTTTTTTTTTCAAAAGCATGCCTCACCAAGCTAGTGGATTTGACCAACACAATGACCTCCGAGATCTCTTATGTGGTGCCTAACTTGGAATATTCTTAGGTGAATGCCCCAATATAGTGGGCAAGTAGATTGACTCCATGGAATATTATTTTGCCATGGATGGTTATAATGAGAGCAACAAATCAATCATGGCTTACCTAAAGCTATGTGGACTGGCCAAGACTTGGTGGAAGTCTACATGTCAAACCCAGCTTATTAATGAAAATAATCTTACCTAGGAATTCTTAGAAATCATTAAAGCTAGAAATGGTTTGAAGATGCTTGGTATTAAGGCTAGAGAAACTAAGAAATCATTAAAGGTAGAAATGGTTTGAAGATGCTTGGTATTCAGCTAGATAAACTAAGAAATCATTAAAGGTAGAAATGGTTTGAAGATGCTTGGTATTAAGGCTAGATAAACTAAGAAATCATTAAAGGTAGAAATGGTTTGAAGATGCTTGGTATTAAGGCTAGAGAAACTATGAAAGCATTAAAGGTAGAAATGGTTTAAAGATGCTTGGTATTAAGGCTAGAGAAACTATGAAATCATTAAAGGTAGAAATGGTTTGAAGATGCTTGGTATTAAGGCTAGAGAAATGGTTTGAAGATGCTTGGTATTAAGGCTAGAGAAACTATGAAATCATTAAAGGTAGAAATGGTTTGAAGATGCTTGGTATTAAGGCTAGAGAAAACTAAGAAATCATTAAAGGGAGAAATGACTAGGGGACGTCTGGAGTTCTCTAAGTTAGAGATTCCATTTCTCCTTGATGATCACCCTACCTCTCAAGGTTTCAAGGTTATTCCTTCGAGAAGCTTTCATGGAATCTTGGGTATGGATTGGCTTAGCAGGAATGATGCTGACATTCATTATAAGATGAGACATGTGTTTTCCTTAGATGCATCCTCCAAAAAAAGTGTAAGGAAATGGGATTCATTGTAAGGCCATGTTATATATATAGCTAAAGCTTCCTATTTAGTCAAAGGTCTTAAAAAAGGATTAGCCTTGTATGTTGTGAGAGTGAATAAAGCTGATGTTAAGTCTCCAAAATGGGAACCACAATGGCTTAGTGAGTATGCAAACCTATTCTCAGAGGAGCTTATAGAATTGTTGCCTTATAGGGAAGTTGATCATGAGATAGAGTTAGAGCCTGTTTCTTAGCAAAAAGTTGCTCTAGAAGAGCTTATAAGATGCCAAGAATGAGGTAAGAACCCTTCCTCTCTAAAACTAATGACATCATTCATTTTCTTTTAGTGCTTTCCTTTGTTATAAAAATTAAAATTGTGAATTTTGCTCAGATAATAGGTTAGGAAAATTCTTAAGCTGGGTATTATAAAAAGAGTCTGATATTACTTTTTTATTTTGAGACTCAAAAATAGATATTTTATAAGTTTTGCAGGGTAATTATGTAGTAAGTATTAGATTAAAAAAAATTTATTGGGTAAAGAGCTAGAAAAGTTGAACTGGTAGTTGATAAAGAGCTAAAAATTTTCTTAAGCTGGCCACTATCGAGAATTATGCTGATAAATATCGATTTTAAGCTAGGCGTGGTACATTAGCAAGAAATCAAAGAAAAATAACAAATTATTTTGTAAAATTAAAAACGAATTAGTTTTGGTGATTTTTGTGAGAGGTGAGATTTTGGTCCACTGTAAGTTCTTGAACGTGTAGATTAAACCTTAGTCCTATAAAACTTCTTAATAAGGGGCCTTCTTGGGGAACCTACTCAAGGGGCTTGCTTGCCTATCCCCTTGCCATGTGTCCCCCATACCTCCTTGTGGAACGGCCAACTTGCTTCTCATTTCCCCTCCCACCATCCCCTTTCCATGTGAGACCACCACCCTTTATATTGTTGATGTATTTGGATTGTCTCAAAAATGCACCTACTTCCCTAGCCCTTGGGATTTTCTTTTTATCATAACTAATCTTCCCTCTTGCTGCATGTTGCCTCTTACTACTATACCCTGCACTTTCAGGTGCTTTTGGAGCAATGTTTCTAGAGTCAAGTATGTGTAGGGTAAGTAAAATTTGGGTTTTTCTCTCTAAAGTTTTACAATTAATCTACAACTAAGCTTTCTTTAGGGTTTAATTATGTTGACGTACTATGAAGTGCTATATAATGCCCTAGGAGGCCATTTCTTGGAGCTTTCTACTCTTGTCTCTATCTTTTGCTCTCAATTCTAAAAGTAGAGAGATCTTTCTCTTAAATTAAGTTAAGTGAATTTAATTAATTATAGGAACTATGCTTAATGATTAGGGTAAGTAGAGAAGTTAAATTGTGTGAATAAGCTATACTCTAATCAATTCTCTACTAAAATTGGCTATTTATGAGAGTTTCTCTCATAGAGATTCTCCCTTTTCTTTACGTTTTATTAAATTTTAATTAGCTTAAGCCTCTTTTTTATGGTTTACACAAATATTAGAGCTAATCCATCTTAGAGATAATCTGAGAGTAGGGTAATTTTTGTTGAAGATATACTTTTTTGTGGGTGCACCAGGTGGTGAGTCCCATAGTACTTGGGCTCCTTCATCAAGAGTACTTGGTCGGTATTGTGCCCATTTCATGGGTCTTCTGAAGTAGCGAAAACGCCTTTGTGGCTAGGGACGATGAAGCTAGTGAGGGACAAAAGTGTTCTCTGTTCGAGTCTCAAAACGAGTCCACTTGTCTCTAACCCCAGCTCAAAAAACAAACAAATATTATTTTATAATCTGATTTTATGGGTAAATTAGGGTTAGGGTTTTGTATCTCTTTAAGTAGAGAAAGAATAATTTATATTTTTAAATTGGTATATGAATTTATTCTTTATGTTTGGCATAGCTATGGTTTCCCTATCTTGTACTATGAGAGATACATGGGTTTTGTGAGAGTATAGGAGAGCTTTCATTTCTCCATTAGTAGAGAGCTTGGTTGGAGTAAATAAAATGATTTTCTTTTAATCTAGGTCTATTCTTGCTTAGAGGTAGTTTCCAAGTGATGGTATTAAGATTATTTTTTAAGAACAATAATTAGGGGATGATGATTTGGTGAGTGTCTGTTTGAATGGGCTTGGCAAAGAGTACAAGCCATTCAAGACCTCCATTGTAGTTAGGGAGAATATTCCCAACTTTCGGGACTTGATATCTATGTTGATCATAGAAGAAAAGGCTTTAGGTGAGGATTCTTCTTCATCACAAAGCAAGAACACTAGGAACAAGCCTTCTACTCTAATTCAGGTAGAGGCAGAGGTAGAGGCCGTGGTCGAGGCCAAGGTGGTGGCCAACAAGGAAATTAAAATTCTGGACAACAACAATAATCCAATGATTCACAGTAGCAATCATACACAGGTGGAAGATAGGGGGAGCCAAAGAGGCCGAGGTGGTTGGCAAAGAAATCAAAATGCAAATAGCATAGAGTGCTATTACTGTGGCAAACTAGGACACATAGCAAAGGACCGCTACAAAAAGAAGAATGACATTAAAAGTGGGAAGTTGTAGCAAGGCAACTATGCATCATCTAGCAAACATGGAGGTGATAATAGAAGTGAGAAGCTGTTTGTGATGGAGCACATGCTTAGTTCCATAACAAGGGATGTGTCATGATCTCAAGATATATAGTATGCAAATTCTGGCGCCTCTAGCCACATGACCAGTCATGCTAAGTGGTTTAGAGATATGCAAAAAATGGAAAAACCAGGTTATGTAGAAATAGGTGATGATACTATGCATCCCATTGCCCATGTTTGTAAAGTGCCATTGTCTATGCAGGATGGAAAAATGAAGTACTTGGCTAATGTACTTCATGTTTTGAATATTATAAAGTACCTGGTTTCTGTTGGACAAATGGTTGAGCAAGGTCTGCAAGTGAGGTTTAATCCTCTAGGATGTTTTGTGGAAGACTTCAAAAATAAGTGTTGCTTGGTTACAAAGGGTAACGGAAATGGCAGGATGTTTACCTTGGATGTGAACATGCCTGAGATAAAGGTAGCCATGTTTGCACATGGAACAGGTGTCATTACAGATATTGACATATGGCACAAGTGCATTGGTCATGTGAATGTACAACACTGAAGTCTATGCAGGCCCAAAATATTGTTGTATGTATGCCAAAGTTTAAGGTTGACGGTATGCATAAGGTATGTGAAGTATGTCAACTTGGTAAGCAGGCCAAATATACTTTCCCACATGAAAAGAATGTCAGTGCAAGGCCATTGGATGTCATACATTCAGATGTATGGGGACTGACCAAGACTGCAACAATTGCATGTTGCAGGTACTATGTTACATTCATTGATACCACACTAGGAAAGTGTGGGTTTATTTCATGAAGGAAAAAGTGAGGTGTTTGCTCACTTTCAGAGATTTAGAGCCTTGGTCAAGAAGGAAAAAGGCATGCAAATAAAATGCCTAAGATCAGATGGTGGGGGAGAATATTTCTCTAATGAGTTCACCGATTTCTTGAGAAAGTAGGGAATCAAGAGGCAGTCTACGTGCAGGTACACTCTGCAACAGAATGGTATTGTAGAAAGGAAAAACATGCACATTGCAAAAGTGGTGTGTGCCTTGAGGGCTAAAAAGAATATACCACATTAATTTTGGGCAGAAGCAATAGCAACTGCTATGTACATTATGAACAAGACACCCATTGCAACTGTTCATGGTATGACTCTTGAACATAAGTTTATAGGTATAAGACCGGATGTGTGTCACTTGAAAGTGTTTGGGTGTATTGAATATGTACATGTTCCTGATATGAAGTGAGAACAAAGTTGGATCCAAAGGCAGAGAAATGCATATTCATTGGTTATGCTATGGAGTAAAAAGGTTATAGATGCTATAACCCTACCACTCGTGAGATGTGAGTAAGCAGAGATGTTGTCTTTGATGAGATGACTAGCTGGTATGCACCAGTAGAAGTGAAGGTAACAGAAGATGCAGATGTAAGAAGTGCTGATGTTGCACCACATATAGAGCATCAATCAGAGGTGCTGAGTGGACCTGGGGAGTCCTCGAGTAGTGGATCCGATGTTAGCCCATGGTCAGGCTGGTTAAGTAATAATGCAGGTATACATGTATCATGGAAAGGGAAGGAAAAGCTAGATCAACCTTTTGTGCCTGATCTGTCAGGCAGGAGGTCACTCATATGTGGATGGTGAATCTAGTGGCTCTGAGCAGAGCCTTGATGAGGAGCTTGGCATTCCGTCTGTGGTTACTCCTGGTGTAAGGAGAACCAAGGCTGTTTTGAGGACACCTAGCAGTGATCCAAGTGTACGCAAGTCTACTAGGGTTAGATACCCTGTTGTTGACAAGTTGAGATATGATGGATATACAACCCATCATTATGCTTACATGGTAAAAGCAATACAGGAGGTTAAGCCCACTTGCTTTGTGTAGGCAATTGGAAATAAGAAATGGGAAGATGCTATGGATAAGGAGATAGCAGCATTGGATGCAAATGCAACATGGGAGTTAGTGCCTTTGCACCTAAGGAAAAGAAGGTCAAGCACAATGCTGATGGTTCAGTGAGCACGTACAAGGAAAGATTGGTTGCCAGCTATGTGCAGACTTATGGCATAGACTATGAGAAGAAATTCAGCCCAGTTGCAAGAATGGCAACCATGAGAGCTGTCATTGCTATGGCTGCGACAAAGGGTTGGTCTTTACATCAAATGGATGTAAAGAATGCTTTCTTGCATGGTGAGTTGCAGGAAGAAGTATACATGATGCAGCCACTAGGTTATGAGAGTGATACACATCTAGAGTTTGTGTGTGCAGGTTATGCAAAGCCTTGTATGGCTTGAAGCAGGCACCCAGATCATGGTCAAACAAGATCGGGGAGTATCTTGTTACCATTGGATTTTAGATATCCAATGCAGATTTTTCACTATATGTGAAAAAGACAGATAGAGGGATCATGCTATTAGTCATCTATGTGGATGACTTGATTATCACTGGTGATAGTGATGTAGACATACATGATGTTAGGATGCTTTTGAAGTAGAAGTTTGAGATGAAGGATTTGGGTGAGCTGCGGTATTTCTTGGGCATAGAGGTGGTGAGATCAGCTCATGGCATTTTGCTATTGCAGAGGCAGTATGGCTTGGACATGTTGTCCAAGTATGGTATGACAGGCTATAAGCCTATTTCAGTGCCATTGGAGCAGAACACAAAGATTTCTACAGATATAGGTGAGCTTTTGGAGGACCCCACTACATACAGGCGCATAGTTGGTAGTTTGATCTACATGACCATGTACAAGGCCAGACTTGAGCTATGCTGTTGGACTTGTGAGTTAGTTTATGCAGGCCCCTAGGAAGCCACACTTGGATGAGGCTAGATGGATCCTCAGGTACATAAAGTCCACAGTAGATTATGGACTTTTCTATGAGACTAGTACAGAGATACAGTTGCATAGGTACACAGATGCTGATTGGGCTCGTAGTATTGCAGGCAAGAGATCTACCAGTGGTTTTATGTTCTCATTTGGGAGTGCTACTATGCGTTGGAGTAGTAAGAAGTAGCCAATAGTTGCCTTGTCGAGAGTACAAAGGCAAAGTACAAGGGTGCTGCTATGGCAGCTTGTGAGGTAGCTTGGTTGTTTCAGAAGCTACTTGGTGACATGGTAGAGCCCGTGGATAGGGCAGTTGTCATATATTATGACAACATAAGCAGCATACAATTGGCCAGTAACCCAATATATCATGCTAGAATGAAGCACATTGAGGTGCATTATCACTTTGTGTGAGGGAGAAGGTTTTAGCAGGACATGTAGATCTGGTATAGGTCAGCACAAAGGATCAGGTGGCTGACATCTTCATGAAGGCATTGGGCACAAACAAGCTCCACATGTTTAAGAGCTTACCTGGAGTGCAGTGTGTGGAGTTGAGCTCGAGGGAGAGTGTTGAGATATCGACCTCAACTAGTGCTACAACGGACATTGATCACCTGCCTGGGTGATAGCTTCCGCATCTACACCACTGGTAGGGTTGGTGAGATTATGGGTGATATGCGGCCAGTGGGATGACAGGCTGTGTGACAAACATTTTGGATTACTATTTTACACTTTTGTCTAATTACACTCAGAATTTGTCCTCAATTTGTAAAAATTTTGCCATAACCTTGAGGCATTGCAACAAAATCTGAATCTAGCCCAAAATGTAATAACCCATATTGTCCAAGCCATTTCCATGAACTTTGTCACCATCTCAATCAATTGCCATATCCATTATCATGCATATGACCTTTTCTTTTCCCAATTGAATATGATGAAGATGATGTTGGAGAAGAGCTTTATGCTTGCCGATCTCCCGGCCAAGCCCTCTCACCCCCTACCAAAGTTTGAAATCCAATGACAAGGGCTGAGGCCAAGTCTTCATACCAATGTACCTAATCCTTCATCTATTTGCTTTTCCAAGGCACTCACGGATAGACGGATTCAAACCATGCTCCCCTTTGGCCTCTTCACCCAAAGGTACCCTCTCAACATACTAGATTCTACAAACCTTTTTGAATTGAAATTTGCATACAACTATGAGCTTGCAATCAAATATGTGAGAGTCCACTTACAACATTTGCACTTATAGGTACATGCCAACACAATCCATATCAATACAAGATTTTAATGCCGATGATGAGGCTTACAAAGGTGAACTCAAAAAGGTTGTTGGCCAAAATACAACTTCAATCACTTGCCCTTCACATTGCTCACTTGCCCTTCACATTGCTCAATACATGTGCCTCTTCGCATAAGCATATGACATGCCTTATGCCACTTGAATCAAGCATGACTAATGGCATTAATCTTCATTCCATAAGCATGTACTGGTGTCCATTGCTCAAACCCTCATGCAATGAAGCCCACAAGGCATGCAAATATAAGAAAAGACAATCCAAGAAGCTCAAATTCCATGAAAATTCCCAACCTTATGCATGAAGATGTGAGATTGATGCTTCAAATGTGCAATAAAGTTGAATGGAGATATGTAAAGCTTAATAAGCTTGCATTTGAAGCAAAGCCATGTGGAAGAACTCCATTCAAGCATGAAAGAATCCAAGAAACCCTGATTTTCATGGAATTTCCCAAAGCTTGGAAGAGGAAATAGATATGATCATTATGAATATCTCTTAGTTTAATAGATCATTAGCAATTTCAATTGCTTGCCCTAATCAAATTTTGGTCCAAACTATGCTGGATCATCAAAATTTCTCCAAAATTGATACAATTTTTTTTATACCCAAAATAGGCTTCAAATCTTGACCAAGCTCCATGATCTTCATGTCCACTAGTCCATGTATGATCAACTTGAAGCACTTCATGCATGAAACAAGTTTTTTTCCAAGAAAATGTGAAAAATTTCAAGAAAATCAAGAATCACACTTTTTTGAGATTTTTTTTAAACAAAAAGAGAATTGAAAAATGAAGAATAAGCTGGATTAAGAGCTAGGATTTGATACTAATGCAAGAAAGAGAGATTAGGGTTAGGGTTAGAGATGCACTCAAGTCAACCACACATATGCCCTCAAGGGAGTACCACCATAGCAAAGAGCTTGGGCTCAAGATTTGTATTAATGATTGTAAAGATAAGTGTCCATCTCCCCTAACTCACTTATATGGCCCATGTTGTGTTCACATGGCCTTGGGGTCCATTATTTATTTACATGTCCAGGCACCCATGGCTAATTTCCCAATTAATATGTTCCCCTTCATTACACTGCCACATTTGGTTGACCTAATCTTTGATAAACATAACACTCCCATGCAAATTTTCATGCATCCTTCACACCTGCAGGTCACTACAATCTTGCTTGAAATATCTTTTGGCTTGACATTTCCTCAGAGAAATATCCTCCACTAATTTCTTGATGGGCTTCTATCAATATAACATGTTGCTTATATTGGTGCACACATTTGTATAATTGTATTACTACTACCATAAAGATTTTACTCTAGAGAACCAATCTCTTTCGGTGATCCTGGTTCATTTCCTCCAGAAAGCTTCCCTATGTCAAAAAGAAAAGAATTTCATTATACCAATCCAATTACTTTAAATAAATTTGCATATAGAAACTGAGATGATACTCCCTCTAGTGGCTCTTTGTTTCAATCTAGGACAAGAAATCCGAACCTACATGCTGATTATAACAAAGGGAAAAATCAAATTCTTTCCAATAACAAATAACATTCTGCCAGCAAACAACATTAATCAAGCTTACTTTCCTGCCAAAATTGACTTATTGACCAAGAATACCAAAGCTTAATGATCCACAAGAGGTAGTGCCTAAATTTCCTAATTGAATAGAACATGCCAAGAGCTTCTCTTTTTGTTGTGGGATAATTATGCTCTACTCTAGACAACACTCTATTGGCATGATAAAGTGAGTGGAACCAACCTTGATCTATTTTTTCATGAGTACACTCTCGATTATCACCTTCGATGCATCAATGAGCACATGAAACGGTCGGAGAATTGGAGCCAGAGAGAACATGAGCTACAAATAATGGAAAGCCTTATGGAACCTTTCTGACCAATCATACTAGGCATACTTCCATGTGAAAAAATACATGGGATAAGCAATATCAGCCAAGAATCTAATGAATTACTTATGCCACCCTTTACAACCACAAATCATTGGTTATTGAAATCTTCTACATAACATCCATGAGGATTAAACCTCACTTTCAAACCTTGCTCAATCAATAAAAATCATGTTCTTTGTTGTGTTTGGAATATGAAACAAGTACGTCTCCTGCATAGGTAATGGCACCCTACCAGTGTGTGACGTGATAGGATACACAGTATTATAACCTATTTCCACACATACCCTATTTTTTTTTCATTTTTGCATATCTCTAAACCACTCTCCATGATTGTTCATGCGGTTAGAAGCACCATCTTCAGGATTTTATGCATTTGCAGTCATACAACTAAACATATGTTGCATCACAAAAAGCTTCTTACTTTTATCTGCAGCTTGCTTACTTAAAGATGCATAGTTCCCTTGTTGTAACTTCCGACTTTTAATTTACTCCTTTTCTATATGACCTGGTTTGCCACAATAATCACACTATATAATATTTCCACTCTAATTTCTTTTCCATCAACCTCGGTCTCTCTGGCTCTCCCTTCCTCTTAAGGAGCATATTTCACTTGTTGTGCATTATATTCATGTTGTTGCTGCTAATCACGATAATGGCATGCACCTTGGCTTCTAGATGATGATCTACCTCTACCTCTACCTATATTCATGTAGCATGCATGCTCCTTCATAATTTGTGAAGATGATTTACTCTGGACATTCATCACCTTAATGATAAGAAGGACTAAAAGGTCATCAAAGCTTAAGAATTTTTCTTGAGTTTAGATAGATGTCCAAAAGTGATCATGCTCTCTTTGCCAAGCCTACTCAAAGTGATTGACACCAAGTCATCGTCATCAACATGAGCTTCAACAATGGAGCTAAGGGCATTTGCAACCCTTTAATTTCAATAGTAATCAATAATACTCATCTTATTCCTCTCTACATTATGCATATCTTACTATAACTGCATATTTTTTACCTTAGTACTTGTAGTATAGAGCTTAACCAAGGTATCCCATGCATCCTTAGGTGTCACTAAATCCTGTACATGACTAATCATAGCATCTTGCATGTTAACAGAAAACCAATACATCACTTTGCTGGCTCTCTCACGCCATAACTTAAAAGCTTGCGCCTATTGAGGAGTGGCATTTCTTTGGCTCCTTCTCATCACCTAAAATAAACTCCCAGTATCCTTTTCCCATGAGAAAGTTTCTCATCCTAAACTTCCAGGCTTGGGAGTTGTTCTAATCCAGCTTCTTGATCACAATAATCTGGGATAGACTATTAGACATGAGTAGCTGCACAACTTACCAAGCATTGCTTGTAGGAACTTCTACACTCACAACAATATATAATCTCCATCACAATCACCTCCTATGGTACTAATGTAAACCTGTGAATACTGTAACTATAAATGGGACACTCACATAAACATACATCGACTAACAACATGTAAATCTTATATTCTCTCCACAAACTAACATGTTGCCCATGCAGCTTTGCACCAAACGCGAAATTGGGCATACACTATCAAAATCAGCACTTTTACAAAGTGTTTATAGAAAACTTACAAATCGAAATGGCCACGAATCCAAATTTTGAAATCATTTCGAAAGGTGACTCAAGATGTGACATTGCACCTTACTATTATGCATGCCTAGCACATACTTTACAGAGATTTACATCCAAATCAAAGGAAAAGAGATGGAGTCACCCTTACCCATGAACCACTAGAAACCTTTGCTTGCCTCTTGAGCTCTTCACATAAACTAGTGCTCTAATTCCATTAGAAGAATGTGGGGGAGAGGGTGAGCGTGAGCTCCTTGCAAGCAAACACTCACATACAAGAGTAGACAAGCACACAAGAGAGATGGATGGCTGAATATTTTTCCACAAACCCTCGTTTTTCCATTTTAAGTATATCTCTAAACCACTCTCCATGACTTGTCATGTGGTTAGAAGAACTTAAATCGACATACCATACATCTCCATGATTTTTATGCATCTACAGTCATATAACTAATAATAATTGTGCCATCACCCTCAGGCTATAACAAGGAGAGCACGATGAATGTTGGAAGGGCAAAAGGCTGCCATTTTCCTTTTCAAGTCAACAACTTATCAATTTCTTTTGGTAAAATTATCTCAAAATAGTTTGTGAGATTTTAGTCCTTGGTAAAATATTTACTTTTGAAGGAATTAGCATGGTTTGGTAACCCTTCCTTTTTGAAAGAATTAATATGGTTTGGTAAAGGTAGCCTAAAAATGAAGAGGACCCTTCTTTGGCCAAATTTCTCACCCTTTACTACCCTTCGTGGGACTGAGCTCTTAGCAAATTCCAAAACAACCCTTTCGTGATGATGAGGGAAAAAAAACAATAATTGATGCAAGAGTCTTTGAAAAATCCAAAAATAATAATTTATGAAATATATTTTCTATTGAACAAACTAGCTACCCTAAAATAGTGACGCTTTGGTGGAAGCTTCACTTGAGTTGCTGCACACAAATTAGACCTACCCCTAAGATACCTCAACAATTTCCACATACCTTGGTTTTTCCATTTTTTGTATATCTCTAAACCACTCTTCGTGAGACTACTCATGTGATTAGAAGCACTTGAATCAACATACCATACATCTCCAAGATTTTATGCATCTATAGTCATATAACTAAACATATGTTGCATCACAAAAAGCTACTTACTTTTATATACAGCTTGCTTTGTCTCGCGCAGCTTTCCATGCTATTTCCACTCTAATTTCTCTGCTATCCACCTCAACCTCTTTGGCTCCCCCTGCCCCTAGAGTAGCCTCTTCCACTTTTTTGTGCATTAGATTCTTGTTGTTACTACTGTGACCACGATTTATGTTTCCAAATTGGCCTACACCTCGGTCTCTAGATGGTGATCTGCCTCTACCTCTACCTATTTTCGTGTAAAAGGTCTGCTCCTACATAATTTGTAAAAGTTTTGCTCCTACATAATTTATGAAATCGATTTGCTCGCAACATCCACTTTAAGGACTAAAAGGTCCTCAAAGTTCAAGAAGTTTTCTTGAGTTTAGACCAAAAGTGATCATACTCTCTTTGCCAAGGCCATTCAAAGTGATCATACTCTCTTTGCCAAGGCCATTCAAAAGTGATTGACGCCAAGTCATCAACATGAGCTCCAATGGATCCAGGGGCATCTTCAAGCCCTTTAACTTTGAATGAGTAATCACTGATACTCATCTTATTTTGAATGTGGGTGAGCGGTGTTGAGATATTGAGCTCGCGGTGGACACTGATGACCCGCCTGGGGGATAGGCCCCACACTTACACCACTGGCATGGTTGGTGAGATCATGGGTGATATGCGACCAGTGGGATGACAGGCTGTGTGACAGCCATTCTAGAGACTGGCATAGTTATAGCGCCAGCTCATTTAGTTGGGTTCACACTATAGAGAACCCTAATATGTATTTGGTTGAGTACCTTTTCATTTGTGTGTACTCTTATCTTTGCATATGGTGTGTTGAGTGTTGAGTGAAGAAGAAGATTTTCAACCTCTCACCTTGTGTGTTCTCTATTAGGGTTTTGTGAGTGTGTGTGTGTGCTTGCAAGAGCTCAAGCTCTCTTCTCCCCTGCATCTTTTCATGGTATCAGAGCAGCCTGGTTCATGCTAAGGGCTGAGCTGGAAGCAAGAGAAGCACAGGAAGCGGTACAAGGGTAAGAGCTTCAACTACTCTTCCCTATTTGTGTTGGTGTGACTACACCCTTGTTGCAGGAGCCCTTGTCGGGAGCTCTACGAGAGGCACCGGCAAACGATCTCTGATTGAGGAGCTTTCTTCGCGGGAGTAAAGCTGTAGGGCAACTATATTGTCCTATCAGACTACATTTTTTGGGCCGAAAATGCGTTTCACGCGCGTCTCATCCTCCGTTTTTCAGAAAGCAGGCGATTTCGAGCAGGGTAAGTCATCGATTCTTTGCAGAACTCTGTTTTAAGAACCGCAGGAAGACAGATTGGCTGTGCAGACACTGTGTGTGCTGCAAGGAGGTCAACAGTTGCCATTGGGTGTATGTATACACATTGAGGTCACTGTGGTTGTGACATTTGAGCAGAAAAGACAGCAGTTTGTGCAGGACAAACCAGAGTGCTATTTTTGGTAAATTTGTGTGTTTGGCAAGATGTCAAATGATGGCATAACCCAGATTGTTGCTGAGAAGCTTGATAAAGAACAACTTCCATGCTTGGAGATTCAGGCTGACAAATTTCCTGATGGGAAAGGGCTATTGGGACTATATAGAAGGTGAGCATGAAGAGGCACCGGAGATACCGGACATCAATTCGACTATTGCAGATGTGAAAGAGTTCAAGGACTGGAACCAAGGAGCCAGAAAAGTTATGTATTGGCTCTCTATCAGTATACAGGACACCATGATTGGGCACATACAGGATGCCCATGATTGGGCACACCATGATTGGGCACATACAGGATGCCAAGTCCCCCAAGGAGGCGTGGGACACCTTTTGGTAAAACTCTATGAAACGAATACCAAGGCACGCAAGATACAGTTGAAGAATGAACTTCATACTGTGGAGAAAAAGAGTATGTATGTGAATGACTATGCATTGAAGATAAAGGGTATTGTGAAATCCCTTGCATCTATTGGTGTTTCAGTAGATGATGATGACAAGGTGGAAGTCTGTCTACATGGTCTCGGGCCACAATACAAGGCATTCAAGACGTCTATTCAGACTCGGGAAAACATTCCCAATTTTACAGTTAATAGAAGAGAAGAGCTTGGGTGAAGACCAACAGTCTTCACAAAACAAAAACAGTTCAGAGCAACATGCCTTCTACACAAGTTTAGGAAGAGGATGAGGTAGAGGAGGCTGTGGACGCGGTCAAGGAGGTGGCCGAACAGGTAATCAGAATTATGGCCAGCAGTAGCAACAACAACAGTCCTAGAATTCACAACAGCAGCAACAACAACACGCAGCTGAAAGAGGCCAATTCAGAGGGGCAGGGGGAGTCAAAGAGGTCATGGAAATTGGCAAAGGTAGTATAATGATACACGTTGATGCTTTTATTGTAGTAAGCCTGGACATGTGCAGGCAGATTGTTATAAGAAGCAGGCTAACATGCAAAATGGAAAATTGTAGCAAAACAACTATGCATCCTTGAGCAGAAACAATGAGGATAATGAAAGGTTGTTTGTTATGCAGCATGTTGTTAATGCCATGTCTGAAAATGTAGAAGTAGCACATAAAGATGATGTATGGTACGTTGATTCAGGTGCTTCGAACCACATGACAAGTCATGGGGAGTGGTTCAAGGAGATGAAAAACCTTGAAAGACCAGGTTTTGTGGAAACAGGGGATGACACTGCTCATCCAATTGCCCATGTTGGAGATGTGCCATTGTCTATGCAGAATGGCAAAGTGAAGTACCTTGCAGATGTACTTCTTCCAAACATAACAAAGAATCTGGTTTCAGTTGGCCAGATGATTGAGCAAGGTTTGCAAGTTTGGTTTAATCCTGATGGTTGTTATGTTGAAGACTTTAAAGACAAGTGCAAGTTGGTTGCAAAAGGCAACAGAGTGGGCAGAATGTTTACGTTGAATGTAAACATGCCTGAAGTGAGTGTTGCAATGTTTGCAAATGGTTCAGGAATTGTTGCAGACACAGACATTTGGCATAAAAGAATTGGACATGTGAATGTGCAGAGAATGAAGTCTATGCAGACTAAAGGAATTGTGACAGGGCTGCCAAAGTTTAAAGTTGAAGGTATGCAGAGAATATGTGAAGTATGCCAATTTGGAAAGCAAACAAAGCATGTATTTCCATGTAACAAAAATGTAAGCAAAAATGCACTAGATGTTGTGCATTCAGATGTATGGGGTCCTACGAAGACCATGTCTATGGGAGGCTGTAGGTATTATGTGACATTTATTGATGACCACACAAGGAAAGTGTGGGTATACTTCATGAAGGAGAAGGGTGAGGTGTTCACTCACTTTCAAAATTTCAGAGTTATGGTTGAAAAGCAAACAGGGAAATATATAAAGTGTCTAAGGTCAGATGGAGGGGAAGAGTACTTCTCCAATGAGTTCTCTGAATTTTTGAAGAAAAATGGTATTCGGAGACAGTTTACATGCAGATACACTCTGCAGCAAAATGGAGTTGCTGAGCGGAAAAACAGGCACATTCCTGAGATTGCGCAAGCATTGATGGAAGAGAAGTATATACCGCATAGCTATTGGGCTGAGGCTGTTTCTACAGCAGTTTACATCATGAACAGGACTCCAACTGCAGCCATACATGATGTAACTCCAGAGGAGAGGTTTACTTGGCAGAAAACCTGATTTGTCTCATCTGAAAGTTTTTGGATCCATTGCATATGTGCATGTGCCAGATGAGCTGAGAACTAAGCTGGATCCAAAAGCTGAAAAATGTGTGTTTATTGTATATTCCCTTGAGCAAAAGGGATACAGGTGTTATAACCCTGCTACACGTGAGTTGAGGGTAAGCAGGGATGTTGTCTTTGATGAGATGAGCAGCTGGTATGCTACTGAAAAAGAAGCTGTTGGGACTGATGTGAGTGGAAATGTGGTAGCACAAAATGCAAGTCAGCAATCACAGTCTTTGAGTGGACTAGGAGAGTCCTCATCTAGTGGTTTAGACGATAGACCATGGAGTGGCAGGCTGCGTCATAATACCAGTCCTGCAAATGTGATTAGTACATCACGTAAAGGAAAAGAAAAAGTGGTTGAGCCCCTTAGTATGCCTGACATTTCTGTAGGGCATTCTCATGTTGATGGAGAGTCTAGTGGCTTAGAGATGAGCCTTGATGAGGAGCTTGGGATCCCAACTATGAGAACACCTGGTGTAAAGAAGGCAATGGAAGCCATGAATGAACAGCTGCGAAGATCTGGGAGAGTGAAGAACCCTGTGCAGAGATTTACCTATGATGGTTATGTGGCACATCACTATGCATACATGGCAAAGGTTGTGCAGATTGTAGAGCCCTCATGCATCGATGAGGCTGTTGGAAATGTGTGTTGGGAGAAAGCTATGGATGCACTATATGGAAATGAGACTTGGGATTTAGTGAAATTGCCTGAAGACAAGAAAGCCATTGGATGCAAGTGGGTGTACAAAGTAAAACATAACAGTGATGGAAGCATAAGCAGGTACAAGGCTAGATTGGTAGCCAAAGGATATGCGCAGACATATGGCATTGATTATGAGGAAACTTTCAGCCCAGTTGCTAAGATGGCAACAGTGAGAGTTGTGATAGCAGTGGCTGCGTCAAAGCAATGGTCTTTACATCAGATGGATGTAAAGAATGCATTCTTGCATGGGGATTTGCAAGAAGAGGTGTATATGTTGTAGCCACCTGGTTATGAGGATGTGAGTCACCTCGAGCATGTTTACAGGTTGAAGAAAGCCTTGTATGGCTTAAAACAAGCACCAAGAGCACGGTCTGACAAGATTTCTGAATATCTTGTCACTATTGGCTTTCATGTAGCCAATGCAGATTTCTCGCTGTATGTGAGACACAGTCATAGAGGGGTTGTGCTTGTTGTCATCTATGTAGATGACTTGATCATTACGGGGGACCATGATGCAGAGATCTTTGATGTAAAGATCTTGCTTAGACAGAAGTTTGAGATTAAGGATCTGGGGGAGCTCAGATATTTCTTGGGCATTGAGGTGATTAGGTCACCACATGGTATTGGATTACTGCAGAGACAGTATGGCTTGGACATGTTGTCCAAGTATGGTATGACAGGCTGTAAGCCTATTTCAGTGCCATTGGATCAGAATGGCAAGTTGAGTGCAGATTCAGGAGAGATTTTGGAGGATCCTACTATGTATAAGCGCATAGTAGGAAGCTTGATCTACATGACGATCACCAGGCCAGATTTGAGCTATGCTGTTGGGTTGGTGAGTCAGTTTATGCCGGTTCCTCGAAAGCTGCACTTGGATGCATTGAGACGCATACTGAGGTATGTGAGGTCTACTTTGCATTGTGGATTATTTTATGAAACTGGGACAGAGATATGTGTACATGGGTACACAGATGCTGATTGGGCTAGTAGTATCTCAGATAGAAGATCTACTAGTTGTTTCATGTTTTCTTTGGGGAGTGCTGCTGTGACTTGGAGCAGCAAGAAGCAGCCTACGGTTGCTCTATCTAGTACACAGAGGCCGAGTACAGAGGTGCTGCTATGGCACCATGTGAGGTAGCTTGGTTGAAAAAGCTACTTGCAGATTTGGGTCTATCAGTGGATAGACAAGTGGTCATTTTCTGTGACAACATTAGCAGTATACAGTTGGCCAGGAACCCAGTTTTTCATGCTCGTACGAAGCATATAGAGGTCCACTACCATTTTGTCAGAGAGAAGCTCTTGGCAGGAGACCTTGACCTTGTTTATGTCAGCACACAAGATCAAAAGTAGCTGACATCTTCACCAAAGCATTGGGTACAGAAAAGCTCCGCAGATTCAGGGCTTCGCTTAGTGTACATGATATGGAGTTGAGCTCGAGGGGGAGTGTTAAATATCGAGCTCATCTAGTGAGGCGGTGGACACTGATGACCCGCCTGGGGGATAGGTCCCACACTTACACCACTGGCATGGTTGGTGAGATCATGGGTGATATGCGGCCAGTGGGATGACAGGCTATGTGAGCCATTCTAGAGACTGGCATAGTTATAGCGCCAACTCATTTAGTTGGTTCACACTATAGAGAACCCTAATATGTAGTTGGTTGAGTACCTTTTCATTTGTGTGTACTCTTATCTTTGTATATGGTGTGTTGAGTGTTGAGTGAAGAAGAAGAAGATTTTCAGCCTCTCACCTTGTGTGTTCTCTATTAGGGTTTTGTGAGTGTGTGTGTGCTTGCAAGAGCTCAAGCTCTCTTCTCCCCTGCATCTTTTCAAGCGGGTGAGCTTGAGCTCCTTACAAGCAAACACACACACACAAGAGTAGACAAGCACACAAGAGAGATGGATGGCTGAATTTTTTTTAATATTCTCTAGTATAAAGATAAGAGTACATACTATAAGGAAAAGTACTTTCCTACTGATATACACAAAGTTCAATCCATAGTGTGAACCTGACTACATGAGCTAGCTCTATAACTATGTCATAACTCTAGTAAACTAAAATGGTTATCATATAGGCTATAAATCACTGGGGTGACATATCACCCATAATCTCACCAACCATGCCAGGGGCATAAGTGTGGAGCTGTCATTTTGGCATGTCACCCATATTTGCACTAATTGGGCTTGATATCTCAACAAAGTGCACATACCTTCTCTATGATCTTCTTTCATTATCACAAAGTGAATAATCATGCTAAGGAAAAGTTAGAGAAGATGCAAGCAATATTATAGTAGTGCAAGGAGAGTGTCTTTAAGGCTTAGTTCAAGATGAAAGAAATGGTGACAAGTCCATAAGACATGTGGAATTCAAAGAGGTGATTATGTGTTTTAAAAATACCTAACTCTAGGTATGATTCACTCAAGGAAAACACCAACACTGAATTGGCACATAGTTATAGACCCTACAAAGTGATAAGAATGGTGGTTGGTGAAGGTCTATCAATTCCAACTACCTACATTTTTTATGAGGAGATGGATGTTGTTATGTATGAGTCTCACACTCTTAGTGTTAGCTAAGAATATGGACTAGGGTGGGCATACTCCAAGGGTAAATTTGTGACATGTACTAAGGTTCCCTTGTGAAGTGTACTAAGGTTGTAAGCGAAATTGTTCATAAGGTGCCTCAGAAATTGTTTAGGAACCCTTAGAAGGTGAAATTAGAAGGTGGTAGAATGTAGGTGGTATTAAGGGTATTGAAGGAGGAGGTTGCCGACTATAATATCACACATGTAAATTTTTTTAAATCATTTTTTACTTACAACTCTTTTAATGAACTGGTCAATTTGGAACTATTCCCATGCCTATTATGTGGACATGTATGACCAAGAATGATTTGTGATTGTCACCATTCTTTGGCTTATTATTGCTCTGTGTGGTTCTCTAGCTTGTTGCATGAAAGGTCTTTGTTAGGGTTTCTTGCATGTTAAGCTTCTATAGACGGGATTCATCGTTGTGTCACCATGAATTATAAAACATAATTTCTAATAGTGGCATTTTTTGAAAAAGTTCTAATTTGTCAAATTTCTTTAAAAAATAATTGAAATAAATACAAAACAAAAAATCTTTTATATGTATTTTAATCATTGATATATACCTTCCATCAATTGAAAGACCTTTTTTTTTCGTACTTCTTGTAGAAGGCAAGGCTATTACAACATTTTTATACTTTTTTCGTATTATTAATTCCCCCCCCCCCCCAAAAAAAACTTTCACAAGTGTAGTTACATGCCAACTAGGGATAATCAAGTAGTTTTTTTAAAAAGGAATTTTGACCTTATTTATCTTTTCATTTTTTACTTCAGAACTTGCCTTTAGCCACTTTTCTAGTTAAAGCCTATTTTATAGCTCAGTTGGCAAGATTCGTAAAGACTAAAAGGTATCATTCATTCATTCACACTCTCTCTCTCTCTCTCTCTCTCTCTCTCTCTCTCTTTGTTTTACATGGACCACTTAGTGAGTTTTTTTTTGGTTGGCTTGGCTAGAAATTTGAATACACTACTCATACACACTAGATTCCATTGCTTGCACAGGGAGAGATTTGAACCCGTCACCCAAGGACTATCATACAACTTCCTTTCCACTTCTTGTGAGAGTTTCAAGGGATGGATTTATCATACATATACATGTGTCACATGCCATGGGTATTGTGTAGTATCAAGTACCAACAAAGGCCTTCATGCATATGGCCCTTCAAATCCACCAAGCTAAAAAAAGGTTGATAAGTTGATATCTATTTTCTATTGAACAAACTGGCTGCCCTAAAATCTTTGGTGGGAGCTTCACTCGAATTGCTGCACTCAAATTTGACCTACCCCTAAGACACCTCAAACATTTCTATTCTTTTTTTTAAATGGGCAAGATGGGCACTGATGTAAGCCTTTCTACTGGGAATGTAGAAGTTGATTGAAGATGAACAATGACAGATGGTGCATGTTAATATGAGAGATACTGCTATATCTACCGAGAATGTAGAAGCTGAGAAGCTGATTGAAGATAAACCAAGAGAGATGGTAGTACATGGTAATATGAAAGATACTGAACTGATGCATTACATTCTAGGTTTTGTCTCATGTTTAAAGTTAAGCTTCTTGACAAAAAGCTTTATGTAATTCCCACTTACTTTTCAACAAATTTGTTCTGTTATTGGACCGTTACTTGCACAAATATCAAGCAAAGTGAAGGTAATCTTAGGGGTTGGCGAGTATTGCTTTTGGGGGCAATGGTCCCTCTTGCTTGGGGGATAATTAAGAAACTTTTGAAGGTCGTCCATACCCCAATGAAAGAATTTGAGACTACTACATAACGACAATTTCCCCCCTCAAGAGGAACCATAATGAAGAAGATGTGTGTAACACCAGACGAAGGTTGTATAATGCCTTGATAGTGGAGGGCATTTTGCATCTTTACACCTACTTCCCAAGCATACATTATAGTGAGGATTTCCTGAATCTTGTCCCTTAAATTGAAAGTGACCACAAGATATGATGATGATGAGCTCTACATATCTTAACCAATCAAGTTCATCCCTCCTCCATACTTTGGGAGCATTGACATTCTCCCAAGCAACATTTCCCCCAAAAAGCACAAGTGCTAGCAAGTCTTGACTAGGGTAGTTTTATGACCTAGGGAAACATCAACAAGAAGAAAAGCAATGACTACAAGGAACACCCAACTCCCGGCCACAACCTTGGAAGCCAACAAACATATCAAACTCTTGAAATCCTTTATAAACACGAGCATAAGTCCAATGTTCTGCATCTCTTGGCATCCCAAACATTCTGGAGGTATTTGATCTAAGAACAAGCTACTGAACTCCTTTGCACACCCACAACTTATCCTAACTAGTTTCCCATGACCTTTGCCATCATGATGATGAGATACTTAACCTCTTATTTTCCTCTCTCTCTCTCTCTCTCTCTCTCTCTCTCTCTCTCTCTCCACATGAGGCTAAAGGAGGCCCTAGCTTCTGCACCACTCACCCTCCAAAAGAAGACACGTTATTTTCCTTAATGTGTTACACTTGTGAATTAATGTCCCCTATATTGGCAGCTACACAGCAGCCTTGAAAAGGTTTGTTTTGTGGTGCCATTTCTCCTCCTCCTTGCATCTACGCTTTGCTGTGCACTATCCTTTGATCCTCTCTAAAGACCTTGGGGCACCCTTCGAACAGTCACAAAGAAAAACCATTCACAAGTCCATACAAAAAGAAATGAAGTGACTTTATAAACAAAAACAAATTCTAAATGAAAAGACAAATTTATCACCATCACTGAACAGCCCCCAATGTATATACAGTTTGGGCATTCCAGATATTATCATTTATGGTGCCATAATTTTTACTACAGCCTTAGCATCCACGAAAAGAGATGAAACACAAAAAAGTTATCAACCCCTCAAATCGATAGACAATCCCACCTACACAAATCCACACAGTCCACAACACATCAAGGATCTGAGGATTCTCCCATCTCATCACTCAACTCATACTCGTCCTCACTAAGTTCACCATCACTGCTCTCTTCTGGTCTGCTGCCAACATCCTCCACTTTTGCATATCGTTCACAATGTTCTATAATAACATCCAATAAATAAATAAAAATGTATCACTAAAGACAATCCTAGTACAAGGCTCAATCTAATGAATGTAATAAAGAAACAGCAACTTATTTAGGATAAAAGATGCAATGGAAACCAAAAGAAATAGAAGTTAAATTTACAAAAACAGACCAATCAAAATTTCCTTTTTACAAAGCCCTAGGGAAGTTCTACCCAGTTTTGACCTGCTCGAGCATGTACACGCGATCCTTCCTTGAGCCCCTATTCTTCTTTTAGTATTTCCACTTTCAGGTCTAGACTGAATCCCTTCTTGCCCAATGGCTGCAATCTTAAACCATAATGGGCATTTCACCTTTAAGGCTTGTCCCTTAGCATTCCTGAATCCTCTCACTGAGGATCCTAACCATTCCTCTAGATTTCCTAATTCATGCGTTCTCTCCTAGGGATCAAATCACACCATAACATAACAGGTTGGGGCGTTTAGACCTCTCTCAGAAGATAGGACTGGAACTTGGAAGGAGATCCTCTTCACCATCTGGACAAATTTTGACAAGCCCTCTCTTCTCTTGCTTAGACCTTGCCAAACACCATGGAGGGATGGTCCACATACTAGCAAGCTTGTCATGTGCACCTTGCACTGGGGTGCACAGTGACACACTAGCATGATCATCAGTGCAGCATTTATACAGAAGTAGACCCTTTTTTAGGATTATTTGTCATACGCCGTGACCCCATTGTGAGCCCCCAGTCTAGGGACAGTCAAGCACGAGCTACGTAGGTAAGTCTCTAAGCTTTAGAGGTTAGTCAGATGTCAGTCCTCTTAACCCACTTGGAAATAGCATCATACAAAAGCATTTAGGTGTTTGCCCTACCATTAGATGCATGTGTAGGCATGTCGAGGACCACTGCATTAGAAGGGGGGAAGCCCTAAGGCCAGCCCCAAGGCAGCCCACTTGGGCTAGCCTTGCAAAGGGCATCTATGCCTTTGCCATGCAGTCGGCCAGTCCATGTGGCTTAGGGGGCCAGTCGGCCAGTACCCAACCAGCCCCACAGCAGCCAACTGGGCATTATGCCAATCGTGGGCTTTTATAACAGCTGACAGGGAATTTACAGCAGCCGACATGTTCTCTAGCAGCCGACTGAGCATTTATGCAGTCGTGGGAATAATACAACAGGCCAACAGCCTTCTCAGGCAGCTGACCTGAAACCGGCTTTTAGAATTCTGACGGGCGGTGGAACAAACACTCGCACACAAAACACTTCATCACCTATGGGAACTTGGAAAAGGAAAACAAAAAGGGAAGCTAGAGTGCTCCTACAAATAGTACAAGGACACCGATTGGCCCCAAAACGGAGTGGCACCCCTTGCGGTATTTCTTTACTTGAACAAAATTTGAGTACAAAGTACAACTTGTCGAATCCTCTACCAATAGGATCCCTTATAGCTTTTCACCCAGGACTTCCAAATAAAAACTCTCGTTATCACAGCAAAGCATTCCCGAGAGAAGGCACACCTGTACGACACCCCCGTGCTTGAAAAGGTCTTCTCCATCTCTATCATGGATCCCACAACCCTTTCCCAAACAACAGTAGGGCTGTACCAATCCACATGTCCTTCCTATAGTCCCAGCTTGCATGTAACCTCGAGAAAACTAGAACCTGTCCACATGAATCCAAAGACATGCTTTCTACATGAAACCAAAGACTTGTATCCGATAAACCAAAGACCTGTATCCATAAACCATAGGCATGTATCCACAATACCAAAGTCCTATTTCTTCTCGAAAAACCAATGTCCTGTTTCCATGAGAATCCCACACATACACCATCCAATCATGGTGCCAAAAACCTAGAGAGAGAAAGATAGAGGACGTGTCAAGCAATCCCTGAATACACATAGGTCCAAGACGAAGAGCAACACACATCTCTTCCAAGAACATCATCCTGTGCATATGTAGCTTGATCCTCTGCATCCTATTCTCGTAAACAAAACGTGCTTGCGAAGAGAGAGAGAGAGAGAGAGAGAGAGAGAGAGAGAGAGAGAGAGAGACCCCTTACAGAAGTTCCAAAAAGTTTTGCATCGCCCGCCTTCCACCATGCATGCAAGGTTTCTCTTCATGCAATTTTAGCGGAGCTACGGGCATCAGTCGTCTTGTACAGGGTTTGCAGGTGCTGAATTAGGGTTTGAGAGAACGGGTTTTCTTTGCTTTTGTACATGGATTTGGATGACCCGACTGCTGCTGTTGGTGGCATGGCTGCCAATAGCCTTAACATGGATCTTATTGAGGAGATGATCGAGAAGGATGTGGGTTATGCTTCAGATGCCTCGGAGCAACAAAAACGTCAAAGGCTTGATGTTGATGCAAGCTACACTCCGGTGAATGTTGGAGAGAATGCAGAGGAAAGTTCTCAGGTACCTTCTCCAGAGTTTGCACGTTTACTGAAGATCACTGGTGAGCTTCTGCAAGAATATGTGAAGGCAAATAGCGTGCAAATGGCTGCAGTAGATAATGGTGGTGTGGCTGATGTATGCATGGAGACTCCTTTGTTGCTACAACAACTAGCAGATTTTCATGATCGTGCTGCTATCGTCTTCTTTACTGGACGTATTCCGTTGTTGTCTCGTCTTAGAGCATGGTTGGGTCGCTTGGTGTCACCTGACCCACTTGAGGAGATTTATGATGGTCCGAAAGGCTTTTATGAAATACTTTTTCGCACTTCGGAAGCCCGTAGAGCAGTCTTGGAGCAGGTGCCACTCTTTTTGGATGGGCAGTTGGTTCATGTGCTTCCGTGGAAGCCTATGGCAGAGTACCAAGATATGTTGCGCCAGGCTTGCCCAGTTTGGGTTGAAGTGAAACAATTCCCACCAATGTTTTGGCGTGTTTTACCAGGTCTCATGCGAGGTATCAGTGATGTCTTGGTGATGCCTCGAATGACATCTAGAAACCGAAATCGTCTATGCATGTTGTGGGATACTTGGAGACCTAGGCCGACACATTTGCGTGTCAATATGGCTGGGCTGCAACCTTTAATGTATGAATTGAGGTGGGATACATTTGCTGGCCACTATTTCAAATGTGGTGAGATGGGCCACTTTGTCTCCGAATGTCCTAAGAAAGAACAAGTTGTTGCTACCAAGGATATCGTTGATGGACAATTGCCCGTGGAAGATGGGCATGATGCTCCTTTACATGATGCCCAGCACATGGATGTACATGTGGATGTTCAAAATGAGGTTGAGCAGCCATGGATGGAAGTACGTGGTAAAAAGACACGATTTGTTGCCCCGTGGGGGGATTTCTCAAATGCTGTTTGGCGGGGGCCTTTGCGTACTCATCAGGGACCCTTACATACATATGTTCGTCGCCCTTTGGGTTCAGGTGCCCAGCAACAGACCAGGATTGAGAGACCGGGAGGCCAACTTTCTCAGGGTACAGGGGCTCTTGGGGTGGATAGAGTAGAACGCTATCCTATTAGAAGTCACCTAAGAAAAGAAGCACAACAACAATTGCCTCTTGTGTTTGGTTCGAAGGGTGAGGTCATCTCGCCATGGGATGGTCATTACCCTTCGGCACGTGCTCGGGAACTCCAAGGGCAGTCTGAGATCACAAATACCATGTCTAAAAATGCAATGCTTCAAAAGGTTCGTGATTTGGCAGATTGTCCTGGGCCTAGTACACGGCCTTGTTGATTCCTTTTCTGGGAAGGCTTATGAAAATTGTACAATGGAATGTAAAGGGTATTTCTTCGTGCCAAAAGCAGTTCAGGCTTTGGCGTACAACTTTTTGTCATGGTTGGGATGTTTTGTGTGCAGTTGAACATAAGCAGCATAAGTTAGCTGGCAAAGCCTATGTATATAAGGGGTTTCATGTTTTCTACAGCGGACATCCTGCTTCGCAATCAGGTGTTATGTTTGCTGTTCATTTGTAGTTTCAGCCTTCTCTTGTGATTCAAGATGTTTATGGAAGATTTCTAGTGATACAGATTGTTTGGGATGATACGCCTTTATGGTTGTTAGGGGTGTATGCTCCAAATAATGCTCGTGCACGCCGTTTGCTGTGGAATGACTTGTGTGCTCTTTCAATCTCTCATCCTGGCTTTGTGATGGGAGACTTTAATATGTGTGTCTCCAGGGAGCAAACCACGTCGCCTCATTCTGTAAAATGGATGGCCCGGAGAGAATGGCGTGGGAAGCTTTTGCAACAAGGTCGCTAAAACAAGACATGTGGTCTTGGTTGCATCCAGATGAAAGGGGTTACACTTATGCCTCACAACAATTTCGAGGCACTTATGCTAGATTGGATAGGATGTATATTTACATCAAGATCTCTTTTTGCCAGAGGTTCTTACTATGATGGTTGATCAGCAACAGGTTTTCTCGGATCATTGGCTGCTTGTGTTTGAAATGGTCTATCATCCTGTGGATGCATATAAAGGATTGTTGGGACACTTGCCTTTGCGCTTAAATCACACTTTTTTGGAGCATGAAGTTTTTGATGTTTATATGCATCAGTTGATACGACATTTCTCCACAAGAGTGTCCATGGCTGATTATCATGCTTGGCCAGTGTTCGTTACCAACACTCGGAAATCAGCGCAGCATTATGGTCTTGCTAATGCCTCTATACAAAAACAGCATGTGGCTCTTCTTGAGTCGCTTTTAAAGGGCTTGCAGGCGTTCATGTTTACTGACTCTATGGATGCTGAAGTTGTGGATGCCATAGAATGGCTGAAAAAGGAGCTATCTAGGGTGCAGGAAGCACAATATGTTCGCTTTAAACTACTTGCACGTCTTGATGCTTTGCAGGATGCTAACTGTCAATCTCATCGCTTCTATGATAAGTTGCATTAAAAACATATGCGTGAGAATATTGTTAGGCTGATGGATGCCCAAGGGGCAACCTTGTTACTCAACCTTCTGAGGTTATTCAGCATTGCATCAGGTTTTATGAAGATTTGCTTGCCCCTCGAGAGGATGTCTCGCTGGCTGTCCTAGCTGCAAGGGAGTCATTGTTTGCTGAAGTACGATATCAAGTTGACCCTGATGTGGCGGTTCAGCTTGATGCTCCTATTACTCAAGGAGAAGTGGAAGCTGTTCTCTCCAAACTTCCCATGGGAAAGAGCCCTGGTTGGGATGGTTTGACAAATGAGTTTTTCCGAAAATATGCTGATCAGCTTGCAGAGCCTTTGACGCTTATTTGTCAAAGGGTTTACGATGAGGGATATATGCCTACCGATTGGAAGTTGGGCATACTTCGTTTGTTGCCCAAAGTCCCTTCGCCTACTTCTTTGGCTCAATGGCACCCGATCTCACTTATGGGTATTATGTATAAAATCTTTACAAAGATTTTTTTCCAATCGCGAAGGTGCTTCCTACTCTTATTTATCCATATCAATATGGATTTGTGCATGGCAAGAATATTTTGCATAATATTCTTAATGTTCAAATTGGAGTGGATTATGCCAAGGCAAAGAAGCAAGAGATTGTGATGGTGCAACTGGATCTTGAAAAAGCTTTTGATCATGTCAGCTGGTCTTTCCTTTCTCAGTTAATGACAGCCATGGGCTTTGGTCCCAAAATGGCTAATTTGGTGCATTTACTTGGCTCTGGCTCTATCACGCGGATTATGCTCGATGGAGGACTTTCGGATGGTATTTCTCTCACCCGTTCTCTCCCGCAAGGCTGTCCTCTTAGCCCTCTTTTCTTTGCCATTACCACTCATCCTATGTTATCTCGCCTAGATGCTATGGCATCGCATGGTGAAGTGGTTGGTTTGCATCTCCCTCATGGCAAGCAATTGGTTGCTCAAGCCCTTGCGGATGACACTTTTATGTTTCTCAGGGCCGAAAAAGCCAATATAGATTGAGCAATGGAAACTTGGAATAATTTTGCATTGGCTTCTGGGCTGAAAATAAATTCAACAAAATCAACCCTCATTGTATACACGGAATTTGATCTTGAGGCATTAGGGTGGCAAGGCCGTGTGGTGCATACAAGAGACATTGTTCGTCATCTTGGGTATCCGGTGGGTGTGGATGTGGACCCCCAAGCGCTTCTTGCTTGGATTTCTGCTCGGATCTCAGATAAATTTGTGTATTGGAACGCTCAAGGGTGACCTATGCACGTGAGGTTAAGGTAGCTCAGGTTATTATGCTTAGCATGATTTCCTATTTTTTGCCTTTGTTACCTTGGACGCACAATCTCTTCTCCGTTTGGTGCTCCCATTCGGTTTATGCTGTGGAAGAGGCAAGGAAATATTATGGGTCAAACATGGATAGCTTGGAATCACATTACGACGCCCAAAAGAATGGGTGGGGTTGCTTTACTGGATGTCCGCTTGCATATGGTGGCACGTAGGTGGGCGCTTTTCAGGATATGTGTTTGCAGGAGCAGCCTTGGGTATTCATGGCTCGTGACTCGATTGAGTTGGAGGGATTGTCACATGGACGGACACGTGCGTAGGCTTCATGGTGGGACATTGTGAATGCGGGCTCATCCTGTCCGTATTCGCTCATCTCACATTTTATCGCATATTCTCCTTTCTTGGCATGAAGTTCTACTATTGGCTCGGTGGATCCTGATCATGAAAGACTACTTTTGAACCCTTTGCAGTTCGAAATATTTGTGGAGTCGCGTGTCATTGTTTGACCAGACAGAGATGCTTCACGCATACGACTCAACCGCATGGTCAGGTTAGGCTTGGTTAGAATCCGAGATGCTGTGATACCTGGTCGTGATAGGCCATATTCGTTTCGTCGTATTCGGCAGCACTTTAGGGTTCCTCGGACATTTCAGCCACTATGGGTTGACATCATGCATGCAGTTGAGCCTTTTACTCCATTGCCTCGGCCATCTGCAAATCAGCCTTGGCTTGATTGGGCACTATGTAAATCTGGTGACTTGATATCACTTTCAGCTAACCAGGTCTATCATAAGCTCGTATCAGAGAAAGATTGGGTTTCAGCCAAGGCCAATAAGGTGTGGGGATTGCACAAGTCTAAATCATGGTGGCAGAAAACTCTTATGCGTGGTTGGCAGTCTAAACTCCCTTACCAAGGTAAGGTTTTCATTTGGAGGATGTTGGTGGGAGGGTTACCTACACGGGATCAGCTCAGCCGTCGTAAAATTACATTAGCCTCTTGCTTCTTCTGCACGACATGCACTGAAACAGTTATGCATCTGTTCATGAGTTGTCCAGTGGCCCATCAGATTTGGTCTTTTGTCTCTCGCGTTTGGGAGGCAGTAGAGAGGTTACTGTTTCGGCTCATCAGTGGATATTTGGGATTTGTCCTCAAGTCATTACTTCGGACAGTCACCTTGTGATATTCCATTTCCTTAGATGGACAAGACTTTGGCATATTTGGACTACACGGAATGGGTTCATCTTTGATTCCTTGTCTGGAATACATGGGCACATTCTACGTATCCGCGGTTTGCTGCTTTGGCAGTTTTCTTCTCTTCTCTCAGCTCAGCTACTGGATGCAGATGTTATTTCGTTATGGTCTACGGCGGCTCGGCTGGCTCATCTTTGATGCTTTTATTTGGGATGCTTATTTGGCTAGGAGGCTTTCTTATTAGTGTACAGGTTTGCATGGTCATGATCCTTTAGAGGATCTTTTGTGGGGGGGTTTTTTTGGGGCCATAGGTTCTGTGTGAGCCATGTGGCTGATGTACATTTTTACATATAATATAAAACACCATTTCACGAAAAAAAGAGAGAGAGACCCCTTGGCTGTTAGCCCCTCGGCGCCTCCTTCAGTTCACCACCTTCCAAGAGAGAGATAGAGTCAAGCGTGCTATTCAGCCCTTGCGCCTCTGTGGCCACCTGCGGTCCCTCTGGCTGCCCGACTGGCTGTAGAGTCTCCCGCCTTGCGGCCGTTGCTGGCTGAAGCCCTTACGTGTCATATGTGCAACTACCTGGCGAGGAGAGCCTCCACCTGATACCCGCCTGGCTGCCCTGACTGGCTGTAGCCCACCTAGCGCCTGCCGTTAGCTGACTATAGCCCGCCCGCCTGCCTGTAGCCCATGTGCGCAGCAGCACCCTGAAGTCATGTGCGCAGCAGCGCCCTGTAGCCATGTGTGCAGCTGCCCTGCCTGAAGCCCATGCGCAGCACTTTGCCTGGCCTCCCTGTGTGCAACAGTCTGCAGCCCATGCGCAGCAGCAGCACTCTGTAGTTCTATGGGCAGCAGCCTCCGCTGCGGGCCCATGTGCGCAGCAGAGCCCTGGTCACCCGCCTAGTAGCCGCCTGGTAGCCGTACGCTCAACAGCAACTGCCATGGCCCAGCAGCAGCAGCAGCACACGCCGCCTGGGAGCTGCCTGGTAGCCCATCTGGTAGCTGCCTATTCCACGCGTAGCGGCGCTATCCCACATGGCGACGACCTCCACGATTCCGCCAACCTTCGCCTTTTATAAACATGCGATTCAAATCGCTTTTCTCAAAAAGCCAAAAGCAAGGATTAAAAACGCATGCCTCTAAAAATAATATTTTTAATCATCCAAGGTTAATAAACCTTATAAATTTAAAGTCCCTTTTGTCCCCTTTCACCTTGGGCTGGCCACCATATATGGGTTTCCTTTTCATATCCAACTTGATGCCGTTCACACTGTCCCCATCCCGTGCCCATGCCCACCTGCTTGTTGTCCAAAGGGAAAAACACAGGGTCGTAACACAACCAGCCCCAGGAGGCAATATAAAAGCATGTGCCTCAGTCCCACTTCAATATTCAGGTATTCAGCAAAGTACACAAAGTTTGCAGCATCCAGTTGACTCCAGGCTAAGGAAGGAAGCTCCTCTTCACATTCAGCCAGCATATGTGCAGTCCTACAGCTATCTAGACTTGCATCAGAAGAGTCTTCAACTGAGCCTCGGACTAGGTGGATACTCAACTGACGTACAATCTTCCTCGTCCTTGCGTTGGCCATTCATATCACTTGTACTCAGCATTGTGCTCCAATACCCCCCCCCCCCCCCCCCCCCCCCCCCCTTGCAAGCAGGAGTATTTGCTTATATTATTCTTTGGAGAAATGCTACCCAACACTGTGTCGTCTTGTATATTCTCATTTTCATTCTCTCTCTACTCTCTACTCTCTAAAGTTGATGCTTAAGATTCTCACCACATAAAGGTATAAAGAAGGCCCTGTTGTGCGTTATCAAGATCAAGCGTAGTGCATGTAACATTGGTATCAAAGCATCAAATTGGTAACCCAACTTGGCTACCTAAAGAAGTGAGAGCATCCGGTGGATGGTTAAACTGTGGTCCGGAAAAGAAACCTAGGCCTCCACCATGTTGGGAGAGACATCACATCAAGAAGAAAGCCAACAAGAAGGGATGGAGGCACAGCGCTTCCAAACAGAAAAAACCCTTCCACTAAGCATAGAAGAGCTCCTGAGACATGATGGAGCAAATAAATTCTTTGAAGATGCAGCTTGCCGCGAAAAAAGAGAAGCCCAAAGAAGGCATCTCAGAAAAAGAATTGAGACGTGCAGAGAAACAAAGGAATAGGGAAGCCACATGAATATACGAGGAAGACCAACGCTGCGGAGAGAAAGCCGACCGAGAGTTCCAACAAAGACTCGACTGGCAGGCTGTGCAAATCCAGAATCAGAAAACGATGGCACAAGATCTGGCGGCTCTCCTTTAGTAAGCTCCGAATTCCTTGTCCTCCACCGTTCCTACCACCACCGTCATACGAACCTCTCCAAATTTTAGTAAGTATGATGGTAAGCGTGATCATGCTACAGTTACTCAATCTTCATCAATTTGAAGCACATTTTTCTTTAGCTAAAATCACAGATCCACAAGATAAAGTCCATGTGGCAGCACCCGACCTCACTGGGGAAGTTGTTACTTGGTGGCAGCATTGGTCACAACCTCACACAGACCCCATCATAGGCCAAGTCCGTTTTCATTGGAACACCTTCGTGGCTGAACTCAAAGCCCGTTTTCTTCCACCACAGTACATGACCAATCTTAAGGACGAGTTTTTACAAACTCACTCAAGGTGGTTCCCTTGTTTTGACCTATTCAAACAAGGTCATTACAATGGCACAACAGTTGGGCATATCGGAAGAAGATAAGCTCAAGCAATTTATTCGAGAGGTTTAGATACTACCATTAGGTACCCAGTGAGGAATTTTGAGCCTCAGACTTATACATGGGCACTGAACCTCGCTCAAAATTAGGAGCTGATGCTGAACGGAGGTAAGCCCAAGTAGGTGCCGTCTACCCCAAAGCTCCAACAACAATCATCCACCCAGTAGTCATCTACCTAGGGTAAGGGGGCTCAAAACAACAAAGACCAAAAGGACCAAAAGAAAAATTCTTTAGGTCAATCGGTTACCATGCAAAGGGCATCTATGCCTTTGCCATGCAGTCGGCCAGCCCATGTGGCTTAGGGGGCCAGTCGGCCAGTACCCGACCAGCCCCACAGCAGCCGACTGGGCATTATGCCAGTCGTGGGATTTTACAACAGCCAACAGGGAATTTACAGCAACCGACATGTTCTCTAGCAGCCGACTAAGCATTTATGCAGTCGTGGGAATAATACAACAGGCCGACAGCCTTCTGAGGCAGCCGACCATCCCCAAGAGGCAATATAAAAGCATGTACCTCAGTCCCTCTTCAATATTCAGGTATTCAGCAAAGTACACAGTTTGCAGCATCCAGTTGACTCCAAGCTAAAGAAGGCAGCTCCTCTTCACATTCAGCCAGCATATGTGCAGTCCTACAGCTATCTAGACTTGCATCAGTGGCCAGAAGAGTCTTTAGCAAAGCCTCGGACTAGGTGGATACTCAGCCGACATATAGTCTTTCTCGTCCTTGCGTTGGGCATTCATGTCACTTGTAGTCAGCATTGTACAGCATTTCTCCAATGAATAATATAAGCAAATACTCCTTCTTGCACAGGGGGGAGGGGGGGTTGGGGGTATTGGGACCCAATACTATGTCGTCTTCTATATTCTCATATTCTCTTCTCTCTCTCTACCCTCTAAAATTGATGCTAAAGATTCTCACCACATAAAGGTATAAAGAAGGCCCTGTTGTGCGTTATCACGATCAAGATCAGTGCATGTAACAAAGGTCCACCTTTTCCAACTATGAATGCTTGTCCGCACACTAGATGATCCCTAGCATCATGGCTTCCAGCAATCCTTCAAGGTTTCCAAGTGAATGTTTTAGCTGTTAGGATGGACACTCACTGGCAAATAGAAGAGATCTGGTGGGAGGCACAACTAAACAAGGGTCTTTAATAGGGTTCAATAGAGAAAGGATGAGGGTCTTTACAGAGGAGGTAGCCTGCACAAGAGCCTTTCCTCTCTCCGGAAACTCTCAGAGAAGACCCAAGATAGTGAAGTCCCAAATGGAGATTGACTGCACCCCTAGAGTCCATCAAGTCTTTGTGGACAGTGTAACAGGTATCATGCCGATGCTTCCTTTTCGTTTGAAGCAGGAGATAGAGTCATTCATAATTTCTTCAACTCTTCAAGCCCCCACTCAAACAGGAAAGCCTACCTTGTCTCAAAGGACAGATGGGATTATAAAGTCAGATGCCCATGCTTCAGAGCAAGTGTTGGACGATTCCAAGGACAAAGTCGCAAAACTTTCTGGAGGATGCTTTGCAATATAATATAAATGGTAGGTTCTTTTTGTCACGATGTGGTGCATCACCTCTTGCTGGTCTCTCTTGCTCCTACATTGGCCTTATGCGTTGGCTGATTTGAAATTTCCACTCATCAAGAGAGGATGATAACCACAATGCCCATACCAATGTCTCCTCATAGACACTACTTTCAGAAGGGAGGTCTTGGCATCATTGACATGGCAATTTAGAGGAGATATTTACTCTGTGAGGTCTTCATCTGTGGCCTCCAGCAAGCAGGTAAACCATAGAAGGACATCCTGGGCATAGTAAGCATTTTGTGCATGCCAAACACACAAAATGTTTCTAGCCCTAACATTCTTTAAAGCTCTCCATTGAAGAAGTTTCACACATTCAGGGACATTCCTTTTTGGAGGGTTTCTTTTCATCATTTTTTCCTGTTCCACCTCCATCTTCCCCCAAATTATCCTTCTCGTTCCTGTTCCACCTCCATCTTCCCCCAATTTATCATCCCACCTCCATCTTCCTCCATTTTTTCCTGTTCCACCTCCATCTTACCCCAATTTATCCTCCCCATTGTGCCCTGTTGCAGCCCATTGCTAACCCAAATTGCAAGCCTCTGCTCTTCTTCTACCTTCCTCTCCTCCCCTCCTCCCTTTTGCTTCTCCTCCTCTCTCTTTTCTCCCTTTTTTTTTTGTCTTGCCCCTCTTCTTTGGATATTCAACTTGGCTTCTTAGTTCTAACTTCTTGTATTGTTTACGTTTCTGCATAATTAAAAGATTTTTTAAAAATCATAATGCTATGTTTTCTAAAAGCTTCACACACGCACGCACACACACACACAAAAGATTGAAGATGTCTTGCCACAACCTCTGGGGACTTCAAAGAGGCCAAGAATCATCACAAGGCCTTTTTTAGGATCTCCTGCACTTCTCCCCGGGAGCCAGAAAGTGGGTCACCAAAGCTCTACCCATAGAGGGGTTCATATGATGCATGTCAGGGCGAATGTACATGCATAAAAGGCAAGGACATCAGTTGTGTATAACATGCCGACTTTACAAACAGTTGTGTAACATGAAAGAAGCTGTCAAGACCAACCCTTCCCAACTTACATTACACTCTAGCCACAGAGCTCGACTACATAGTAAACAATTCTCAGGACCCTTTCAGTCAAAATCTTAGCAAAGAAGCCTTTTTAAGAACCAAAACAGATGTTAGAGGCTAGGCATCAAATGCAGGCACCTTCTTTAAACTACTACCTTTAACCATGTGTTCATATTTTGCCTTGTCTTGTAACATCAGTGCTGCTGCTTCACCATTTAATGGATCTGTTGGGTTTGGATACAGTAAAAGCTGGGGAAGAAACACTTCAAACACGTTGATGAGATCTGCAAAGCCATCAACAACCACATTGTTTCTAGGGTTAACACTAAAAAATATGAGCATATTACAGCCCCCCCCCCCCTCCCCCCACCTTTGCTACTCTAGTGTAGAATCAGCTTACCAAACATAGGGCTCCAAGTTTGATTGATCACATCCAAACACACGGAGCCGGACCTGTTTTACAAGCTCACCACGACCCCAATCCCATTAGCATTCCCAATTAGAGCATCCTGAAAGCATCTCCCCTCTTGTTTAGAATTTTTTTTTAAAGCAATTAGAAAAGCCACATTTTATAACTTGAGTTCAAACAGCAATCAGGTGCCCTTGGAGGTACATTTTGCAGTTGATCGGCCAAATACGTTAGCTTTGGATCATCTTCCCTTTTATTCGAGTAGAAAAAACATATACCGATAGAGATGAGATCGTAAATAATGCAAAAGCCATATACTCACCCTTCATCAATATTTGGGTGAAAGATCTTGTTGACAAATCCTATCGATGGCGATTTGTAAGGGTACGCATCCGGCAACTCCACTCTGACAGTCCAAACACCATTCTGATAAGGGCCTGCAGTAGATGTGAATATGGAATGCAGTTAAAAGGGATGAAATGCATCTCTCAAGGTATACATTAAAATGCTATAAGTAATAAGGTTCAAGAAAACAGTTGCCAAGGCCTGTGCGTGCACGCGCAATGTATTTACACACGTCTGCATACACTAGGCTGACATGCATACAAAGATATGTATTATGTGATGTGTATGCAGATGTGTAAACATATGCAATGTATGCATGCATGTCTGCATGCAGAACAAATATCTAAACACAGGTACTAAGACATGTGTTATGCAAATGCACCTGTATACATATGCATCTTATATAGCACACTAGACAGATACCTGAATATAGGTACTAAGATATGTAATGTATGCATGCACATGTACATGGGTATTGAGAAAAGCAATGTATTTATGCAAATGGGACACGCATCCTCCTACACATACACGAATATTGTATGCATGTATTTATATGTCTGCACACATGTGCGATTGAAAAATGCATGTGCTTGAATACATGACAAACATAAATCTACACATACATGAATATGGGTAAATATTTTATACATGTATGTATATGTGAAATTGGGCAATTGCTAGAGTAAAGGTAGTTGATGGTGAAGAGAGCTCTTACTATCACGAGGCCCATGGAACTCCACGTTAAACTCGCTCATATCATCATTCACCATCTCCACTTTGTAATCGCTCATCATTCTGAACACACACACAAAAAACAAACAAACAAACAAACACACAGACCCCTCAGATCATTGAAAAAACTGATCAAAACAAGATCTGCACATCAGATCAATGGAAACCATTAAAGGTGGCTTGGACGTACAGCTTCATCACGTCCATCTCCCTTCGCTTGCTTGGAGAAGACATGGCGATGGTGGGGGGGATCAGCAGCTAGAGTTTGGAAGAAATGAATCTGCTTTGCTGATGCCTTTTCTTCTATATCTCTTTGGTTGACATGAGAGAGCCAAAATGGGCGATGAAAAAAGTGAAAAGAAACTTCATTCGCAACTGCGTGTGTGTGCCACCCACTACGTATATATACACACACAAAAAAATATGTTTGTTTATATACTCACTTATGCGAGTTGTATATACAATGTATACATGTACATACATACACATGTATATATTTACACATATATGTGTATGTATGTACTTTATGACAAGTGAGAGGAGAGAGAGAGAGAGAGAGAGAGAGAGAGAGAAAGAATTGTTTTTATGTTGGGATAGTGAAAGAGAGACTAAGAAAAAGAAAAAGAATTGTTTTTATGTTGGTTGGAAACTATCCCAAATCCACCAACGAATGAATCGTTGGCGTTGACGAAAGGTGGAAGAGAGAGAGATCCACAAATATGTGTTTGTTCATACATATGTAAAAATGCATGTATGATAATTGTGTGGGTATGCACATAAACATATTTAGTTGTGTGTATATGCACGTGTGTGTGTATGTATACACATGTGTATACATAAATACTTGTGTATACATATGCGTGCGTGCGCACGTGTGTGTGTGTGTGTGTGTGTGTGTGTGTGTGAGAGAGAGAGAGAGAGAGAGAGACCCTTGTAAATGTGTGTATGTATGTACATAAATACTTGTGTATACACATGCGCGTGCACGTGTGCGTGTGTGTGTGTGTGTGAGAGAGAGAGAGAGAGAGAGAGAGAGAGATCCCTGTAAATGTGTTTGTATATACATTTGAATGTGTGTATGTATGTATATTTAGAAATATGTATGTACCAAAAAATAATGATATTAATCTTGATGTACTTTTAAAATTATGACTCATGGCATGCATTCTTGTCAATGGGTGTTGATATGTATGTACCAAAAAATAATGATATTAATCTTGATGTACTTTTAAAATTATGACTCATGGCATGCATTCTTGTCAATGGTTAGTGTTGATATATAATGTCTGAGAGAGAGAGAGAGAGAGAGAGAGAGAGAGAGAGAGAGTTTTAAAAGGAGAAGTGACCTTTCCATAGATAGGCTGGTGTACCATCACAAGCCACTCTCTTGGGTTCAGTAGTGACTTGGAAAGTGTGGTTGTCACACATAAGATTAGTATGCAATCTTTAATGGGAAGAAACTCTTAAATTTCTCATTCTTCTTTTAAAAGTTCATAATAATCTATGTAACCCATCAAATCATTGTTTATGGTAAGCTAATCAAGTTAACCATTGGGCTTACACAAGAAGGCTTTAATTATTGGAGACCATGCTTATCTTTTACAAAGAAAGTTAGCTTCCTAATTGTTTAATGCTTGGTTCTTTCGAATATATTGATAGAGGATACCATGAATGTTTCCAACTTTAAGTCTTTTTCATTGAACTTATTGCCATATAAAATTCAGGCATCTAATTTAAAGTTTAGATCAAATTATGAGAACATTTTTACATGAGTATAAAGCAAATGGGCAAATGAATTCCATCTTTCTTGTGCCCACTTCCATGTGGCTCTTTGCATCATCCTTCTATCCTACAAGAAGAATCTCTTTTGTAAGTGAAGTGGTGGAGTTTTTACTAAAGAAACTCCTTATGGTGGGTAACTAAAGTAAATAAACGCATTTTTGTAAAGGAACTTGGCGGTCTTGCATTAAATTTTTGTGTAGCTTTGGCCTCAAGTCACTTGGTGACATAGTTGGTGTGCAACTATAATAAAGCATGCCTAGGTTCCCTTAATGGTTGGGCTAATGGGAAACACAAAGTATATGCCCCACGTTTCAACAAATGTTGTTTTAAAATTATAGGGGTCAAGGGGCTTGCAAGATGAAAGCGTAGAGTTTCCTCCACTTCCATAGCTAGAAGACTTTGAGAACTAGTGGATGCATATCCTTGCAACCATTGGACATTCTTCCTACAAGAACATGCACATGTTACGTTGCTTCATATGGCAATGAGATTGCTTATGTCTACATGTGTTGAGCGTGGCATGCACCCAAATTGAAAGAAAATATCTATGATCAAGAGTTGGCGACATGAGGGCAGAGGTGTTCTAAAAATAAAGATCTGTATCTCTTCAAGGGAGGGAATGAACAACATTAGCTTTGTTCTATTAAAGTGATTAACTTCCATGGAGACTTCATTGAAAACAACACATATTGCTTAAATATATGCTATTTATAGGTTAGAGAAACCCTGGCTAAGTGGTGCACACCACATCTTTCTTACACCTATTTGCCAAAAAAGAATGGAATGATTAATAAGCCATGCTAACAACCTTATGGAGTCCTCCACCTATTTAAAATTATCCAAGCACTTGAATAGAGGTCATCTATGATTGCATGTCTATTGATTACCCCCAAGTTAGATCACACACACACACACGTGCACACACACACACACACACACACACACACACACACACACACACATACATACATACATATAGATAGATGTGTATGTGTGTGCATGTGTGTCCATGTGTGTGTGTGTGTGTGTGTGTGTGTGTGTACGTGCACATGTGTGCATGTGTGTATATATATATATGTGTGTGTGTATGGTGTATATATATATATATGTATGTATGTGTGTGTGTGTGTGTGTGTGTGTGTGTGTGTGTGTGTGTATGGCTAGACCCACTTATATTGATCTCTAACCAAAAAGCACCATAACTAGAGACTTTGTTGATGACATCGATAACAATTGTTCTTCTTTCTTTATGCTTTCAATACCTGTAAATATATATATTCTAATTTTTGGATGGATGTAGGTAACATGAAGTAGGAACTTCACTAAAGTGTTTCGTTTGCAAACTTTGCTTATATATATGTCCCATGAAATATTGCATGCCTTTGTAATTTGTTAGTGATGGTAATTCCAAGATCGATCTGACCTTGATATCATCCAAATGGAAATACCACAATGTGTCCCAAGATCACTCCATGCTTAACCTAAATTAACGTTTCAATGGATTAAGTGAGGTTAAATATAAATTCCACCATTTCATGACTTTTGTGAACATGCCAACTGTTCCTTTCAAAGGGAATTTACACAAGATCATCAATGAATAATAATTTCCCAAGATAATCCTTTATAGGCTATATTTATAAGTTGTTGAAAAATTGTAAGGGCATTAATCATACTAAATGGAATGACTGTATAGGCATACATGGCCCATTTCATACAAAATCTGTTTTATGTTGATTCATTTAATCAATTAATATTTGATTTACCCTAAAAAGCTATAGTTGTAGGCTTCTTTTCTCATAACTCTTTCTAACACATGTTTTTTCTAACTATTTGATTATACCCTGGAAAAGCTATCAAAGAAGTATTTTTGGTAACCCTTTCTAACACATGCTCTATGTACACAATAAAGGAGGATAGTGATCTTAAATTATTATTAATCAAGTCTACACAAACTCGGATATTACTATATGATCACTTTAGGTGATACCCATTACTATATTCAATCTCGTAAATGCTTTACGTACAATAAAGGATGGTGAAATGATCAACCCTACACAAACTCGAATATTAGTATTCTTTTTATATATGATCACTTTGGGTGATAGCCATTTAGTGTAAATCTCATAAATAAACCCATAACATCAATAGTTTTATCAAGCTCTTTTTAACCAACTACAAACATTTTAGGTTCGTAGGATAAGGTCCTTACTTCACTAGTCATGCACACTTCATAATAGGAATTGTATGCATCATTATCTCTAGTGGAACTTCCTTTATGTCAGTGTACTTCCAAAGCAACCTTAAAATTCTTAAACTCTAAGAGGTCCTTTTCCTATCTTGGCTTTAAATATTTTGCAAAATATATATTGGTTTTAGCTCTTCTTTAGGCATTGCCAGATTTATTAGGTTTAAATATATATCTTAGCTTTAAATATTTAGCAATATTATAGGTTTTAGCTCTTCTCTAGGCCCCACCAGATTTATTAGCTAGATCATCATAAGAAACACCAGGTTCCCCTTCAACACTCCTCTTAGTCTTTTCTAGAAAGACAAATGATCATTAACAATGTTAGATTTGAATCATTTGTCTTTTCTAGAAAGACAAATGATCATTAACAATGTTAGATTTGAATCATTTTGGTACTTGTGGCAAATCTTCATCATCCCTGAGTTTAGCCTCACATTTTACTTTTAATTTGTCTTTATTGCATTTGCATCTGAATGAGCATAATAATTTAGAGCAATTGCTCAAGTGGTTACTTGTTAATTGTTATAGGTTCGGTTGTTTGGCGGTTGAGGTAGGGAACATTGAATAATAGCATAAGAAAATATAAGCAATGCAAAGAAGAACCATGAATGGAACCCTGCAGAGCAAGAAGATTTTGAAAAAGATAGCCAAAAATGGACAAGTGGTTTTGAATATAAGACATGAGTGCAAACTGTGGGTGGCTATCCCATTAATAGGGTATGGCAACACATGAGTGCAAACTGTGGGTGGCTATGCCATTAATAGGGTATAGCAACCCATGAGTGCAAACTGTGGGTGGCTATGCCATTAATAGGGTCTGGCAACACATGTCAGTCTGTTTGCGGGAGCCATATTTTCTTGCATACAGAGCTTCTTCATATCCTCTAAAATCCTTTTGTTACCTCGCATCATTATTTTAATGTACTTTTTTGGGCTTGAAAAACTCAAGTTACTCATGGCCATGAGTATCTCTCCTGGGTTTTCAAGTCAAAAAATCTTTTGATTTTTGTCAATCTGAGTTGAGTTTATGACTTCTCATGTTACTCAGATTGACAAAAAACTTCTAATTTTTGTCAATCTGATGACTTCTCATGTTACCCTAACACTTTATGCATGATTTTTGTTCCTTGTAAACCCACTTTTGTTGGCATGAAAAACTCAAGTTACTCATGGTTGTGAGTATCTCCTAGTTTTTCACGTCATGATCATGAGATACTCACGATCATGAGTATCTCCTGGTTTTTTCACATCTAAAAATATTATGATTTTTATCAATCTAAGCTCAGATCTTGAATCCCCATGTCATATTGAAACATCATGTATGATTCTTATTACCTTGAGCCAATTTCTTTAGGCATGAAAACTTAAGTTATTTACGGTCATGAATATCTCTTGGTTTTTCACGTCAAAAAATCTTATGGTTTCTTCTCCCTTGAAGTGATTTCTTGTATCATGGAACCCTGTGACCTATTGGGTATTTCTCTCTTGCTTATTGGATATAGTTTTTAGGCATGAAAAACCCAAGTTACTCATGGCCATATCTCATGGTTTTTCATGTCAACAATGGTTCATGGTTTCATACCCCTGACTTCATAGATTGCTCATCCTAACCTTGAGGCATGTTTAGCATGAGTCTGCTTCATCTCGGACCACTTTATGGATGGCACAATTTGACTTAAACAATCTTCCCTATTTTTTCATGGATTTCTCTAAGCCCTAAGTTTCTTCGCCTCTAGCTTGTGGTGAACTTTCCTTATCTCCTTATGGATGGATATTGATGCTGGAGTTCTTTCTATTCTCATGTTAAGGTGTGCATTTTCCTCAGATAAAATGGTCATTGGATTAATGTGATAAGGAATATGATGGTTTCCTCCTCAACTTTGCACTTTCCCTTGTCACCGATGTTACTTTCCTTTTGTAGTTCTGGTTCAACCATTTCCTTTTGTTTTTTGGCTTGCTCATCAATGGGACAAGGCCGTACTTATAGTTTTTACTTTTGCACCATTGCATGGTATCCCTTAGGGGTCTCTCTCCCTTTATTGGATTCCTTTATTATTTGTCCTTTGATGTTTCAGTCGTGGCTGTTCGGTGCCTTAACTTGTTGTACCCTTTTTGGTATCTAAATTTATGTAACACCTTGACAGTGCCCTTGCACTGTTAGTGTTGCTATTGTAACCCAACAATTATAACTTGGTTTAGCTTGCTTATGTTCTTTGTGAAGACATTTTGGTGGCATCTCTCCTTTTGGTTTTGTGGTAGAGGCTTATCATCCTTCTTCTTCGATAGCCAAACCTCTTCATTTCCTTTATAGTAAACCTTTAACTTGAGAAGGTTGAGAAGGTTGACCGAAACTCATTTCTACCTTGTTTGTTTCCGATATGATAATCTACTACTTTTGGGAAATGTTAGAGCTCTTGCATTTACTTGCCTTTCCTTGCCTTTACCTAGTGTTGATCTCTTCGCTTCTTAGCTCATCCTTGGAGCTTGAACTCCCTGGGGTCATTGTCGTGATTAGATCTTGCTCTGGACTTTTGAGACCAAAAGGGTACCTTCTTCCGGCCATCTTTTGTTTGCACTTGGATGGTCTATTCCTTACATTATATGGAACAATCTATTGTAGCAATCCACAGTCTTTCTAGCAATACCTGCTCTTCTATCACATTTGTAGGCATGACATATACCTTTTCGGCCACCACAGGGTTATTGCCAACAAGAATTTGTACATTGAAAAAACCTTAGATATGCTACCATAGAAACATAGGACTTAACGTTGGTTGATATTAACTCCAAACTTTCCCAAGGATTTCCATGTTTCATATGACATCAGTGGGTTGTAACTGGCCCCAATGTCTAGAAATAGGGCTATGGTTGTCTTGGTATTTTCAACCACAATGACTTGAATACTAACCCTTGTAGGCTCTATATCTAGGTCATCAATCTTCAAGGGATGATAGTGTAGCCATGTTTAAGGATAAGGTTTTACCCATTCTCTGTTTTGCTTTGTTGATCTTGGTTACAGTCTCCTTTTATGTAAGTCTTTTCATCCTATCTTGTTGATTCTTTTCCTCTTTCTTTTCTCTAGGCTAGCATATCCTACGTCAAATTATAATTTTTCAATTTGCTCCCATTTATGTACCATATATTTTAATACCATCGAGGGTCTCAATTTTGATTTAAAAAGGTCCCAATCTCTTGAGTTTTAACCTTTTTCATTTATTACTATTGGTTTCGTACAATAGTACTAAGTTACCCTCCTTAAGCTTCTTATCTTTGATGTTTTGGTCAAATCATTTTTTTTGTGTCAAAGATTTTATCCATACATGGCAATAAGTTCCTCCAACTTTTCTAGATCAACAAGCCTTTTAGCCATTGCATTCCTAGTCAACCTCTCACTAACAAAAACTGGGAACTCTATGGGCATCACTGTGCTAACCCCATAAGTTAACCGAAATGGCTTGAACCTGTTGCTTCCGTGTATGATGTTCCGTAATCCCATAGAGTTGTAAGCTTATGCTCCCAATCCATTCTACTTGCCTGAATAACTTTTGTTAGAATACCATATAATATCTTGTTCATGTTCTTTGCGTGGCCATAATAGGGCAAAGAATTCATATGCACTATAAGATGATGAATCACCTTGTTGATGAAGTGTGACCCTTGGTCGCTTATAATCTCCAAAGGATATCCAAACAACTTTCTCATATAAAAATTTAGTAGTGGTATGAGTATCAACCTTCCTAGTAGCTCGAGCGTGTGCCCACTTCGTGCTATGCCTACTATGATATAGCGGGCTTCGGCAGTTCTTTGTGCGGCAGGACTTATGAGTCATACAAAATCAATTTTGCATTTTTCAAAGGGTTGCTAGACTATTACTAGGATAAGGGGCACCCAGCCCCTATTTACTGTGGTACAACATTGTTGACACTTATCTCGCAACCTTTGAAAAATGCTGCATCGCCAAACAATATTGGTCACCACCATAAGCCTACTTGAAGAACCTTCCACGCTATCACTTCCCTAGCAAAGTGTCCTCCAAAAATTTTGGAGAAATTCTCAAGTGTGCTTCTTTTAGAACTTGCACAAATTCATCTTCACGTACACACCTCCATAGAACATCATCTTTACCCTACTTGTATAGTTGTTCGGCTATTAGTAGTTGATATGGTGAAGTTGGCTTGATAAGCTACCACATCTTATCTTTATTCAATGTGGTCAATCGAAAAACAATAAGTAAGGTATTGTGAGATTTCATCACTTCACTCAAGCATAATCATGTCAATCTTAAATAAACACGCATTAAGGAGATCATCATCGATTCTTGTGGGGAAGGCTTGCCATTAGGAATCCGTGACAAATGATCAATTGGCACACTTGGCTCTCTGACAATTCTAAATGAGGTTTGTTTGGAAGCTTGTGAATCCTCACAGTCTTGTTCTATGGAGTTCTTTATGTCTTGGTGTATAACTCATGTTGAGCCCTTAAAGTGCAAGTGCTGATGTTATGCTAGCTTCACCAATGAGAGAAGAGCATTTCTCCAAATGAGGTTTTGAGAGACTGCTTTAATTTGTAAGGGAATAATCAAATTCCTCATGTGCTTTCTCAATCATATAATTCATGTAATCTGTCTCAAATGACTCTTCTGTATAGAGAGTATGTCTTCCTCTTGAAAGGGGAAGCAGTACTCCTATGGGCTTTGTATTTTGGTTGCTTTTTTAGGATTGGCATTATGAGGCTCAATCACAACTGGTGATCCTATAAGACATTTAACCAAGCTAAGCATACTCTCCTGAGCTTGCTTTTTGTGTTCCACATATGTCGTGATTATTATTATCAATTTGGTTGGGTTGGGTGGGTTCTAGTTTCTTGATTGGTCTATTAAGTGCACTAAGTGATGAATCAGAACTTGTTTCATCCTCACTTAGTGACGTATTAGAACTTGTTCCATTTTCTGACTTTCTTTGGATTGTCAATTTTTCATTATGGTTGCCCATGTGATGAGATTGAATTTTCTTTTAGGCTTTTGTACCATGTGTTGCACATATGGGTTTTGAGGTTTGTGTGGTGGGCTTTAAGGTGGATGCTTCTACATCATGTAAAATGGGATCAAAATCCTTGTAAGGGATAGCTAAGTAGCACATGGACCACGGAATGTAGCCAGCTTGACGGCATTCTTGTCATCATCAAAGGTGAAAATGCTAATTAGACCCTTGCTTAGTGGAAATTATACACTATAAGAGATATAAACGAATGGGTTTAAGGAAATTTGGAACCACAAGAAAAACCAAGACAAGAACACAGTTAAAAATCCAAAGCATCTGAGTGAAGAAATTAATGCACCCAAGTTTAAACAAATCCCAGTGAACCAGTTAGGGCATTACTATGAGAATAATGACACAAATGCAGCCATCCCTATCTATCCTAGATGGTGCAGCACAAGTGAGAACTATTACCAAGAGATGTTGGAAAAATGGGGTAAACTGGGGTAAACCAACTCTAGAACAAATGTACCTTATCGTGAAAATGGCCGACGCAACCTCTACAAGATCCATGGGAGTTTTGCTGAAAACCAAATTGAAAATCTTTTCATTCCGCTATCATCACACATTTGTAGTGATGAACGTCTTGTGCCAACCAAACTCTTATGGGCAGACCTTGTATGTGGGGGGCAGGCCAGATTGGTGCATGATTGGTGGGCTTTAGATCAAATCTATTTATGAAAAAATTCCCATGTTCTAAAGGTGGATTTATAGTCTTGGAAGACTCACCCCATGGAGGTCAACCTCTTTGGAAACATGTCAGTCACACTACATCAGTGCAAGTGTGTAAAGTAGCGATTGTACCCAACAAGATTGAGGAAGAGGACTTGATAAATGCATCACGTCCTTCTCTATATTTTAGTGAAAATTGGATGCATATATTGTCAAATGATCGATGTATTCCCTATAGAACATGTATTTGGATGTAATGCCACACATAACCTTGACTTCTATCATTATGATGAGAGTTGGGACTAGTGCTGAAATGACAAACAAAATTGACAACAACCTCTAAAGTGAAGTATCACTAAGAGGGAAGCACGTAAGAAGATGGTTAAGGAAAAAGCACTACCATGCAATGTAACAACATGTGAAGCCAATGGATAGATGCACAATGGTTAAGATACATTGAGGCCACAAAACTACATGAAGAATTCTCAAAAAATTGGGGTGAAGAGCTTGAAAACATTACTACCTTTAGTAAGGTATGAGAGAAACCCTAAGCCCTAGAAAAAGCTGAACCAAGAATTTCTAAGTCAAAAATCTGTAAGCAAAACAATGCCTTTGGTAAGGTACGAGAGAAACCCCAAGCCCCAGAAAAAGCTAAACCAGGACTTTCTAAGTCAAAAAGCTATAAGCAAAACAATGCCTTATGGCTGAGGTAGAACAGGAAGCCAAGTAGACATTAGCCCAAAAGGATGTGGAGGAAGATGATGTATTGAACCAAAAACCAATCCCTAATCATTAACATATACAGTGGGGGAACGGGCAATTATCTGCCTAGATGCCAACGCTCTAAGGGGGGCAAACAGGGAATCTCTTATGATGACGGACCCACTGAGGTCAAAAAGGTGGACTTAGCTCAACTTGGGGAGGAGACCAAACCAATGTTCATTGACCTAGCCCTTGAAGAAGAAAAGGTGGACCTAACTCAACCTGGAAGGAGCCCAAACCAATGTTCATTGCCAAAGGACCTAGCCCAAACCAACATTCATTGCCAAAGGTCCTAGCCTAGAAAAAAGGGAATTGGTGGAGTTGTTAAAGAATTTGAGGATTTCTTTGCCTAGAAATACACAAATATGAAGGGAGTACCACCAAGAGTGGTACAACACATGATTCCTATCATTGAGGGATCAAGGCCCACCTGCAAAGGCCTTATCAGATGAACCCCAAGTATTCAGCTATTGTGCACTCTATTATTGTTATGCTATTGTATAGGAGGAAAAATTGACAAACTTATTATAATAGGGTTCATCTATGAAATTGAGAAAACTAATTGGGTATCACCCATTATCATTATGCCAAAGAAAAGTGTAAAGATGCAAGTGTGTATAGACCTAAAAAAGGTCAATGTAGCCACTCGAAAAGATCACCACCCATTGGCATATACCAAACATGTGTTAGAAAGAGTAGCTAGCAAATAAGCTTATATCTTCTTAGATGGCTTCGCTGGCTATAACCAAGTGTTTATCGCACATGAGGATTATCACAAGACCTCATTCACAATGATGGGAAGCACAAATTTTCCCTATAGAGTTATGTAATTTAGACTAAGCAATGCCCCTACTACATTCCAATGGCTAATGTGCATAGCTTTCAAGGACTGTCTACGTAAGTGGTTGGAAGTTTTCATTGATGACTTGTGTACTCAATCCAAGTGGAAGGACCACATAGCTTGTGTAAGATAAGTATTTCAAAGGTGTCAGTTGTATTGAATATCTTTGAACCCATTAAATGCTAATTTTAGGTCAAGAATGGTATTATATTGGAACACATTGTCTCTAAAAATGGCATCTCCATAGATGAGATAAAAGTAAAGTTGATTTTAGAACTTCCACCACCCACAAATTTTCAGGGAGTATAAAGGTTTATGGGACGTGTTTGGTACCACAAAAGGTTTATAGTATTCTATGCAAAGATTGCACGGCCATTGTATCGACTACTTACAGTATTTTAATGGACTGAGGAATGTCAACGAGCATATGATGAACTTCAAAGTCCGTGGGCAAGTGCATCAATCTTGAGACTCCCTAATTGGGACATAATCTTCTATGTGTATATTGATCCATAAAATTTTGCCATTGGGTGTGTGCTAGTGCAAAATACAAACTGGTGGGCTACCTTGTTTGTTTTGCCCAGCTCAATGAGGCAGAAATAAACTGAACTACCATAGAAAGAGAAGGGACGACACTTGGTTTATGCCATGAAAAGTGCATGTACTATCTTTTAGCCAACAAATTTGTATTCTTCATGGATCACCAAGCCTTGTTATATCTTTTTAATAAGCCCTACACTACAGGAAGGATTACAAGATGGTTGTTCCTACACTAGCAGTTTGGCTTTATGGTGACTGTAATAAAGAGAACACAACACGTACTCGGCACATCCTAAAAGAATTCTCTTTACACAAGACTTAAACATGCCATGTTTGGGGTACTTTAAACATACAATGTATACTGAAACTAACCCCCTTACTTGTTGCAAGTTTTTTGTGGTTGAGTATGTGTTCGGAGTAGATTTGATCTTGGGACATAAATGGACTATTGCCGCCCAAGAACCACTGTGATTTACTAACGATAGAGTCATCATGATGGTCAACAACAAAAAGTTGACAATACCATATTGCAAGGAAGAAGATCCAACTTTAATGGATTTCTATGATGCTGAATGCAAAAGGTTACAAGCCTCTTCCATAGAAGCCCCTCATAATCGTCTCAACAATGCCCATGAGTGTCAAACTTGTGGCCTCAGCGCCAACCAAAGTCAAGGAGGGTCCCAAACCTTCCACATCAACCCAAAAGAAAACTCCACCAAGATAACCACAGTCAAGGTATCTTAATAGTATCAAGATGTTGGTGGAAAAGCAACTACTTGTAGCTCAAGACTACTATACAGGTGCCAATCAAATTTTGGGTGCCTCGACTTAAAACGACGCAGCACTCAGAGGCCAAAGAAAAAGACAAATACACCACAACACCGTCTCCACAAAAGCCTATGGGAGTTCCTCCACCAAGTTAACAAGTGTGGCTCTGCAACAAGCACAAGGGTACTACCAAAGTAATACCAAAGCTTGGATTCCCAAGTGCATCACAAAGTTCCCTAAGCTTTTTCAAAGAAGGAAGCCTTAGTACCAAGCACATCAGCCAGTTTATAATGTTCATCAAAGATGGGTGCCTGGGCATGTGCTTCAATAACAAGGATACTATGATGGTAATCCCATCATATGGTTGCCAAAATCGAACAACGTGAAGAAAACCTCACCACAGACTTCAAACCCAATAGCTTCACCTAAAGTTTGACAAGAATGGAGGCCCAAGCAACACCAAGCAAGTCACTAAACCACTCTCATGCATTCAGCACCTACACAAGAGCTTGTGTGTTCAAGCAACCAACCAGTAGTCTTACCTAGTGCCTCGACAACATGTGACTAAAAATTCAAGAATCAATTCCCGCATCAGAGACAAACTCACAATGCTCTTGTCACCCCTGTGGATGTGAAGCATAAGTGCACAAGAACGTGTTGCTCGCATATCATACCCTAGCTGACCCATAGAATCATTTCAATAAAAAATCATCGAAATCAAAACCTGCAACTTCACGGGGTCAAAACCTGCACTTTCACAGAATTCTATCTCACGGAATTACCCTTCACATGGAATTCCATCTCACGAAATTACCCTTCATGGAATTCCATCTCATGGAATTTCATTTCACGAAATTACTCCATTTCATGGAAACACCATTTCACGGGATTAACTTTCACAGGTTTAGGTCATTTCACGGAATATCCCTTCACGGCCAACAAACCTGCAATCTCATAAGTTCAGGTCTCTCACAAATTAATAGTCTCATGGCTTAAGAACCTGCACTTTCATGATTTGAGCCATATCACGTATTGAGCCATCTCACGCATTAACACTTTCCCAACGATCTTCAATAGCCATTATATATTTGTTAAACTTATTGCTTACTATTATTTTAGCTAAATTAATGTAGCAGTTGCTTCATGAGTACATATCCATACTCATGCACTAGAGAACATTTGTACCAAAACCTCATCATCGACAACTTCCAGGTACATCTCTGGATGGAGGGGCCATGGTGGGCGAAAGCCTAGTCAATGGTACAACCCATCGCCTGGAATTTTCCTTCAAATTTCAAACCTCTCCAAACGACAAAACCATCTTCACAAATCAATGATCTTCAATCCTTAGTGAAGATATTGAGGCAGTTCGGGGTGGGCAACAAGAAGAGAGGCCTCTAGGCACTCCTCAAGGCTCCCGTGTTGCTCAATGGGCTTGAGGCACAATGCAACACAAACATAAGAACCCCAAAACCACACACTCAACAAGAACCAGGCACCACCTAGTTATGTGTGTGAACTAGGACACCAAAGATCTTTCCTTGTAGCCAATCAATACAAGCTAAACAAAAGACACATACACCCTCAATAAACACTCATAACGTATGGTATTATGTGTGGAGGAGACTAGCATAACACACATATATGCACACCAAACTTGGAGAGAGCTTAGAGAGACAATATAGACTTGATTTTGTTGTCGATATACACATGGTCTTAAGATTACGGGAGCCCTCTCACCATACAACCCTCTTACCATGGAATGAAAGGCAACAAATCAAAAATAGGCCCTCAAGCTGCCAAGCATAAGGTCACACCACAAAATACAAGGATCGAATTTACCTTAAATTAAACATCGGACCGCTTTGCTAGATCAACTTTGGAGATGTAGGAGTCTAAGATTTCGTACACAATTGCACCCAAACTACTAATCTTATATTCAATCAAAGGTATTGATGTATAGAGAGAGCTCACAAGTTCACTATCTTCTTACACACTAGAGTTGGGAGTGGTGTAGAATGTGTGTAATCTCTCCTTTACAAGGAATGGAGGGGGCTCTATTTATAGGTTTGAGAAGCCCCAATTAGGATTAAGCCTAATCAATCTTATTATGAAAAATCATAGATTATGGATTTTTTATTTTAAAATGAGTGGGCCTCTTCTTATCCCTTGAGTCACATGGATGTGTGCTCAAGGTGAGAGAATTATTGAAGATGAGAGGAGAGTGTGATGTAGAGGTTTGAGCAAATAACTTGTAGTAATGCCTACTCCAAAAGTAGTAGAGTGGGTGCTTATTTACAAATGTTAGTGGTTAGTAGTTAGTAATCACTATAAAAGGTTAGTAATACAATGTACAAAATGAGTGTGAGGAGTAAAGATTTGGAAAGATCCTTTGTGTGGTTGAAAGCTCGAAGAAGCTTGGATTCTCCCGTGTAGATCTTTAAGTTAACCGTCGGTCTCCTTCTTGCATTTGATGCCACAAAAGTTGATTGAGGTGAAGAACATGGGGGTTTTTGTAGATGGAAACCCCATATTTGCCGAGGTTAATATGGTACATTCATGCTGAATTTTTATGTATTTTTTGAGATTGGGAAAATAATTTAGTAATATGGGAGTAATAGGAAGAGAAATGGAGATGAGGTATGGGTGTAGAGTAGATATGAGAGCAAATGGAGATGGAAGGAGAGGGAAAAGGTGGAGAGGGTGAGAGAGGACATGAAGTTTGCAGGTTTGATGTAGTGAGAAAGGAATGAGTAAGTGTGTAGGTGATGAATGTGTAAGGAAGGTGAGAAGAGACTAGGTGTACCTTGCCAAAAGGTGGGCAGACTGGGTCCAATAAAAAATTCATATCTCACCGCCATTAGCTCCAAAAATTCTCAAAAAAATTAAGCACATTCCTGAGCTCTCGAGCTAACTTTTATCTTTTGATGTTATGACCAATCCAAATTCGGAGTGGAGGCGGGCGTAAAAAATTCAGCAGAATCATGTATTTTCTGAATTTTAAAAATCTTTGTGTGGGTCCCCATTGGTGGAATTTCTTGATAGCTCCAAGAGTGAGCCCCCCAATACATCATACCCTGACCTTAGAGACTCAAGTGTATGTGGACACTTGCATGGAGGAAATTTTTTTCATTTTTATAAAGGATTTACATAATAAGAAAAAACAAGCTAGTATTTAACTAGTCAACATATCATGACAATATGGTTATTATAATAGGAAAATAAAATAAACAAAGAGATCTAATTGTGAATAAAATATACAAAAATAATTGATATATGAAAAAGTATTTAATGAAAATATAAAATATTTAATAGTAAAAAATATATACAAAAATACTAAACTATGGAAGTCAAAAGGGAGGGAGACCCTCATTATTTTAGGGTAGATGAGAGAATAAAAGATGAAATAGTCTAAGGGAAAAAGTGATTTGGGTAGTAGGCTTTCTACATGGTGTGGGTAGAAATGTGAGGGCATAGGATTTACTTATGCATGGTGAAGTTGAAGCATATGTATAATGATGGTCCAAAAGTATTATGAAGAAATAATAATAATAATAATAAATAAATAAAATATACTTAGGTTTTGTAATACACACGCCTAATGAAGTATTTAAATATTTAAGAAAATAGAGACTCCCATATTTAGGCCCTTATATAAAATGAAATATTTACACAAAATGGGACGTAATAATTTTATCTATTTTTTATGAGTAGCTAGCAAAAACTTTTTTTTAAATAATATAAAATATATATAGAAGATATGGGTAAAGTCCCTAACGCACATACGCCTATTTACAGTGAAAAGGTATTTATGACAAAGAGTTTATGTGATTTTCCTTGGCCGAGGTAGCTCCTTGTGATAATGTGGATAGCCGAAAAAATGGCTATCATTTAGCTCTCCCCCTAGATGATGGTATATTCATGTACCATCATAATGTAGGCCTTCTAAAGAAAGTGGTGTAATGTGATTCTCTTGTCCATCTTTCTTCTGTTCCTTGTGTTTTGCACCACATCCATCACTCAAACCACATAACTTACATGCCCTTTTATCTCCTTTTTGTGGTTGCTTCTGTAAGTCTGTCGATAGAATGCGACTCAAGTATGGCTTGAGTCTTAGCCATTAACCTTCTTAGAATATTCTTTGCCATCCAAATCCATGAGCTGATAATAGCTAGAGTTGAAAACCTTCTTGACAATGTATGGTCCCTGCCATCTAGTTTCAAACTTGGCATCAAACCGATTATAATCAAGTTGATTGTCATACCTTAGCACAAGATCTCCTTCTTTGATGCCCTTGTCTTTCAAAGTTGCATCGAACTTCTCTGCTGCTTACATGGCTTTTCTTCTATAACACTCGTATGCAGCTTCTCTTTTCCACTCTAGCTCAACTAAAGTGAGAAGTTGATCTACCCATGCATCTTGATCTCCTAGTCCACCTTTTCCATGTAGCTGCATTGTTGGAATGTTAAGCTCAATAGGCTGCAATGCTTCTTGACCATAAACCAAGTGAAAGGGCGTAAACCCCGTTGCTTCTCGGTAGCTAGTCCAGTATGCCCATAGTGCTCCATCAAGGAACTCATCCCAAAGCTTCGTCTTGTTCTCCACCATCTTCCTTATGATTCCTGCAATAACACCATTAGCCTTCTCTACTAACCCATTTGATTGGGGATAGTAGGGTGTGCTATGACGATGTGAAATATGAAGCTCTTCACAAACTTCGGTGAGCAAACCTTTTCTAAAACCTGGACCATGGTCAGAAACAATCTCCAAGGGGGTGCCAAATCTGCAACATATATGAGTGTAAACAAATTTGCTTACAGTCTTTCCATTCACCCTTGCCACACTTTGAGCCTCCACCTACCTAGTCATGTAGTCTATGGCCACTAAGATGTACAATTTTCCATTTTTAGTTCTAGGTAGTGGACCCATAGCATCAATGCCCCATTTTTCAAATGGACCACTTGCAATGACTAATTGGTGTGGACCATGTAGCAACCTCTTATTACCATTGACTTGGCAGTTATGACAGCTCCTACACCAATGTTGGACATCCACATGTAAGCTTGGCCAAACATACCCAGCAAGCAAAATCTTTTTCACAGTTAGTTCTTGAGCAAAATGGCCACCACATGCTTCTTCATGCAAACCCTCTAAAATGGCTGGAATCTCCTTGGTTGTTGGTACTCTTCTGCACACTTGATCTTTTCCTTTTTGGTAGAGGGTACCTTCTAAGAACAAGAAAGAACTTGCCCTCTTCATGAGCCTCCTCTTTTGTGCCCTTGTGAAGTCTTGTGGGAATTCACCTTCCAAGATGTAGCTCACTATGGGAACCAGTGTCTCCATTCCTTGGTACCGTGGTTGCTTAATAGCCGCTGCAGCCAAGACTACTACTTGCATTTCCTTCTTAACACATGCAACAGCTTGTTGTGCAAGTAGATCAGCATCCTCATTTTGTTTCCTAGGAATATGATACAATTGCACCTCCTCAAATTGATTAAACAGCCTACGGATAGCATGAACCTTTTGCCTTAATCTTTCATTCTTGCATGCCCAAATGCCTAAAATTTGCCTTACAATAAGAAGTGCATCCCCTTTTACCAGGAGACGTTGTATCCCTTGATTGATGCACACCTTCAAACCATGAAGTAGTATGTCGTACTCTGCTTCATTGTTGCTAGTAGAACTTGGCAATTTGACCTTCTCCTTCATAACCACCTCTCCATTTGGGTTGAGCAGCACCAGCCCTCCCCCTGCTTTACCTGTGGCTTTTCTAAAAGCTCCATCAAAGAACAAGGTGAATGCATTAGGTATAGTTTTGGGTGGTGGTGGCAATGGTAGGGTCTTTACTTCAGGCACCTTAATCTCGTTTTCATGCACTCTATAAGTGAGAATCCCTGCCAATTGTGCACGCACACTATCTTCTACCTTGAAAGAGTATTGGAATTCTTGCAATTCCATAACCCACTTTGTGATTCTAGCACTGATATTAATTTGAGAAGACACCCAAGGAAACATATTTTCTGTAGTGAGAATTACAAAAGGTTTTGGTAACAAGTAGGATCTAAATTTTCTCACTGCAAAGATGAGAGCAAGGAGAGAGCAAGCATCATGAGTTCTGCTTCCGTGTAGCCTTTCTCCATGACATTCATGACCCTACTAACAAAGTAGATGGGCCGCATCCTAGTACTGTGGAGATCTTGCTATAACAAAACTGCACCCACTGTTTCCTTTCCAACACTAGAGCTAACAAAGAAAGTGTAGTCTCAACAAGGAGGCATGAGTGTTGGTAGCTCTGACAAAATGACTTTAATGTTACAAAAGTACTCCTCAAGCTCATCAGACCATGCAAACTCTACTTGTTGAGTCAATTTTTGCAAGGGGTGAAGTAACTCTGAGGCTAAGTGAATGAAGCGTGACATGTACTTCACCTTTTGAATGAATGAGATGGCCTCCTTGAGACTCTTTGGAGATGGTAGGTTGATAAGAGCCTTTGCCTTTGTAGGATCCACCTCAATGCCTTTGGAAGAAACCTTATGACCCAGCAAGATTACTTCATCCTCACCAATATGACATTTGTCGGGATTGAGTTGGCCCCCCATGTCGTAGAGTTTCTTCAAGCCTTCTTCCACCCTTTGCAGATGCAATGACTTAGAGCTATAGATGCAAAAATCATCTATGAACACTCTAATGGATTTCCCAAAGGATGCTTGAAACACTATGTTCATGAAACGTTGAAATGTCACTGGAGCATTGGTTAAACCAAACGGCATGACTCTGAAAGCATAACAACCCCAAGGAGTGATGAAGGTTGTTTTCAATTGATCCTCCAATGCAATCCCAATTTGAAAGTAACCCGAGTAGCCATCACATATTGTATACTTCTCATGACCTGCTACCTCATTTAGGATCTCATCTTGAAATGGGAGAGGAAAGTGGTCCCTTTTTGTCGCCTCGTTGAGTGGACGATAGTCCACACAAACCCTCCATTTGCCGTTCTTCTTGGGAGTGACCACGACGTGAGAGACCCACTTTGAATTTTCTACAGGATATATGAATCCCGCTGCTAGAAGCTTCCTCACCTCTTTGAGTAGTGCTTGCTCCTTGATGACTCCTAGTCTTCATAGTTTTTGTGCCTTAGGTTTGGCTTCTGGCTTTAGCTCGATCTTGTGTTGAATGGCCTCTACGCCACGCACATCTGTGTAATTTTTAGCAAAAAACCTGGGAAATTTCCTTAGTACACATTTAAACTCCTCTCCTTCCTCCGATGTAAGCGTTTTTGAGAGCATAGCATCAAACATTTCTTCATCATGCACAATTTGGTCTTCTTGAGAGCCTACCTCCTCCAAACCTTGACAGGGTGTCTCTTTGTCTTTTACTCTGAATCTTACCCCCATGACTTCAATGGAAGACTCCTCGTCCATACTGCTACTACTGCTTTCTTCCTCTGAGGCGTCATCGGTCCAATCCTCCTCTGTTTCGCCTTAAGAAGATTCTTCATTTATCTCCTCTTGTCGTTGCTCCTTCATGTCAAAGATAATCTTCTTACGATTTTCATTCCTGCAAATTAACTTTCCATTTTCCCAATCCTGCAAAGCTCGCATTCTCATTAGCCATGGTCTACCTAGGATAAATGGATAACCACTTCCCTTGGTAGACATAACATAAAAATCAACAACCTTCTTAATGCCAAAAACTTCCACAGAAACATTCTTACAAATCCCAAGACACTTTGCTTTGCTATTGTTTGCCATTTTCACCTTAATTTCAGGTGTTTCATGAATATGCATGCCTAGTTTTTGCATAAGGTCCTCTGTCATGATGTAAATTTGTGCACCCCCATCTACTAGACCCTTCTTAACTAGCCTTCCCTTGATGTAGCAATCTAATATAGGTTTAATGTCCTCATCCATCTCGGCTTGTGAAATTTTTACAACAGGCACATTCTCTTTTGTTTTTCTCCTAGTGCTCACGGCCTTTGTTAATTCCCTCCTAACTTGTGGACATAAGGCTAGAAATTGAGGCCACGAGATATCAGGACCCTTACCTCTCATGTCTTCCAAAAGGTTGTATGGAGCCATACCATGTCCAAGGGGAAAATCTTGGAGGTTTATACGACGTCGTCTCCTCTTGACTTCCTTGTTTTCCTTCACTTTCTTTCCTTGTCCATGGTCACTTTGTGATGCCACACCCTCCTTTTCCTTCTCTTTTCCACGCCCTCGTTTGACACCATTTGCTTCAATGTCTACCTCCTTGGCCTTTGTTACCTCTACCACATGTACATTTGGGTCCGGCAAGGGTGGCATTCCTTCCACTCCTCGTGGAGGTGGTCTTATTGCATTGGGCCTCTGCAAAATCATCGGTTGTTGTTGACTAGTGCCTTCACCTGCATTCATCACTGGATAGTTCATGTTAGGCTTCCCTGGCTCCCCACGAGGCCAAGGACAATTATACATCCCATGCCCTTACTCTCCGCAATTCCAACATTGTAAGAGTCGCCTAGGTCGTTACTCTTTGCAAGAGTCGCCTAGGTCGTTACTCTTGTTCTTCAACCCTTTTAGCTTGGCCCTTCTGTTCCACAACTTGTGCAAAGTGGATAGACAAGTTATTTAAAGACTCATTTAACTTTTCTATCACCTCGACTGTGACCTCAGGTAATTCTCTACGAGTGCAAGACTGTACCTCTTCCCTAGGCTTTGAGTCATCAAAGATAAAGCCCCCCCAAGCATACACCTCATCTTTCGGAGTTTCTTGGTAGCCCTAGCCTCAGCAGCATCAAATGTTGTGGGCTCTCCTGACTCTACTTGCAATTTTAGTGATGGGTACATCCCTGCAATAAATCTCTCCTTCTTCAAGAATTCAGCACCATCTCCAGGGTTAGGAAGACTACGCAACCAAAGAGTCCAAAGACGTAAGAATTCTTGCTTATAACTCAAGTAGTCCTCTAGATCCTTTTGCTTATGAGCAACTATTTCTTGCCATAGCTTTTGTGTGTTCAAAGGAGTGAAGTAATTGTCTCTAAAAAGTTGCATGACTCCCTTGTAATCTACTCGTGCGGCGGGTGCAGGTAGAGATTGAAACCAAGTGGAAGCATCTCTTCGTAGGACCAACTCAAACATGTCTAAGCATTCTTGGTCTCCTACCACTCTCTTTATGTGGAGTGCCATTCTAAAGTTTGATAAGAATAACTCGGCATCCTCACCGGGCTCTCCAAAGAATAAGGGATAGCCACTCATTTGCCTAGTGGTATCCATGCTTGAGAAGAAGGAAGCACAACTATGATTGCACAAAGGTCTTCCTTCACTCTCTTTCTCTCTCACTCCTTTTTTTCTTTTTTCTTTTTTTCTTTTTTTTTCTTTTTCAAAGTAGAATGAAAATGTAGACATCAAAGCTTATGTCATAACGAATCAAAGGCAAAATAAATGGATTAACTAAGGCATTAATGGCTGCTACTTGCCTAGGTCCAAACATACGACGAATGACACGCTGAAATTGTAACTTACTACCAACAACTATGTGTATTTCTTGCCTAGCATAAGAGATTGGCCTACGGTATAAGTCTTCTTGATTCATAAAACTAAGCTAAAACAAGATGAAAATATGCACATCAAAGGAAATGGTGTAATCTACAATGGGAAGTATGACAGGATTAGGTGATGCTAAAATCTCACTTAGTCTTTCTGGACCAAAAAGAAGAACCATGCGTTGTTGGTGGAAAATCTTTCTATCAATGCAAACATTCACTCTAATGGAGTGCACCCAATGAAACTGGTTGAATTGAATCCCAAGAGGATTAGGAGGAGGTGGATTGTTCATGAAAGATCACACAAAAGTACCACTTTCCTTCTTAAAATATGATACCCAACAAGCAAACAAGGCAATTTATGTGTTAGAGAGATCGATGTACCTTAAATACCCATTTAAAAACTGCTCGATCCTCAGTGGGGGCACCAAAATTGAGGCAGTTTTTAAATACCCATTTAAAAACTGCTCGATCCTCAGTGGGGGCACCAAAATTGAGGTAGTTCGGGGCGGGCAACAAGAAGAGCGGCCTCTAGGCACTCCTCAAGGCTCCCGTGTTGCTCAATGGGCTTGGGGCACAACGCAACACAAACATAAGAACCCCAAAACCACACACTCAATAAGAACGGGGCACCACCTAGTTATGTGTGTGAACTAGGACACCAAAGATCTTTCCTTGTAGCCAATCAATATAAGCTAACCATATACATCAATCAAAAGACACATACACCCTCAACAAACACTCATAACGTGTGGTATTATGTGTGGAGGAGACTAGCATAGCACACATATATGCACACCAAACTTGGAGAGAGCTTAGAGAGACAATATAGACTTGATTTTGTTGTCGATATACACATGGTCTTAAGATTACGGGAGCCCTCTCACCATACAACCCTCTTACCATGGAATGAAAGGCAACAAATAAAAAATAGGCCCTCAAGCTGCCAAGCATAAGATCACACCACAAAATACAAGGATCGAATTTACCTTAAATCAAACATTGGACCGCTTTGCTAGATCAACTTTGGAGATGTAGGAGTCCAAGATTTCGTACACAATTGCACCCAAACTACTAATCTTATTTATGCACAAAGGCATGATACAATTATGATAGGGAGTGTGGCATCACTCAAGCCCTCACAACAATGACATGACTAGCTTCAAGCTTCTCTATGCAATCAAAGGTATTGATGTATAGAGAGAGCTCACAAGTTCACTATCTCCTTACACACACTAGAGTTGGGAGTGGTGTACAATGTGTGTAATCTTTCCTAATGGAGGGGGCTCTATTTATAGGTTTGAGAAGCCCCAATTAGGATTAAGCCTAATCAATCTTATTATGGAAAATCATAGATTATGGATTTTTTATTTTGAAATGAGAGTGGGCCTCTTCTTATCCCTTGAGTCACATGGATGTGGGCTCAAGGTGAGAGAATTATTGAAGATGAGAGGAGAGTGTGATGTAGAGGTTTGAGCAAATAACTTGTAGTAATGCCTACTCCAAAAGTAGTAGAGTGGGTGCTTATTTACAAATGTTAGTGGTTAGTAGTTAGTAATCACTATAAAAGGTTAGTAATACAATGTACAAAATGAGTGTGAGGAGTAAAGATTTGGAAAGATCCTTTGTGTGGTTGAAAGCTCGAAGAAGCTTGGATTCTCCCGTGTAGATCTTTAAGTTAACCGCCGGTCTCCTTCTTGCATTTGATGCCACAAAAGTTGATTGAGGTGAAGAACATGGGGGTTTTTGTAGATGGAAACCCCATATTTGCAGAGGTTAATATGGTACATTCATGCTGAATTTTTATGTATTTTTTGAGATTGGGAAAATAATTTAGTAATATGGGAGTAATAGGAAGAGAAATGGAGATGAGGTATGGGTGTAGAGTAGATATGAGAGCAAATGGAGATGGAAGGAGAGGGAAAAGGTGGAGAGGGTGAGAGAGGACATGAAGTTTGCAGGTTTGATGGAGTGAGAAAGGAATGAGTAAGTGTGTAGGTGATGAATGTGTAAGGAAGGTGAGAAGAGACTAGGTGTACCTTGCCAAAAGGTGGGCAGACTGGGTCCAATAAAAAATTCATATCTCACCGCCATTAGCTCCAAAAATTCTCAAAAAAATTGAGCATATTCCTGAGCTCCCGAGCTAACTTGTGTCTTTTGATGTTATGACCAATCCAAATTCGGAGTGGAGGCGGGCGCAAAAAATTCAGCAGAATCATGTATTTTCTGAATTTTAAAAATCTTTGTGTGGGTCCCCATTGGTGGAATTTCTTGATAGCTCCAAGAGTGAGCCCCCCAATACATCATACCCTGACCTTAGAGTCTCAAGTGTATGTGGACACTTGCATGGAGGAAATTTTTTCCATTTTATAAAGGATAAACATAATAAGAAAAAACAAGCTAGTATTTAACTAGTCAACATATCATGACAATATGGTTATTATAATAGGAAAATAAAATAAACAAAGAGATCTAATTGTGAATAAAATATACAAAAATAATTGATATATGAAAAAGTATTTAATGAAAATATAAAATATTTAATAGTAAAAAATATATACAAAAATACTAAACTATGGAAGTCAAAAGGGAGGGAGACCCTCATTATTTTAGGGTAGATGAGAGAATAAAAGATGAAATAGTCTAAGGGAAAAAGTGATTTGGGTAGTAGGCTTTCTACATGGTGTGGGTAGAAATGTGAGGGCATAGGATTTACTTATGCATGGTGAAGTTGAAGCATATGTATAATGATGGTCCAAAAGTATTATGAAGAAAATAATAATAATAATAATAAATAAATAAAATATACTTAGGTTTTGTAATACACACGCCTAATGAAGTATTTAAATATTTGAGAAAATAGAGACCCCCATATTTAGGCCCTTATATAAAATGAAATATTTACACAAAATGGGCCGTAATAATTTTATTTATTTTTGATGAGTAGCTAGCAAAAACTTTTTTTTAATAATATAAAATATATATAGAAGATATGGGTAAAGTCCCTAACACACGCCTATTTACAGTGAAAAGGTATTTATGACAAAGAGTTTATGTGATTTTCCTTGGCCGAGGTAGCTCCTTGTGGTAATGTGGATAGCCGAAAAAATGGCTATCAATATCTATATTAGCCTCATAAGTCAACATAATTCTTTCAATCCTCACCAACAAGTGGCTACTTCAACACAAAGCAGTTCAATAAGAGTCTATATGACTCAATTCTTGTACTTCATGTATATTTGCTTCATAAGAGCATTTAAATATACATAAAAACATAAAAAGCACATGGGTAGAAGAAAGAAGGAACAGGTCCTACTCAACAACATTTGACAAGAATCCTACCACACAAAGGGACATTATCGAAGGCCAATTTCTTTAAATGATGAATGTCGCTTCAAAACGAATCAAATGGAAAACTGAGAATTACCATCTCAGTCTGATGATTAAGTCTATGTTCCTCCGGATCCTTCCCTCTCTTCTCTCCCATTATTAACATCTCTTAGCATCCCAACTAACATAAATCACTAAAACATTGCTTATGATTGCCAAAAACAAAGTGAGAAAAAAGCAAAAAAAAACATGCTAACACAAATATAAAAATGCAATCATTTGCAAAAACTCCACCCCCACCCCATTAGGAATTCTCAATAAATCACTAACCTTTTCATTCACTAACTATCTTTTATTATTCCTTCCGGAGGGACAAAGACCATTGAGCATCAATCAACATCAAAGCCATTGACAAAACTTGTCCATTCTCCCCACACAAAGGTCTTCAACGTGCTCACGTGGACACGATCGCCATCAGGAAAAGGGAGGGATGTTAACCCAATTCTAGGGTTAACAAGATCTACCGTCATTGTCTACCAGTTAAGATAGATATACCAAAGGGTCATACATTCAAGATATCAAGCAATAGTGTCCAAAGCTCTACAACTTGGACAGGCGCCCGTAATGGTGTGACAGAGTATTTATGGTGATTCCCACTTCAAGAGCGTGTGGTAGCAAGATAGGATGAAGTCCTAAGTGATATGCTTCATGGATATATTATGAGAGGAGTCATTGTAATAGCATTAGGCCTCTTATGAGCTTAAAGTGCCCGGTCGACCACAATTTAAGTGAGTGTGAACACTTATGGCCATGTATATAAGTGAATCTCTCTCATAATATAACATACTCTTCCATTGTGCAATTGAGTCTTGCTCTTGCTAATCTCTCTCCCTAGTGCAAGCTAGTGAGTATGTGTGAGTAAAGTGAGGTGAGAGGAGGGACGAGTACCCGTAGGGCAATGCGATGGTGTGACAACGCTCGGCAGGAGGCACGGTGGAATTGCTTCTCAAGGAGTTGTAGAGCTTGGAGACCTCAAGGGTTACGAGCTCGGCCATTGGAAAGATCCTCCACACCACCGTCCGTTGTGGTTCACCAGGTAATCTCTTGTTAGATGTGTTTCAAGGAGGGTTAGGGTGAGCCATAACAAGTAGAAGGCCTGTTCTGATGTGTTCTTGCTTTGTGAAGAAGAGACCTCACCAAGAGACTTTTCTTCTATCATCAACATAGACACTAAGTCCCGAAAGTTGGAAACATTCTCCTTGATTACAATGGAGGTCTTAAATGGCTTGTACTCTTTGCCAAGTCCATTTAGACAAATGGCTCACTAAATCATCATCTTCCACTTAAGAAATTTAACAATTCCCTTGATCTTTAAAGCATACTCATTAATAGATATGATTTTCTTCTCCATAGTATGCAACTCTTGTTTTAGCTATAGTTTCCTTGCCTTTGTGTTGGTTTGGAACGTCTATGTACACTAGGTTCTGCCATGTAACTGCTGGAGTGTTGGCATCTTGTATGTGTCCAATTATTGTATATGTGACTGATTGAAAGCCAATACATGACTTTCCTTACACCCTATTTCCAATCCTTGGATACCTTTATATCTGTTAGAATGGCATTCTCTTCAGACAACTCTGGAGGCTCCTCATTGTCTCCTTCGACATAGTCCCAAAATCCTTTATCCATGAGCCACTCAACGTGACGATCCATGTAGCAGGCAAACGCCCAGTCAAGCACTATCTCCAATGGCTCAAAACTCGTGGTCTGTGCGTCCCAAGTCACATCAATGGTAGGCATTCTCTCCTATCATCGTGAATAGGGCGGCAACTTTGATGGGACTTCTCAATCAATCCTTACAGAGGATTGAAAGAAGGTTGTGGGCAATCTTCTCCTTCCCTTAAACCACAATGTGGATTATAGCCTTGGTGATTTGTAGCAAGTTTACTTGGGGGGTCTACTATGTAAACACTATATATAGCACATGCATTTAAGGAATATTTAAAAATACTCTTATTAATAAATTTTTGTATATTAAATATACCCCGTATGTATGGATTTTGGTAATAAAGCTAACCCTTAAGTATATAATTTTTCACTTTTTCAATTAAAAAACCTCTTATGTTTGTAAATATTTATGTAAGTCCATTGGAGAAAAATCCCCTTTTGTTGAACGCACGTGCTATCTTACATATTCTTTAGTGGACCCAGGCAAGTTTATATTCCTTCTTCTTCTTTAGTTGGTTGCTCCAAGCTTCTTGGCTTACTTATACACCATGTTGTCTCTATTCTGTGTCCAATAGCTCTGTTAACCCATGGCGGACATTGCGACATACTATATTTTACGTCATTAATTTAAATATTCTGAGTCATGGGCCGGGCTTGTCGGCACCATATGTTAAGGATGAAGGGATTGGGTGATCGCCGATGAGAGGCGCACCTTGGATATCAGTAGGATAAGGGTTAGGGTCGGCCGGCCATGTATGGGCGCCCAAGTGTGAACGGCCAAGTCACCTATATGAGTCAAATGTAACCCTAAAATCCTCATTCTCATGTGTTGTGAATAGAAGAGTGCTCTTGCCTTATCTCCTTGGTTTCCTTCTCCAGCGTGTGTGTGTGAGAGAGAGAGAGAGAGAGAGAGCGATCGAGCGCACTGTGTAGCGGCACGGCGAGACGGCGGAGAGGCGGTAGAGCGGCGAGGCGGCTCCTCCTTCACGGCTGCGACGCGGGAATCCTTCAAGGCAGCAGTTAAGCGGTGAGTGACACACCCTTTGGCATTCTGTTTGAGCTTCCTTCCCTGGTTGTATGCTTGTAGCCATTCGTGGCTCGCATACGGTGTCTGGCAAGTCCCCAGCTACGACCTGTGCGGCAAAAGCGCACATTTTTGGCGCCACTGCCGGGGAGTTGCCCTGCACCAAGCTCCAGTTTGCAGCTCGGCTGCTGCTGCGTGAAGTTTAATTTACACTACTGTAGGAAAGGCGTCTGTGTTGCTGTTGTGGTGTTTCTGTGGTTTTCAATCTCTGTTTCTGCAAGTTTTCTTCTGCATTCCTGTTTCTTTTGTTATATTTTCGCTCCGCGTGTGGGCGTACGTTCTGTTATCTGGTTTCTGCGTGTGAGAGGGATTTCTGAATCCCCAGATCTGTGCTGTGTGTGCGAACTGCACCGCGGCCAAGGCTGAACCCTGAGGAAACCCCAGGAAACTTATCTCACAAAAAAAAAATAGAAAATAAAAAATAAAAAAATTTTAAAAAAATAAAAATAAAAAAAAATTTTAAATTTTATTTTCAAAGAAAGAACCAAACATGTGGAGAGGAAAGATTTTCTAATTGGAGAAAAAAATTTTGAAAAGAAAGAACCCCGATTGACCCACGACCCACGACCCACGACCCCGGCCCTGGCCCCGGCCTCGGTCTTTTGATATATATATATAGGAGAGTGAGCCTCCATAGCTTTCTCTCAAGTGAGAGCTTATGGGAAGTCGTGCCCTATATGTAGCCCACTCCCCAAGGAGTAAAGTGAGCATGTGGGATAAAGCCCTCACCCTTTCCTCCACAAACAAATAAGCTTTTGCCCTTTCCCCCCAAAGGAAACGGACTATTTTGAGGATTACAGGAGCTCTAGATAGGCGAACACGGTGCTGTAAAGCACACTAGGACCCTTTAAACGATACGCTCGTTTCGAGCTATCACACGCCCTAGTCCAAGTTCGACCGTAAGTAAGGGGGTCAAAAACGGGTTAAAAACAACACAAAAACAAGTAAAAACGGGGTGCGAAACACCTAAGAAACCACTTGTGTGAGTTTCAAGGGTAGTTACCAACGCACGTAGGGTACCCACGTCACATGTATCTACGTTCTGGTCGGGTGCTAGAGCCTGAACCACTAGAAAGCGTTTCAGTCTACGCAGGCTCACACCATCCCTCCACGTTGGCATCTTGGCCTTCGGCTGGAACCCAAGGGAGTGCAACCCAAGATCCACGAATAGTGGATAGTGACTCATCCTCCGACTCAGAAGCCATGGAAGGGCACCCTACCAAGAACCCTGAGGAGACAAGCCAAAACATGCCAGTGTGGGCCCCACAGCCCGGATCTAGCATGTTTAGTCGTTTAATAGAGACCTTTAGTAGAGCTACACGCTCTGAGCATGCGACAAGCGAAGTAAATGAGGAAGGAGGGGTAGTAGATTCGCCATTCACATCTTATGTGGACCCTACCCTCCCAAAGAGTGTCCATGTGGATATTCTACCCACTTCGTTCAATGAGGGCCCTACTGAGCTACCACATTCCGATGCTCCTCCTAAAGTAGAGGTTCCTAGGAGCCAATCCATAAGAAGTGACATTGCGTCCACTTCAAGAGAACCGTTTGGCACACCAAGTCTGGATGGGATATTTCTCAATGAAAATTGGGAATATGATCTACACACAGAGACTCTAACGGACCTATACACGGGTTACACATATCATGTAGGTTGGTTAGAAGTCCTACGATCTACATCTAGCGCCACTAATCTAGAGGAGCAACAACACATGATATGTGAGGTGATTCATAGAATTATCCAAATTGAGAGGCAAAACAGGGGAGTGAACTTAGTTTCCACTGGCCCTATGAGATTTTTGGATACGGGCAAGGCAAAACAACCAACCCTATCACAATTGGAGACTCCCTCGGTGAGTCCCATAGACCCTTCATATGTTGTTTCGCCTAGAGTCTCAATGCAGGTTGAGCCCACGAGCAGTAACTTTAGCTTTCCAACCTTGGCTCAACTTTCCATTAGGGAATCTGCAATGCCTACCCCACTGATGAGCATAGCTGAAAGTGCACCTGTTGCCGCTGTAGTTAGTACGACACCGCTACCTAGTGGAACAGTACCTACAACAGTGCGTGCCAGTGCCTATCGGCCTTATGTACCTATTGTTACTCATGCTCATGTAGCTCCTACGCCTCCTAGTATGCCAATGGCGTATGCCCCAAGACCGCCTTATCATAACCATTATCCAAGGGGAGCTAGGCCTAGTCACATATCATATCCTACGTCATTTGCCAACCTACTCAGACCAACGCCAACTCCTATCAGCCAGGCTATCCCAGAAGTGCCTCCACCAACTATGCCTGCTCACCTAGGTGATCTCGCAGCGTTTGCTCAGACGATCGGACGATCTATTGCGGAAAACATGCGGGGTATGCCTGAGAGAGAACCTAGAAGCAAGGCAGTACAAGTGGCTAAGCTCACTCAAAACTTCAGTGGTAACGAGGATGTTAGGAAGCACATTGAAGTCTTTGAGCACGTGTGTGATTCCTTGGAAGAACACAATGAGCTGCATAAGTGTAAAGCCTTAGGCTTAACCTTGAGTGGGAAGGCCGGAGATTGGTATCGAACCTTAAGGGTTGAAGAGCGCACTCACTACCTCACTCTCAAGAGATTGTTCTTGAAAGAATACATACGTGAGGGTGTGCTTTGGGGAGTAGCATCTCAACTCCAAAAAGCTGAACGCGAGGAAGGGGAGTCAGTGAGAGACTTTATAAGTCGATTGAAGCATCTAAATTCTCGCTGCACTCCCGATGAACGCTTCAATAACAACCAACTCCTCGATAGATTCATCCGAGGATTGCGCCACGAGGACATTTACAATGGCCTAGTCATTAGAGGTCTTACAACGTGGGAAGCAGTCACTGCCAATGCAATCCAGTTAGAAGACAACTTGATGATTGCAGGTAAAAAGGTGTCTTCAGAAACAAAATCCGTTAGTTCGCAAGTATCTGGGCACGAGCCAATGACGATAAAACCTATTGCCAAGGAGCCCAAGATATCTGAAATGTCTGTGACCGACCTTACTAAGGCTCTCCAAGAATACTTTAGGGGTAATCGAGCTCCTCAGAATAGCCATATGTACCCAAGGAGAGAGCAACAATGGTGTTCGGTGTGCTTAGGACCACATAGCACGAGTGAATGTCCCACATTCAGAGTCAAATTCAATGGGAATTGCAATGCATGTGGTAAGTATGGCCATCAATCTAAAGATTGCCTAACACTTAAGCGAATGTTGGCAAACCAGGCACCACTAGCTTGGTCAAACACACCTCAAGTACCCGCGCTAATGCCTGCACAACCTATCGAGCAACCGTCACAGCACATAGTTCCAAGGAATCCGAATGTAGTCCAGTCTGTGCCATTACCACCGCCAGTGCTAGGACCACAACCTCCACATCCAAGGATTACCCCTGTAAACCAGATGGGTTGTGAGTCACATAGTGCATGTGGGGATTATGAAGAGGAGATAGACCCCACTGCTCCATACGGGATTGATACGTTTGAAATGATTCCCCAGTACTACATGGAGGATCATTTCGGGCAAGTCAAGCCTGTATATCAAGCGGCTGCTCTTGCCACAAGAGGGCAAAACCTTAATACCATGGCGAGGAGACCACCTCTTCAATGTTATGAGTGTGGTGGACCGCATCGTGTAGCGGAGTGCCCTAATAGGTTACAAAAGATCGCTACTCAGATGCAACCAAATCAAGGGAGCACATCGGGAATGCCGGTACTTACATGTAATCGTTGTGGCATAGATCATTTGATCGCTCAATGTCCACATAATCCTAATGCACCCAAGATTACGCCATTGAATTTGGTTGAGGTCACCAACCAAGCACGAAGAACCACACCCGTTGTACCCGCGAATGTAGTTACACGGTCAATGCTTCAAAATCAAAACTACATTCTTGAAGAGAGGGATACTGCATCAATCGCTCAGGCAAAGAAAAAGAAAACACGGCGAAAGAGATCGCTTAATGCCACAAGCTCCAAGCCCAGTTCAAAGACTAACATAGGGACAGGAGACGACCCCGTGTATATGAATGATCCTGAAGACGATTCTGATTCAATAGAAACCATGGGGACCAAAGCCACTACCTTAAGGGAGGAACCCACACGGGAGCTCAATGAAGGAGAATCAAGCGAGTACATAAATAAGGGGAAACAGAAGGAAACTTCCTCGGCCCCACAACCAAGTCAGTTAATGCCCTCTCGACCACCCAAACTGACTGAGACTCCCCAAGACAAGCCACGTGGGCCAAAAACCCTCAAGAAAAAGATTGGAACTTACCCAAACCCAGTTGAGGAGATTGAACAAGTACAACACTTAAGGGGTTTGGTGGAAGAAACACAAAGAGAACTGGAGCCAAACCCGAGAAAAATCAAAATTCCAGACACAGTGTTTCCTACGCAAGTTCAGCCTCACCGGAACCATAAACCGTTAGCTATACCTAGTATCATTCGGGAAGAAAGTGAGGATAGGACATCTGGAAGTGGGCAAACACCCTTCTTGCTGGAAAGAATGTTTAGTGAGGGAATGCCTGACCCCATCGAAGAGGAAGTGATTCCATCTTCACCAGTCCCTAGTCAAGGGGCGATGTCTCGAAAAGTACCGTTGAATGTGTCTAAGCTAATGGATTTCATGTCCTCTGAGATCAGAACCACGATCATATCCAAATTATACGGAGATCCTGAGCTATTCTTAGCTCTTCGGGCATTTCTCAATGGAGAACTAAAGGCGGGGCTACCACAATTTGCAAATATGGATAGACCCAACACACTTCAAGATGAAGGGGAGCATTGGGATCTACAACCCAACTTTGATGAAGATTCGGTCGTGGAAATACCTGTGAACAAGTTGGGACAGTACTTTGAAGGTGACGAATCTAATGCCACCCTCCCCATTACTACCAAGGGATTAACTCTAAAGGGAATCCTTGATGGTGGTGCTGGAGTGAGCATTGTGACTAAAAACTGTTGGGAATCTATGGGAAGGCCTCACCTCGAAGTCACAAACATAGTGGTTAAGATGGCAAACGGAACCATAGCTAAACCTATTGGAATGTTAAGGGACCTTAAGATCAAGGTCCTGGGATACAAGGTAAAACATACCTTCATTGTAATGGATTTCTCCAAGCATCCTATGTCATATCAAATGATCTTAGGACGTCCTTTCATGAGGGAAGCACAAATGGTGCATGACTGGTCGAAAAACCATGTCTACCTACAATTCCAGGACTCTGTCATTCGAGTTGATCTTGACAATGGTCGTGCACATCCTTTAGGAAGCAAGGTTATCATTGATAATCGATCGGATACCACTATTCACTCCGCCCCATTAAGGTATTGCTATACATGCAAAAAAGAGACTGATGATGGGAAAGATTCTCCTTATATGGATGTCCTACCGGGTATGACTGAGTTGGATAACGTGGATTGGGTACACCTAGCGGCAACCATAGACACATGGGGAAATAGAGGCACAAGTTGGGTAACACCTGAGGGGCAAGATATGCCACCGTTAGTGCCAATAAACATGATAGGTGTTATGCACATGACTCCTGATGGCGAGAACGTGGCAAACTCCACCGACACTGAAAGTAGCGAAGACTCTGACCAATGCAACTCTGAGTATGAATCTCAAGAAGAAATTGACCCTGAGCCTGATGGAGAAAATGAATCAGATATTCACCCAAATGTGGAAGCAAGGTGCTCAAGGCCTAGGACAGTGGCCTCCTGCAGTTCATCCGAAAGTGAAGATCGACCAAGTGAGTCCGAATCGGATAGAAACAAAAATCAAAAACTTGGTAAGAAGAAAACGAGACATAAGCGCCAACGCTATCGAGCTAATGTACGAACTGCAATAAACAAGGAAAGATCCACTGCAGAATGGCTTAGTTATGTAGGAGCCATTGATGCTCATCGGAAGATAGCGGATAATTGGGGACAATACCTCCAAAGTGTCATGTGGTGTATTCCGCAACCTCATGACGTCGCCCAATTAGAAATCGAAGAGAGGCCGAAACTAAGTCGTACTGCAAGAAGGCGGCAAAACCAAGAGTTGGCTCAACAACAAAAGGAAGCGGAATTGAAAGAAAAAAGTCTGGCACAACAAGAACCAGTAGACTTACACCCCGCACCCGAGCATTTCAAATCATTCACCACAGGGGAACGTAAAGTAGTCTACACAAAAGCCCAACGAACGCCTACCAATGGGAGTAGCGGTGTCTACGATGGCCCTGCGGTAGTTAAGGAGATAGACTTAGCAGATCCGGGTGATGAGTCTAAACCAGTTTATATTGCTCAAGACCTCACCAAGGCGGAAGAAGCTGCACTTACGAAGCTTCTTAAAGAATTCAAGGACATATTTGCTTGGACATATCATGATATGAAGGGTGTTCCACCCTCGGTGGTGCAACACACGATTCCAATGATTAGCACTGCTAAACCAGTCCAGCAACGTCCCTACCCAATGAATCCTAAGTACGCAAAGATTGTACAAGAGGAAATTGAAAAGCTGGTAAAATGTGGATTCATATACTCAATTGAGCACTCAGAATGGGTTTCTCCGATAGTCATCGTGCCAAAGAAGAATGGTAAACTCAGAGTGTGCGTTGATCTCAAAAAGGTTAATGCAGCCACCAGAAGGGATCATTACCCCTTGCCATATTCTGAGCATGTGCTTGAAAGAGTGGCAGGCAAGGAGGCATATAGCTTTTTAGATGGGTACTCGGGTTACAATCAGATCACAATTGCAGACGAGGACCAAGCTAAAACAGCATTTATCACGGAGTTTGGAGTGTTTGCCTTTCGCGTCATGGCTTTTGGCCTGACCAATGCACCTGCAACATTCCAACGATTGATAAACACGGCCTTTAAGGAATATCTAAGGGACTTCTGTGAAGCTTTCTTAGATGATCTTTGTGTTCATTCCTCTTGGGACGAGCACTTGATGTGTTTACGAAAAATATTTGAAAGGTGTAGATTATATCGCATCTCCTTGAATCCTTTCAAATGCCAATTCTGGGTTAAACACGGAGTTATCTTAGGGCATATAGTGTCCAAAAATGGGATTTCCACTGATGAGAGTAAAATCAAGGTCATTCTGGAATTACCCCCACCCACCAACTACAAGGGAGTCCAACGCTTTATGGGCCACGTTGGTTATTATCGAAGGTTTATTCTCTTCTTCGCCGAGATAGCTCGACCATTGTATAAGCTTCTCATCGAGTTTATTTGGACCGAAGAATGTGACCGTGCCTATGAGCTATTAAAGAAGGCCTTGGCGAGTGCTCCAATCTTGAGAATGCCTAACTGGGATTTACTCTTCCATGTGCATATTGATGCATCAAACTTTGCTATTGGGTGTGTGTTAACTCAACCTGGAGAACACAAGCTAGACTACCCCATTAGCTTTGCCAGTCGCCAGTTGAACGATGCTGAGTTGAACTACACCACTACGGAGCGAGAAGGGTTGGCAATGATATATGCAGTAAGGAAATTTCGTTATTACCTCCTTGCCACCAAGTTTGTTTTCTATGTGGATCATCAAGCATTGTTGTATCTGGTAAACAAACCATGCTCCACAGGAAGAATCACACGATGGCTATTGATTCTTCTTGAGTTTGATTTCACGGTTGTTGTGAGACCTGGCAAGAAACATGTTATGGCTGATCATTTGTCTCGCATACCTAATGGTGAGGCTCCTACGGGGGTTGATGATGACTTACCTGACACTTCCCTGTTCATGGTGGAGACAATGCCTGAATGGAGTGAGAAAATTGTTAACTTTTTGGTTAATGGCTTTCCACCCAAGGAGCTTCGTAAAGATCTAGCTCGGAAGCTGATCAAAGAATGCGAACCCTATTGCCTGATAGCCGGGACTCTTTATAAAAGAGGAAAGGATGACGTTCTTAGGCGTTGTGCCCGAGAGGATGAGTATCTATACATTTTGCAAGAGGCACATATGGGAGTAGCCGGTGGTCACTTCTCTGGAGACTTAACTGCGCGAAAGATCTTACAATCAGGGTATTGGTGGCCCACTATGTTCCAAGATGCATCACTCTTTGTGAAGGGTTGCGATGAATGCCAACGATACAAGAAACCCCAGAGGAAAGACCAGATGCCCCTACATCCGATCAAAGTAAACCAACCATTTGAAAAGTGGGGTTTAGACTTTGTAGGTCCAATTAGCCCAGCGGCCCGAAACACACAATCTCGCTATATTATTGTGGCCACTGACTATATGACCAAATGGGCTGAAGCGAAAGCGACACGTAAGGCAGATGCAAGGACAACAGCCAAGTTCCTCTTTGAAAATATAATCACACGATTCGGTTGTCCTTTTGAACTTGTGAGCGACAATGGTACGCATTTTATAAATGAAGTGATTAAGGAGCTCACAACAAATTTCATGATATCCCATCATAAATCTACTCCTTACTATCCGCAAGCGAATGGCCAAGCCGAGAGTACCAACAAGACTTTAATCTCTGTTTTGACAAAGACAGTTGAAGCTCATCGCACGGATTGGGATCTAAAGCTTACGACAGCTTTATGGGCCTATCGTACTGCGTACAAAGTGGCTATTAATTGTACACCATTCAAAATGGTATATGGCCAAGAAGCAGTCATGCCGTGGGAATTTGTCATTCCAAGTCTTCGTGTTGCTACTCAAGAGGGTTGGGATGGTAATCCCTTAGCAGAACGTCTGTATATCCTTGAGCGGCTAAATGAAGAAAGACAATTGGCTGTATACAATGCCCTTGTGGAGAAGGATAGGAGGAAAAAATGGTTTGATCGCCATCTAAAGGACAAGGACATCAAGGTTGGGGATAAAGTCCTGATGTATGGAGTGCGAAACGAAAAGAAGAAGCTCAAATATGCTGGTAAGGGACCATATAGAGTATGTGAAATTACCCCGCAAGGTACCATCAGAGTGGAGACTCTCGACGGAGTTGAAACCATTGGATTCCTTAATGGGAGTAAATTCAAAAGATACTATGACCCCCTAAGCCAGGAGGAGTTACATGCAATCCATCAAAAGAAGGCAGCTAAAGAACAAGCTGAGCTTAAAAAGATACAAGCGAAAGTTGAAGCCAAAGAACGTCAACAGCGTGCTAGGCGACAACGAGAAGCCAACTTGGGAATTACGCAAGTATTTTTCGAGGAAGCAGAGGAGGATGCACTGGAATCTGACCCACCTCTAAGATACCCAATTGAGTTACAGAGTCCTTACGGGGAGGTGCTGTATAATGCATTATTGGATACAGGAGCTCAACATAATTTGCTATCATATGGCGTGTGGTGTCAACTGGGAAAACCACCTTTAACCAAGAGTTCTATCCAAGTTCAAGGAATCAACAAGAAGAAAACCCCTGTATCAGGAATTCTGCACATTCCGGTTGCCTATGACAAGGGAACCATAATTCAAAGCTTTTTGGTTATGCCTACTGGTACCATGGGAGGGACTGTAATCTTAGGGCGCAAATGGATGATGGCCACCAAGTGCAATATCGATTGGGCAACCAGACAAGTCACAACGCAAGAACCAACACTAGGTCTGACCGCTCAAAATCCCGCACCTAAGTCATCCACTCAAATATTAGATAACGAAAAATCACAAAGTCCAGTGGCAAAACCATCTTTGATTGTTGGCCACCCCTCTAACGCTTCAATGCCAAGAGTGGAAACAGGCAAGGTGGTCCCTAAAGCTTCACTTACTATGCCAAAGAGTACATACAAATGGGTCCCCAAAGCTTCGTTAACAGCTACTTCCCCTGCTCAATCTCGTTCAGCCACCAAGAAGCCTCGTAAAAGGAAAGTAGCTACCCACCCGAGAAAGGGCAATGTAACATCGCGATGGATCCCTAAAAAATTATTAGTAGCCCAAGGGTACTACGAGGGGAATGACCAGATTTGGGTCCCTAAACATAAGGTGAATCCCTCTACATCACCTGTAAAACCTTGCAAACCAATTGTTGCCACCCCAATGACAATTCAAGACCGTGGTAAGGGAAAGGTAACAGAGTGCTCCGCACCACTTCCAGAGTTAGTTTGGATTCCCAAACGATATCGATCATTACCACCTAGCTCAGGAAGGGGGGAGCCACATGAAGCTTCTAGCTCCTCATGCCAGGCACACACTCATATAGAAGTTTCTACATGCTCTACACCTACTCTTGTCAACACCCAACAAAAAACCGATGAGCCTACATCTCCCCTTGTAATAGTATCGATGGAAACCATTTCCTCCATTCGTCAATGGGAGCGTACACTACCATCTTTGCAATTGGATGTGGCCACAAGGGTCATAAAAAGCTATCTGCCCACATCACAACCTATGACCCGCTGGACAAATTGGTTCCAAGAGGCTGCAACATCATTGCAAATAATATGATCTACCCAAGGAAAGGGGGAGCATGTACTCACGCTCGACATTCTAATGCTTCCTCCTTAACCTTCTCCCCTGACCATGTAATTGCCAAATTCAAGGGGATGTATATATATAGCTTCATACATTATAAAAAACAAAAAAAAAACAAAACAAAGAAAAGAAAAACAAAAAATAGTAAAAAGAGCAAGAGCACAAAAAGAGGATAAATATCCGTGTACAATCAAGAACTAGATTGACCTGTCTCACAAACCTACTGATGCTATATCTGTGTTTGCAGATATGGCAGATGCACGATCAGCATACACTTCATCCACTCCCGCCTTTGATGAGAGGTATCATCTGTACCTTTCTCAGATATTTCACATGTGCTATCCTGTAATTGAAACTGAATGGGATCATATAGATGTATTAGCCAGAGAGGAAAATGTTGAGGAATTAGAATGGCTAATTCGCCTATTAACCATGACTGACCCCTACTCCGTAGAGGACATATCCCCGATAGCCCAATGCTTTCCTTTTCCACAAGATGACTATCCTCGCATGGTTACATTCTTGATGAGTCTATGTGGATGGGAAAATGAAAAGGAAATATCTGACAATGATGAATGGACGGATGAAACTCATGGCACTACTGAGGTTGATTTTATTTATTTGGATGATGCGGATAGAGGCTTAGCCTTAGGGCTAGAGCCAGGACTCTACAACATCCTCTTACCGTATCCTCAGTAGTAGTGTGGTGACTGGTAGGTAGGTTAGTGTTTTCAAGTTTTTTCTAGTTTAGATTCTTTAAACGAGTCTTGAATTTTCACACTGATGTGCCTCTCGAGGTATAGTGCTTGTTAGTTGATTGTACAGGTTAAAAAGTTTGAGGTGGGTTCGCTTCCAAGTCCAGAGACTGCCGCAACGTTCATCAAAATATATCTACATCAAATTGCAAGCTGTCTCGTCAAATCAAGGAGATCTCCAATTACAGGTGTAATTCTTCCATACACACTCTCTTTCGTTTTTACTGTTCAATCAATTGCATAAACTATAATGCATGACCACATGGAAATTATCAATGTACTACTTAGTTTTTGAAGTTGCTTGCATGCTAGTGTAAATCATTAATGAGCTTAACTTTATTGGAAATATTCCTAGGCAGCATGACGTCTTTAGTTAACCTTGGAATACGATTGTCTTAGGTCTAGGGTCAAACCATCTTAATGTTTGAACACCTGGCTGTGTGTGTGTTGACCTCTAGGACATAGATTTTACCCCTTGTCGAAAAGATGTAAGAACACATTTTAGTTCAGGAGCGAAGATCAAAACAAACTTAAAAAAAAAAAAAAGCCTACAATAAATGGCAATACAAGTCTATGATGTGCTTTAATGTTGGCCTATCGCCTTATTGATACTTGGTAGGCGAGGAGTATTCTACTCCAGACCGATGCCTTGGTTGGTAGGGGGTAGCCTTGCCTAAAGTGAGCTAATAGATTCCTGGATAATGCCTTGTGTTAAACATGGTACCAGGATCGATGTTAGTTTTGCCTTAGGAAGGTCGCCATTGTGTATAAAAATTGTCATGTGCAAAAAAAAAAAAAAAAAAAAGGCAAAAGGCTCCTGTAACTCTGATGTTTCTTGTGTCCCTAGGCTCGTGGTAACTACTTGTTCTTAGAGTAGACATAGTATGGTCATCTGTTTATTTATTAAGCTTGGTTATTTTCCTTGACTTAGGCCAGTTATAAACCTTGATTAACCTTTGACACCTTGCTAACTCTTGAATTCCTTTCAATAATTTTAAACTCCTATTAATTTGCTACACTAGCTCACTCATGTACCCTTAAACTAAGTTCTAATAGCATCATCCATTGTCGTCTCACACGCTTGAATTTATACACTTTATATCTTTTGAATTCCAGCATACCTTCACTCTACTTCCCTGTTTTGCAGACGGTCTACCACAACAACCCTCTCGAGCTTACCATACCATAGCTTCCGAGGACGGAATCTACATCAGGAAGGGGGGCATGTTAACCCATGGCGGACATTGCGACATACTATATTTTACGTCATTAATTTAAATATTCTGAGTCATGGGCCGGGCTTGTCGGCACCATATGTTAAGGATGAAGGGATTGGGTGATCGCCGATGAGAGGCGCACCTTGGATATCAGTAGGATAAGGGTTAGGGTCGGCCGGCCATGTATGGGCGCCCAAGTGTGAACGGCCAAGTCACCTATATGAGTCAAATGTAACCCTAAAATCCTCATTCTCATGTGTTGTGAATAGAAGAGTGCTCTTGCCTTATCTCCTTGGTTTCCTTCTCCAGCGTGTGTGTGAGAGAGAGAGAGAGAGAGAGAGAGCGATCGAGCGCACTGTGTAGCGGCACGGCGAGACGGCGGAGAGGCGGTAGAGCGACGAGGCGGCTCCTCCTTCACGGCTGCGACGCGGGAATCCTTCAAGGCAGCAGTTAAGCGGTGAGTGACACACCCTTTGGCATTCTGTTTGAGCTTCCTTCCCTGGTTGTATGCTTGTAGCCATTCGTGGCTCGCATACGGTGTCTGGCAAGTCCCCAGCTACGACCTGTGCGGCAAAAGCGCACAAGCTCGATCTTTGACAATTCATTGACGTCCTTGCTCGCGCTCTCTACGCCTTTGCCAACCTTGCCAGTGCGACGGTGGGTGGAATTCGAAGATCTACAAACTCTGGAGGCTATGCTAGTCCTTTCGTAGGATGTCTTGCTTCACCAAGTCGGCTTGTACGAGTTTGTGCACCTGCCTTGGGCGTAGTGGCGCAAAAACCCAAAGGCTGCCAACTAGCTGCAGCTGTTGTTGCAAAACAACATGGCGTGATTCCGTGGCCTTATGGAGGGCAAGAGGAGATCACATCGGCTTTGGTGGCCTCGCTCCTCTCTACAACGGTGAAATGTAAACGCTCCAACCACACTAGGCGGGCTTTGTCTTCCTCCACGTTGATGACCAGAGGAACCACTCCGCCGTTGCCTTCACTCAGACAAGAGCTTTTTTACACTAATGACAAAACTAATTTAAGGTGGATAAAAATGAAAAAACTCATAATGAGCGTGTGCTAATTAAGATGCACTCAAGTACAATTAGACACCAAAATAAATTAGCTTCAATACATAAAGAGACTTGAGATAAGTGCAAGTGATATGTTTCATTGCTCGAAATGGCCCCCTTTTATATGAGGAGGTACACCCTTAGGCTTGTACATCAATGTAGGATAATTCCTTTGCTCTTGCTTGGCTTACTCAATCTCACTCCCTAAATCTTCCTTGTGCTCTTTGACACAACATTTCTCAACACCCCCCCCCCCCCCTTGGTGCCAAATCTTTGGGCTACTCAAGGTGGTTAGATGTTAGTTTTTATAACATATTTGTACCTCCCCTCATTTCTAAGCTGGTTGGGTAACTCAGAGGGTTTTTGGCTTGGTTAATCCATAGCTCAGAGGTTACTTTAGAGGTGGTCGGGTTGATTTTCACTCCCCCAGGGTGCTACCTTGGCTACTCTCTGGTGGTTGAGTGATTTACATCAATTTGCCTACTCATTTTGTGGCTTTTACAACATATGATTTTAAGTTAGGGTAGTGGTTGGTTGCTATGATCTTGACTCCACTTCTTGTTCTTCTTGTCGATGATGATGACGACTGCTTCTTCTTGTTGACTCTTTGGTCTTTGCTTCTTTGATGCGGACTAGACGCACTTTTTCTTTTATGATTTGCACACATACACTCGCATACTCATGTGGTTGCAGTGTTTTTACAAAGATTCTTCAATTCTTTTCCTTACAAACATATGTTAGCGTGCTCATTTGGCCACTTACAAGAGTCACATAGAGAATGTAAATGAAAATGACGATCATGCTAGTGAAAAACCTACAATAGTGCGACCCATGTCGATGTGGAAGACATTGGCCAGCTTATGAATGCTCAAAATATAAAGCCCATGTGAATCCCTCTTAAGGATATAAGGTTTTTATTATTTTTTATAGTGATTATCTAACAAGATCTTATTTGCCTCCTTATCGATGCTTGCTGCGAAGACATTGTTGGGACTTTTTTTTGGTGATCTCATGAGGAGCCAGTCAAGACACCAAGACTGGCATTAAGATGATGATGAGTTCTAGATGTACATGCCTTTTTATCGAGGTGTGATAATGTTGAGTCTTGTGTGCCCAATGGATGAAGAAGCTTTTGTTTATATTCAATTAGCGTTTGTAGGTGTCTTTGAAGGGTGTAAGCATTGCATCTTGTACATTTTTGTAAAAAAATAGCATGGCTGTTTGTTAAGTTGTGTGTGCACATGCCATTATTTTTTTGTGTCCATACTAGTGGGAATTCAAGCTAGTGAGATGAAGAGGCATGCGCCTTATGCAAATCCCTAGTGTGACAGTAGTGGAAGTGACCCGTATCTAAGAGGTGATAGGTGTGAACATGTGTTAACCTTTTGATCTAAGAACAAGTGGCCAACTTGTGAGCAAATGCAATGTGTGAGGTTGCTGCCACGTGGGATGGAGAAAATGTTGTGAGAAGCCATCAACAACAGCATCAAAGACACGTGGCATAAGTTCATGGAAGCCACATCACAAGCACTTTTATAATACGGTTGATTCAGAGCACATGTATTTGATGTATGGTATGGGTTTACCATGGCTTCGCTGCATGCACGGAATCATTGAGAGCGCACTAGAGAGAGAGAGAGAGAGAGAGAGAGAGAGAGAGAGAAGGATGATGATGCCAGACCACCCAGGGTCACAAACAGAGCTCACATGTTATCATCATGCTGGAGTACAGAGTTTTTTTGAAGATCTCAAAGTTGAAGGAGGAGGCGTTAGCGATACTGTGCAATTCTGTTGATAATGTGGGCATGCTGCCAACGTGTCCAGTTTGAGGTATTTTCTTTCTGATTGTGTTAGTCTTGAGGTTTTTAGTTTCTTACTGGAGATGGGAGACAATTGATAATGTATCCGTGATGATGGTGCTGTTGGAGATGAGGCCATGTTCTTGCCTCAATGGAAGACAATTGATAATGTATCCGTGATGATTTTGAGGGCTTGGTGTTGAGGCTCTCCTTCTGAGGTTGAGCTCATGTGGGCGTATTGGACGGGATATTTGGTCAGTATAGTGGGCTACTGAGGTTGAGTTTTGTCTGATTGTGGAATGCAGGGGTTGGCTGCCAATGGGCCTTTGTCAGGACTGTACTACTGACTTTGTGGGTTGTGGACCTTGATGCATTCCATGGCCATGATGATGATTATGATGTTGATGGTAATATGCATGTGTTCTTGGCTGATCAATCAAACACTAGTGTTTGAATTCTCCACTTCATAATGGAGTGTTTCACAAGGCAAAGCTCCCCTTTCAAAGGAAAATCTGGTTAAGAGGAGATTCCCACAGAGAGATGCTTAAGAATACCCTGGTATAAGAATAGGAAACGATCATGCACGTGATATTTGATAATCATGCAAAGGGCTTACTATTTTTTTAGCTTCCATGCACCCTAAAGGCTATAAAAGTTGTTGTTATTAGTATGGACAACCAATTGGTTTTAGTGTGAGCTTATTTCTTTTGTAAAGTTAAGGATGCTTCAAGATGCAAATAGTAGGCTGAAAGAGTGCCCAGGTGGAACCAGAAGGCTGCCAAATTTCTGGATGAGCTAGCATGTGTTTGTGTGAGTATTGCCGAGAAGCCTGTGTACTAGGCTTTTCTTTTTGGTGTTCTTTTTGTCTATGAATCCTTGTACCAGCCCCATGGGGTTTTCTTCCACTTGTCTTTACATCATCAATGAGGTAGTAGGGAAATGATTGATGTGCTTCTTGTTTCTCCAATCTAGGTGGTGTATTGTGCAGTGTCTCTATGTTATTTGGGTTTTCAAATTGAATGTGTGAAAGCTGTTCCCTTTGTGGATAAAGTGAAATCAAACCCGGTGGTGGTTGTGCCAATGTTGTATGATGAAGACTTGTGAGTTGTGATAGTTTTTGGTGCTTTTGGAAGCAAGTTTGGTTGAGTGTACCTCATCTCTCTCCCCTTAGCACAGGCGTGGGTGGTGTGGTGTACATTGGTGTCTGTTAGCTTTTTAAAAAAAATTCTAGTATAGTGCTGGTGGTGCCCTTGAGTTTCTGTGTGGCTGGGTGGGTAACTATAGAGGCTTTCTTGTTTTCCCAGCCTGCCAACAATCTTTTGGTGCCCCCACTGAGGAACCTTCTCTGGACCTCTAGTTTATAAGGAAGATGGCATTTTCCTATCCGGAGTTCCATGGCAGTCCAGGTGAAGAGGTCTCTATGTTTTTGAAACAGATGGAGGTTGCTTGTATAAGCAACCACATAGTTGAATAAGCGCAGGTGTTGAGGTTGTTGCAGATCTGCATGAAGGGTGATGCAAGATTGTGGTTTAAGGAATATGAGGCTCAATAGCTCACAATTGTGGGATCAAATGTGTAAGGCGGAGCAACCCCAGCAATGATGAAGAAGGATTATTTTATTAGAGGTTTGAAGACCACCCTACGGTGGAGAGTAGAATTGAAGAAACCAGGGACATATGATGAAGCTGTAGAAGTGGCAAAGAATAAAGAATGGAAGTTCCAACGGATAACCCAGCTGGGGATGGGTGTCCTTGAAGCACGAATCGAATTGAGAAGAATGGAAGTGACTCCAGCGGCAACAAAGGGAATCATTCCCGTCAAAGAGCCTCATCTAGCCCACCCCTCCCATGACGAGCCAACATCCCCAGTAGCCGGTGATGAAGATGATTTAAGAAAGGACATGAAGCAAATGATGGATCTAATGAAGAACTTAAGCCTTAACTTGATGGGCAACTCAGGAGGAAGGGGACAGGGTGGAAGCTACAACGGAGGTAATGAGGGAGGCTTAAGAGGAAGAGGTAGAGGGTAGTATGGCGGAAGAAGGCCTCCTCCCACTTGCTACAACTGTGGAGAGTTAGGCCATTACAACACCGACTATGACAAGCCCCTTCGAGCTGGTGGTGATATGTTTCCAATGCCCTCTCATTTGCCAGATAGATCTAATAATTATGCGTAGCAGAAATCAAAGGAGATGCTGGCACCAGCAGCCTCACCATGGAGGAAAAAGGTAAAACCAAACTTATAAATATTATTACTGTAGACAAAGAAAAACAGGTGGAAGTAGACGTAATGCCCATTAGAAAGAGGACTTCAGAAGAAAGAGAGACCCACAGAGGTGTTGCAGGGCCCAACAAAAAGAAAAGGAAGGTAAAGGAAGGAGAGGATGCAAAAACAAAGAAAAAGAGAAAGCCAAGAAGACATTTCCATGTGTCAGATTTTCCCTTGGGGGATGGGCAATCAAGCTACAGTCTCAAGCAAGATATAGTGGGCAGAAAGGCTGATGTCACCTTTGGACAACTCATGGAGATGGTCCCCAAGTTAAAGCAACAGTGGAAAACCTTGGTAAACCCAATTGAAAAAGAACCCAAGTGGGGCTCAATCAAGGTGTTGTCTGTTGAAGAACTACCAGACATTTGCCCAATGGTGGAAGCATGGCGTAAGGGAAAGAATATGGGAGAGTCCTACATAGACAAAGGGGCACAAATTTGTGTTATCACTCACTCATGTGTAGAACAATTTGGCCTCATTATTGCAGGAAACTCTGGATTCAGGATTCGGATGGCAAATCATCAAAAATTCAAATGCTGGGGGATGGTTTGGGATCTCGAAGTTGAGGTATTTAATGTCAAAGATTTGGTTAATTGCCCTGTGATGCTAGTAGGTTTGGGGGATTTTCCAATTATACTTGGAAGACCATGGTTGAGAGCAGTAGGGGCCATACAGAATTGGAGGAAGGCTATTATTACCCTCTATAACAGAAAGGAGGACAAAAAAAGGTTCAATATGGAAAGCAGGAGGCCAATAAATTAAGAAGATGAAGAGGATGAAGAAGACTCCACCGACAACTCAAGCTCCGAAGAAACTACTGATAGCAGCTCAAAAAGTGGGGATGAAGCCGATGTGGCCTACCTTATGCTAGAAGAGGATAACCCCAAAGACAGCTCGAATGTATATCAAACTGAGGAAGAAGAGGGAATTTCTGGCCCCTATGAAGAAATTGAAGAATTGATACAGCCAAGGATGGAGCCTAGTCTTAAGCAAGCCCTAAAGGAAAAGGTGGAGAAACTTCTGAAAGATAGATTCATTTACCCGGTTGACACAGCAGAGTGGGTTAGTCCTCCTATTGTTACTCCAAAAAAATATGGCAAGTGAAGGGTATGTCTAGATTTCAAGCCTTTGAAAACAGCTACCAAAAAGGATCCTTACCCCCTTCCATTCATTGATGAAATTTTGGATACAGTAGCTGGATATGAACAGTACAGTGTGTGTGATGGAATTTCAGGCTATTTCTAGCTGAGGATTGCACCAGAAGATCAGAAAAAACCACTTTTATCACTCCATGGGGGTGTTTTTGCTATATAGTAATCCCTTTTGGTTTGATGGCCCTGCTTATTATCAAAAAAGGCAAAACTAGGCGTTTGCTCCTTTTCTTGATAAATTTTTGAAAGACGTTTTTTGTATTTACAGTGATAGATCTCTACACTGCTCTAAGCTGGAGTTAGTCTTTAAAAGATATGATGATTGTGGTGGACAACTTAATCCAAAGAAGTGCCATCTTGCTCAACCTAGAGTAAAGCTCTTGGGCCATGTGATCTTAGAAAATGGGATCGAAGCAGATCCTGATAAAGTTAAGGCTTTAATGTTATTACCTTCTCCAAAATACACCAAACAACTAGCTACCTTCATTCAAAAAGTTAAATATATGTCCCGGTTCATTGCCTTGTCTTCACAGCTTTTATATCCTTTATAACAAGCGGCTAAAGAGGATCCTTTGATATGGTCATGTGAATGTGAAGCTGTTTTTCAAAGTGTGAAAGAGGTTTCAGGAGCACTACCATCTATGCAGGCACCAAATTTGGAGCAAATATTTTATGCAAACCCATCCGTGGGGGATGATGCCATTGGAGCCATGTTACTCCAAAAAGGGAAAGATTCACATTACATGAGGCCTATTTACTGTGCGAGTAGGGTCAAAATGATTGCGGAAAGAGCTTATTCAGAAGTGGAGCTACTCATGGTGAGTGTAGTCTATGCTTGTAGGAGGTTCCGACATTACCTTCTACCTCGGCCTTTTGTCTTTTTAACCAGCTATTCTCTTCTTCCTCAACTCATAAATGGTGCAGTATGGGTTTTGGAACTATAGGAGATCTATTAACCTACAAGGAGAGCCCCCTGCTGCTGATTAAAGAAAGCACCATTAAGAAACCCATAGAAGACCCCCTTGAAGTTGATAATGCTTATCTTCTCTTTTTTGACGGGGCATACAGGAAGAGTCATAATGCATCATCTAGAGGCCTAGTTTTATATGATCCATAGGGAAAACAAGTCATGAAGAAAGGAGTTAAAATAATTGCACATAGCAACAATGAGGCAGAATATGCCACCTTGGAAATTGGGCTTCAAATCTGTTTACAAAATGGTGTGAAAAGATTGCGGATTAAAGGGGATGCACTTTTGGTGGTCAAACAAGTGTTGGGAATGTGGCAAAGCAAGAATTCAAGACTCAAACAATCTTGCTTGAAGATCAGGGGGTTGCTCAGAAAATTTGAAGCATGGAGCATGATTTTGGAAGAAAGGCAGGCAAGTATACTTTGGTAAATGATGTTTAATTTTTGAAGGGAGTGGATATGGTACTCAGGAGGGTACCTTGGAAGGAAGAGATCTACAAAATTCTTGAAGAGAATCATGAAGGATTGTGCGGTGAACACTATGCAGTCAAAATCACTCTACACAATATTCCAGGAGGGGTACGTGTGGCAAAGTATCCAGAAAGATGTTTACCATTGGTGCAGGTCCTATAAGT